>NC_064927.1:419433026-419763859 GCF_023897955.1 Schistocerca gregaria
ATGCTGAAGGTTAGATGGGTACACCACGTAACTTATGAGGTGGTACTGAATAGAATTGGAAGACACAAAAATTTGTGGCACAGTTTAACCAAAAGAAGGGATCGGTTGATAGGACACATTCTGAGACATCTAGGGATCACCAGTTTAGTATGAAAGGGTAGTATATTGGAGGAAAGTATGTTGGGTGAAAATAGTTGAGGGAGACCAACAGATCAATACAGTAAACACATTCAGAAAGATATAGGTTGCAGTAGTTACTCAGGTATGAAGAGGCTCGTACAGGATAGAGTAGAATGGAGAGCTGCATCAAACCAGTCTTCGGACTGAAGACGACAACAACAACATCAACAACAACGAGCACTAAAATGAGGTCTCTCTAGTTGTGAGGAATCAGAAGTTTATGAGCGTAAAAATCATCTTTTGCTAGGACAGTGATAATGCTTGAATCGTGTTAACGTTCCAGTGTGCATAACTGCAGTAAAAATCAGGCTTGGCTTTACTTTGTGGTCGTATTGCTATAATATGACTCCTGTCCTTGTAGCACACAAGTTACATAGACACCCCCGACCTGTGTAAAACATCGTACTGCAGTACAAAAGTTGCTTTCGTTAGAATCAGACGGGCCCATTTCTTCAGAAACTAACAATTATTAACGTGTAGTAGTGCAGTATTTATCCCCTCCGTGTTATTTAGCGTTTAAAATTTAACTGTAGGAGATTCTAATATTTTATCACGGTAAAATATATTACTATACACTGTAGCATGACCACGAGAACTATAAAAGACTAACTTCCTTGACCAACTTAATATAATGAGATCGGTGAATGACAAGGCATATGAGCGTGCTTATATGATATCTGTGAACTGCCAGTAATATTTGTACGATACAAGATCTAAAAACCGAATGTTGCAGTAGTTGGTCAGATTTCGCACTTACTGAATTTGTGCCTACGGTACATTTCAGTGATCATTTGGAATTATAACAATGATTCAAATAAGACGTACAGAAATTCTCCCGAGGAGCTGAAGTTGTCAAGATAAGATGGCGTCATCTGGGCAAAGGTGAGTTTTTGAACTGCGTGTGAAGTGTATTGTTGGACAACACAAATCTTCAAGAAATAAGATTAATTTTATATTTGATGGAGATTCTACCAGCGATGATCGACAAAATTTACGCAGATGTTGAAAAGTATTATAGATTCTGCACTGTGCTGATGATGGAGGATTGCATTCAACTGTTTCTCCAGTGCTGATTTCAGTAAGACAGTGTTACGGTGTTAGGGTTCGCATTTACTCCCAACAACCAATTCGTTAGCAGTGCACGTGACACCCTAGGCTGTTGTAGCGAATTTGAAATTACTCCTTGTGCGAAAACTGCTGATAACAATTAACTCCATGTTGAGCCTTCACACTTATCACTCTGTAATCTTTAACAATGTTTTGAGAGTTCTTAATCAGTAAGCGATGTAACTGCAGAATGCTTGGCTTGTTTCTCGCCCAAGGGCGATGTCGTTGATTCATCTATTCTACAGCTAGTCGTAACTCACTTGCGACCGAATTTGGCATGCTGAGATCTCAGTTCATGTGACATAGCGTGAAACCCTTTCAATATTGTTCGCTTAAAGCATTCCACAGTGGCACGGTATGCTCAAATATAAGGAAAATAACCCGCCGCCACTATTCCGCTTAGGCTGCCGAGAAGGGCATCATCCATGCCCGCCGAAAATCCCGCTGAATCTCTGAACGACTTAGTGGTATGCCGCACTGCAGTAGTTTAAGCTCGTGATAGTACTCCCGGGACTGAAGTACAGATCGAATAGTTATTCCTTTGACAACACATCCACCAGGGCTCCGAAAACAACATACATACATATGCACGAAGGTGCCTGCCTTTCCGACCTGTGCTTACGCGGCAAATTTCGGTCGATTTTATGTCCCACCATTTTCTTAACTGTTTTTACTCAAATTACGATAGCTACTTCATCGTGTGTGTCAGAGGGTACTACCCTATTATTATCCTTCCCTCCCGCATTCCTCCTCCCCCCCTCCCCACTCCCTCCCTCCCTCCCCCCCCCCCCACCTCCCCACGCCTTACCTGTTCTATTCATGGTCGTTGCTGAGAAGAAAGACTGTCACTAAGCCTCCATATGAACTTTAATTTCTCAGATATTCTTGTTGTTGTGGTTTGCCAGACACGGTGGCCGTGCGGTTCTAGGCGCTGCAGTCCGGAACCGCGGGACTGCTACAGTCGCAGGTTCGAGACCTGCCTCGGGCATGGATGTGTGTGATGTCCTTAGGTTAGTTAGTTTTAAGTTGTTCTAAGTTCTAGCAGACTGATGACCTCACAAGTTAAGTCCCATAGTGCTCAAAGCCATTTGAATTTGTTGCGGTGGTTTCAGAGACGTATGTTGGAATAAGTAATACGACGCTCAACTCTTCTTGGGACATATGCTTCCGCAATTTAAACAGTGTACCTCTGTGTTGCACACTTCTCCTTCTTCTAGTGTCTCTGTTGGGTATTCGCTATCTCTTCCATTAATCGAAATTGGTATTGATCCCAGACTGGCGAGAAATAATACAGATCCGATCTAAGTGTGTTGCAAGCTCCTAGGAGCAGCGGAAAGTGTTCTGCAAGCAGCGAGCATAGGAGAACAGTGTGTGTACAAAGACTGCCATACAGCAATATAGAAGTAAACTAAGAGTCGCTTATTACGAAACAAGACTGCGGTCGCAACAAAATAATACGAAATTTCATACTTTTCTCCAACACAAAACAAAAATAGTATAACACCAATAGATTTCACATTCACCTGTAACTGAGTTCTGCGGAACGTCACCCAGTTTTGATGGCTTATGTTTTAATCAAGCCAAATAAGATACACAATGGCTGTTTCTGATGCTATTTTACCACTTATCTTCGAGTACTGAAACTGAAAAAATCTTCAATCGGTTTTAGACTTCGGTGATGAAAGAGAAACCGAGAGTCTTTTACGTCCACCTTTTCTTGTTATAATGATCTAGTCGTCTACTTCATACTGCAAAATGTTTAGGAAATTATTTGTCGTTGTTAGTGATTTCTTTGACCAGATTGTGTAGTTGATTTAATTTTTTTTCTCTAAACTCAATCCAAAAATTTAAGTAATAGTTGCAGGACCCCACTTACTTTCTGGACCCTGCTTACAAAGCAGTAAATCTTTAAAAAGTATGTTGTTAATAAAAGTAGAAAAAATATGAAAATTCTGTTTATTTTCAATATTCTGTGATGGATATAAAACACTCCTCCTCCTCCCGTTGGTTGTTCTTGTGATCTTAAGTCCAAAAACTGGTGTTATGTAGGTCTCCACGCTATCTTTCCTGCGCAAGTCTTCTCCCTGTGCGATTTTTATCCCCAACACTTCCTTCCAGTACTAAAGTGGTAACCCCTTAATTTCTCGTAATGGGTTGTATCAGCCGGTCCCTTCTTCTAGTCAGGTTGCGCCACAAATTTCTTTCCTCTCCAATTCTGTTCAGTCCCTGCTCATGTTACGTGATCTACCCATCTGATCTTCAGCATAAGCTGATTGACTTCCATACATGGCTACTCTCTAAACAAATAATTTCAGAAAATACTTCCTAACACTTAAGTCCATATTCAATGTTAACAAATTTCTGTTGATCAGAAACACTTTTCCCGCGATTGCCAGTATATGTTTTTATATCCTTCCTACTTCGGCCATCATCAGTTATTTGGCTGCCCAAATAGCAAAACTTGTGTACTACTTTAACCGTTTCATTTCATAATGTAATTCCCTCAGCATCACCTGCTTTAATTAGACTGCATTTCATTAACCTTATTTTGCTTTTATTGATCATCTTCTATCCTCCTTCGAAGACTCTGTCCATTCCGCTCAAGTGCTCTTCAGAGCCCTTTGCTGTCACTGACCGAATTATAATGTCATCGGCAGACGTCAAAGTTTTTATTTCTTCTCCCTGAACTTCAATTGCTACTCCAGATTTTTCTTTGATTTCGTTCACTACTTGCTCATTATACAGATTGAATAACATAGGAGATACGGTTCAAGCCTGTCTCACTCCCTTCTTAACCACCGCTTCCCTTTCACATCCTTGGACTCGTAGCTGCGGTCTTGTTCCTGTACAAGTTGTGAATAGCCTTTGGCTCCCTGTAGGTTACCCCTGCTGACTTCAGAAATTCAAAGAGAGTATTCCGGTCAACACTGTCAAAAGCTTTTTCTAATTCCACAAATGTTTGAAACATAGTTTTGTCTTTCCTTGAAGTATCTTGTTCATATAAGTTGTAAGTACTGCTTCGCGTGTGGCAACATTTATTCCGTGATTGGCTTCCACTAGTTTTTCCATTCTGCTTCTGTAAAGAATTGGTGCTAGTATTTTGCAATCATAACTTAATAACTGATAGTTCAGTGATATTTACGACTGTCAGCACCTGCTTTTCTGGACTAGGAATCAACTCTCATTGGTAGTACACGTTATTGGATAGACGTGCTAGGATTAACGTCCGATACTAGTGCTGTTAACGAGACAATACTGGCGGGTGGTTCAAAAAAGTGCCTGTCTTGATATATCAAAGTAACAAGTTAATTTTTACAACAACAAAAAAACACAAACAAAATACATAAAGTTTATCAAATCTCCTCGTTTCATGTATGAAAAATGTGAGGCATATGACCTCTCTACTGCGCTGGCGTGCAAGAATCTGTCCATGAAATTCACAATGACTGCGCGACATGTTTCCACATCCGATTAGCTCACAACTCATCGAATTTCCTCCTCCAAATAATGGATGCTTCTGGGTGTACTGGCGTACACCACTGATTTAAGATGACCCCAGAGAAAAAAAGCACAAGAACTTAAGTCACATGACCTTGGTGGCCATTGATGATCAGCTCTGCGCGAAATGAGGCGATCCGGGAATCGCTCATGGAGCAAACGACTTGTTTCGCGGGAAGTGTGGCAGGTTCTACCATGCCGCTGTAACCATAACTCTTAGATGACGATTCCATCCAAGTGAGGCCACAAACTGCCTTACCGTCGTACCGTATCGGTCATCGTTGACTGTCACGGCTTGTCCTGCCTCATTTTAAAACAAAACAAGAAGAAAAAAGAAGCCGATGACGCCGTCCGGCCAAAATCCGCACCATACTGCAACTCCTTGTGGGTGCGTTTCCCTTTCTTGTCTCATGCAAGGTTTTTCTGACACCCCCCACCCAGGTACGGCAGTTCTCCTCACTCACAAAGCGATTTAAGTGGAGATGTGGTTCATCACTGAAGATGATACCGTTTGCAAAGCTGTCGCCGTCTTGTCCTCTCAGAACCCTGTCAACAAATTGTAGTCACTTCTTGTGATCAGTCTCTTAGAGCTGCTGCGCCAACTGAATTTAACAGGCGTAGTAATGGAGATCATACCGGAGAATTCTTCGTACTGAAGAACAACTTAAGGCGAATTGACGGGAACGGTGTCGAACTGATTTCACTGGGCTAACAGCCACACTGTCACGAACCATCGTAATGTTCTGCTCACTCTGACCAGAAGGATTTTAAGTGTTTATTGTTCAGCTCGGCTCAAAGAAGTTTTTCTTTTCAGGGTTAGCACACGGTGGGCACAAGTGAACTGCTCCATGGTTAGGCCGGTATTACACTGTCAAATTTCTTTGTCAAAGTTGATATGTCAAATGTTTCTGTCAAAGAAGTTTGATGGTGTAATAGGGCACTTCGTCAAATAAATTTGATCAAATCTAGGGCCTCGGTGTAGATTTCATCATAAAATTGTCTTCTGTTCACTGCAATGTGACATGTTACCACATGTCGTCTGTAGTGTGTTTATAAACATGGCCGGTAAATACAATTGGTGTGTACCGACAACTACAAAATTAATAGAGATGTATGAAGCTGATGAAACGCTTTACAACGTGAGGCACCGTGAATACAAAAATAGATTAAGAAAATTGGAAACCTCTCTCTCTCTCTCTCTCTCTCTCTCTCTCTCTGTAGCAAGAATCGGAGTTGTACAGTGAGCCTATCTTCTGCAGATACAGCAGTTCTTAAGCGAGTATGGTGCTTTGTGATACGAGGATACACTTAGCAAATACTGAAATGTATGCTCATCCATTCTTAAGTAATTTATGTGCGCCTTGACGCCCTCCTATACAAGCTCACGTAACAAATTTTGTTGCATGTTTTTATCGTCTCGTCGTAAAACCCACGGCTTCACCCAGGTGCGTTTCCTTTTTTTCCTCCGCTTCTCTCCCACATGTGCACACAGTGTGACTGTGGTACGTGGAACTGCTGCGGTCAATAACAAGTTGTTGTCAGCCATCTTGAACTTTGACGAAAATTACGATGACAGTGTAATACACCTTATTAGCCCCCTGTCAAAGATCTTTGTCAAATTTGATAGTGTAATTCCGGCCTTACACTAATGCGAGAAATCAGGCTGAGCCACGAATTGGAATGTTTCTGGAAATATAACGAATCAAAACAATGTCACCAACCGGCAAACAAAAGTTTACCAGCCGTTTCGAACAACCCTACCACAACAAAGGTCATAAATCAATTATGATTGTAGTGTTGCTCACGCTGCTAAATATTGCATTTTCGGACAACAACAAAGTTATATTATGTGGCAGGTATCATTAGAGCACAGTTCATAAAGTCATTTCATGAAATAATGGATAAACTAGGCACTCATCTTTTCCTGTTTCCCGCGCTGGTCTCGTTGAGAACTCATGGCTCAATTGTCGAAAATCTAGGTAGTGATGATTCCAAGCTCGGATGCAAAGAGGCCTAGGTGTTATTCTGCGATATTCAAAAGTTTTATAGATGTGTTTCATAAACCATTCTTGAAGATTAAGCTTTTGTAAGTTAGGACAGTGGTGATGTAAAAAAAGTAATCAGCACTCCGAATTAAAGTTACACTTCTTTTTTATTACTTTTGTTGAAATATCACGTAACTCACAAAACATCACTTCACAACATAAACCATACTTGAAATTATCTTCCTCACTGTTAAAGTTCACATTTCATAAACTGACTACAATTTGCGTCTTTTCGACATGACGACCAAGACTTGACTCTAATAATCGCTTACGCGCCCAAAAATCAGAGTTACAAGTACGACAAAGATCATTGTGACAAAAGAAAGAATACACAAAAGAATAATATCATTGCAATATAAACATATCGATGTGTCAAAGTACCTCTACATTAATGAAATCAAATCTGAAGGTTGTCTCAGTGTAGGGAAGCAGCATACTCACTCCTTATAAAATTCACATCAGTCTTTCCATTGTGTGCCAGCCTAGTCCGCTGTAACTAGCTCTGACGTCATAAATATTGCGCAATACTTTAAAATAAAGTAAATAACCTGAAACGTTTCTAGCATGTCAGGAGTAATACAAAATCAATATGTGTATGATATCAGTTCAATAACTTTAATCATTTTCGAAATTTGGATGTTTTTCTGTAAAAATCATTGGCGCAACAGAAAAGAGCTAGAAACGTAAAAATTTATATTTAGATTGCTTTTGCATAATAATTTAGTAGAAACAGTATTCTGGATCTCACAAATTAAAATTTTAGTTGAAATTCATGATTTTCTGATTTTTGTCTTAGAAATTAAGGAAGCAGGATAGATTAAGTAGGCGAATAAATAAAGCTAGGATGTTTAAATTTAAGTAGAAGGGAGATCCGCTATTATCATAAAGATGCGAGAACTTTCAACTGAATAACTATAAAACTATAGCGATAGCGTATCTCCAAAGGGCAAGTTCAGAGCTCGTCTACTGCATGTAGTGTCATTAAACCAACATATTTGGCTTGGCCACGTCAGACTTATTATTATCACTTACCTGTGTGCTGATTGCACATTTAAATTGAGAGCTTCATTGGCCATCAGCAAAGGAAGCAATGATTTATTCGATAATTTAAAGTGGTGCATTACTAACCCAGCGGCTAGTCGGTAGAACAGGTTTGATGAGGCGTTCCCTTAGCCGTCTGCACCGCGGCCTTATATGTAAGAACGCTGCGCGAGAAAGGAAGGCCCCAGTTCTCTCCAGACGCTGATTAGCGCACCGCCTGTGCCGGGAGTAGCATCGCATCGGAATCGTTGATATAAACAGCTTCGGATGCAGTAATAAGTTACTCGGGATATGCGTAACCATGAAATCGTTTTCGAGTGAAGTGTTAATTTTGGGATGATGTTAATGATTTATCTTTAGTATGCGTATGTCGCATTTTCACGTGCCGCTGCAGGACAGACATTTTACCATTATTAGCGTGGCGTTTGATGAACATTATCAAATTATGGCGAGCATTCACTTAAACATTTAATTTGAACAGTTCTAGTTGCATCAGCGCATTAGACTGGGAACTGCTCTGGTAGTTGGATTGTGTGGATTCTTTTTGGTCTGTGACTTTCAGAATATAGTGAACATTTCAGAGAGAATGGTTTTTGATTATGAATCCCAGACAATTTCCTAATTCCTCAGAGCTATAAGCGGTAGCTATAAATGTATTTCTCAGATGAAGTGGGCACGAGGAATTCTAATTACAAGCTTCACGTTTTGCTAATCACTTCCTGGTTGCCAATATTGTAGATAGAGAGCCAGTGTTGAGAACGGCAAACAACAGCATTAAATAAATAATAGGAACATTTATTCTATTATTCCACCCGCCGCCCCCACATCAGAAACGCAGTAGAATATTGCTGGTATCGAGAGTTTGAGGTGAGGTGCCGTAATGGTTATGTAAGTAAAGTACCATTACACTTTTCAAAACCGGCGCTCTTTCTGAACCACCGTTTAGAGTGTTAAGTGAGAAAGAGAATTGCATTAAAATGTTCAAAACCTAAGATAACACGACACAAAAGAGAGAATACAGTAGTGAAAGAAGCGGAAGTACAAACAGGAGGTTACTCAATGTGCGAGAAAAATCCCGCGACTGTAGTATGGAGAATGTTGCTAGTCCTGGTATCGGTCTTTCAGTGTGTGTGTGTGTGTGTGTGTGTGTGTGTGTGTGTGTGTGTGTGTGTGTACACGCACGCGCTCCGCCACTGCGGCTCGCCGCCCCACGCATGGGATACCGTAGCGCCGGGCCCGGGACGCTAACGGCGACCGCAAACAGGCGCGGCACGCGGCGTTAGCTGGCTGCCGCCACACCTCAGACCTTGGCCGTGTTTAGCGGCGCTGCTGCAGCCGCTGGCCGCGACACGGCGGTCGCACGTGGCGCGCTCGTAATATAAACACCCAGCATAACAGAAGCGCGGGGCAACCGCGCTAGCCAACAGGTCGCCGCGCGACCTGACACGTGTCCATCTTTTGACGGGTTTCCAACAGAGCACGCTGCCAGACGGATGCTATCGCGACTATTGTTAAGGAGCCGCGCATCCCAGGTTCCGTTCTGGGGAAACAGAAATTTTTCCTCTCTCCTTCCCTGCCTACCTCCCTCCACTACACATTCCTGCGATTTTAATATTAGTAACAATAAAGGAAAAAAACTGCCTCAAAAAATTGCAACACCAGAAAATAATTAGTGTAGAGTAATGAAATTTCCGGAATGCGTTTGTCTAGGTAACACACTACTGGCCATTAAAATTGCTACACCACGAAGACGACGTGCTACAGACGCGAAATTTAACCGACAGGAAGAAGATGCTGTGATACGCAAATGATTAGCTTTTCAGAGCATTCACACAAGGTTGGCGCCGGTGCCGACACCTACATCGTGCTGACATGAGGACAGTTTCCAACCGATTTCTCATACACAAATAGCAGTTGACAGGCGTTCCCTGGTGAAACGTTGTTGTGATGCCTCGTGTAAGGAGGAGAAATGCGTACCATCACGTTTCCGACTTTGATAAAGGTCGGATTGTAACCTATCGCGATTGCGGTTCGTCGTATCGCTACATTACTGCTCGCACTGGTCGAGATCCAATGACTGTTAGCAGAATATGGAATCGGTGGGTTCAGGAGGATAATACGGAACGCCGTGCTGGATCTCGACGGCCTCGTATCACTAGCAGTCGAGATGAAGGGCATCTTATCCGCGTGGCTGTAACGGATAGTGCAGCCACGTCTCGATCCCTGAGTCAACACATGGGGACGTTTGCAACTCAACAACCATCTGCACGAACAGTTCGACGATGTTTGCAGCAGCATGGACTATCAGCTCGGAGACCGTGGCTGCGGTTACCCTTGACGCTGCATCACAGACAGGAACGCCTGCATGGTGTACTCGACGACGAACCTGTGTGCACAAATGGCAAAACGTCATTTTCTCGGATGAATCCAAGTTCTGTTTACAGCATTATGATGGTCGCATCCGTGTTTGGCGACATCGCGATGAACGCACTTTGGAACCGTGTATTCGTCATTGCCATATTGGTGTATCACCCGGCGTCATGGTACGGGGTGACATTGGTTACACGTCTCGGTCACCTCTTGTTCGCATTGACGGCACTTTGAACAGTGGACGTAACATTTCAGATGTGTTACGACCCGTGGCTCTACCCTTCATTCGATCCCTGCGAAACCCTACACTTCAGCAGGATAATGCACGACCGCATGTTGCAGGTCCTGTTCGGGCCTTTCTGGATGCAGAAAATGTTCGACTGCTGCGCTGGTCAGCACATTCTCCAGATCTCTCACCAATTGAAAACGTGTGGTCAATGGTGGCCGAGCAACTGGCTCGTCACAATACGCCAGTCACTAATCTTGATGAACTGTGGTATCGTGTTGCAGCTGCATGGGCAGCTGTGCCTGTACACGCCATCCAAGCTCTGTTTGACTTAATGCCCAGCCGTATCAAGGCCGTTATTACGGCAAGAGGTGGTTGTTCAGGGTCTATGCACCCAAATTGCTTGAAAATGTAATCACATGTCAGTTCTAATATAATATATTTGTCCAGTGAACACCCATTTATCATCTGCATTTCTTCTTGGTGTAGCATTTTTAATGGCCAGTAGTGTATTTAAGTGATGAACATTCCAAGATCACTGGTTTAACCTAAGCGCGACAAACACACTGCAGTTGTGAACTGCTGGTACATTAGTAACTACCAGAATACTGAATGCACGCATGCAAACGCGTATTCATTGTGTAGTATCGGTGCTGAATGTCAGGTTTGTGGGATGGAGTTCCGTGGCTGTTGCACTTCGTCGTTCAATAAAGGGACTGTTAATTGTGTTTGTGGATGACGCTGGAAATTGCGTCAGACAGTGTCCCATATGTGCACGATCGGAGACAGATATGGTAATCTAGCAGCCCAAGGCATCATTCGACACCCTTCAGCGCATGTTGAGTTACAACAGCGGAATGTGGATGAGCCGTGATCTATTTTCAAAGAATATTCTTAGGAATTTATTTCATTTACTAGCGATTCATCAAGAACATTAACACATTTCATGACACTATTTAAGCATGGAAGTAGTTGTCAGGCAGTAACTGATTAAATCATAACGAAATTCCTTTTAACAAATGGGAATTTTATTCACTTTAATAGTGCTTAAAAGCATTTTTTTAAAGAAACAGATTTAAAATTATGATCAGAAAGCACCCTCTAAATATCAAAGGTACAATTTATTCAGAGGCAGAAAGAAACAAGTTTTGACTGTATGAGCTTTCGGGCAGAGAACCTTGCCGCTCCCTTTCAACACGGCCGTAGTTACGACCGCTCACAACAGCCTCTGAAAGACTACACTGGAGCAAATCTGCAACACATCAGATTACTTTAAATTTAGAGTTTTAACAATTTACACAAGCACACTAACTGTGCACCCACCGTAGGAGGGAAATGGTACAAAACATTAACACTTAAAGTATTAACTTTGGCACCGAAGTTGCAGCTTGATTTTTAACTTCTAAGAAAAGTCTTATGGTGAAAGGGTGGCAACTTTATATACTAAAATTATCATTTAAATAAAAACCCATGAAACGCAATCTTATATAAAATTCTACAAGGTTGGCCAAACAATAGTTAAGATGCTCTACAGTACACAGATACCGCCTCTCAAGACCATAAGCAATAAGATCAAAGTTTCCAAAGATCAAAACATATTTTAGGTATTAGGCCGTCACACTCCAAGCAATAAATTCGTTAACACACCAAATCCGATAAACGTGACAGAGGCAGCTACTAACGTACGGTAGATTGATAGGGAGATTACCGAACAACCCAAACCGCAGGTTGCTCTGACCCGCCCCTACTCCACAAGGGAAAAACGGACCACCCAATTTACAAATAACAACCTTCCCGCGGGTGGGCAAACGGAGAAGAATGGTGGGACGACCGCAAAGCAAAACGGCTGGTGACCTCACCAAGAAAACAAGTAGGATTCAACAAGGGTAAATCACACAAGATATCACCAATCACTAAACTTCTAATAAACTGCGATTTCTCTAAGAGACCTGGCGCAGCATCTCCAGATCGCTCTCCCGAACCGTCCGCTGCCAGCCGCTTCAACGGACACATGAAGGCGCGCCGATCTCCCGTCTCACGGCGTCGCAGCTCGCACCGGCCAGACTGATGTCGTGGGTTGACTCCTGTTGCTCTTGAATAGACCGCGATGTCACTACTCCTCGATATACGGTGCGGCCGCACTGGACTCACGTGGCGACCTCACATGCGCCTACGCTGAAGACGGACAAGTCATCTTGTGTCTCAGTGCGCGACCGACTAACCGATCGATCCAACCGCCAATGACTATTGCCCGAGCAAACTCGAGCAGACTGGCGGCCTAACGCGCAGACTCAGATGCCGGAACTAAGCCCCCACCGGGCGACCACTCGCTGAGTTCTCTTACTGGCGGAGTGGAAAGACTCTCATTTTGCCAGCTTTAAAGGTTGATCCGAACAGCAGACAGACACTAACTGCCTCAGAAATGCGGACGAGGGACAGACCCAGACTGACAAACTGGCGAGCTCATAGCGTCCCTTAAATACACGCGAACAGCAACCTTTCCTCTTTGCCACCAGAGGGAGACAACAAAGCAGCGATTGCCACAGCGGCGCCACCGCCAGAAACGGAGGGCGACTGCTTCACACTACGCGCTGCGGTGCGTTCTTCAAAACAGCAGTTTTTACCACGGCTCAGTGGACGAGCGTTATCTTGTTAGGAACCACCACCACCACCACCACCACCACCACCACCACCACCACCACCACCACCCTCCTGGAATGCTGTTAACGAATGAGAGCTCAACAAGTCGAATCACCACACTGACGTACAGAGTTGCAGTTATGTTGCGGGGGGATACTCAAGAGAGTGCTCTTGCCGTCATACGATATTGCATTCCAGACCATAACTTGAGTGCAGCTCCAGTGTGTGAATCACGCACACAGGTTGGTTTCACGCCCTCAATTGGCATCCTTCTAACGAACGTACGGCCATCACTGACACTGAGGCACAACCAGATTTCATCACAAGATAGAACGTACCTTCACCCTGCCCTCCGATGAACTCTCGCTTGACACCACAGATGTCGCACATGGCGGCGGATTGGAGTCAGTGGAATACACGCTATAGGGCATCTAGCGCGCAGCAGTCCTTCATATTACGGATTTGTAACAGTTCACGGTCCGACTGTGGTACCAACCGCTGCTGCAGATGCAATATGATGCGACAGAGCCGTACACGGTGGTCTTCCCTCTCGGTAGCGTCGCATGGCCGTCCGGAGCCCAGTCTTTCTGCGACCGCACTTTCTCGTGACCATTGCTACCAGCATCCGTGTACAGTGGATATTCCTGTGTAGTATCGCAGAAGTAACTTGCAGCTTCTCGTAGCCCTGTTACACGACCTCAAACTCAATGAGCTCTTGATAATGGCGGCGTCGTTGTCTTAGACATTTTTCAGTAACATCAACTGATTACGTTCAATCTCGAACATAACTAACGCTCACGACTGCCGGTACCCTTTGACACTACATTCTCCCCCCCCCATATGGGTGGGAGGTAGGTTGTTAGCTGATGTAAATCGACGCTCTTCAGCCATATAAGAGTAAAAAATTTGAAACACATTATAAAATTGGGCACTATGGTTTGACATAATAAGACGTAGATTCAGTTGCGTAATGTAAAATGTGAAACGTGTTTTTTTTTAACTAATTAAAATATTGACACAGATGGAAATAACGAAATAAAACAGAGGGACTGTTAAGAAGTCAAAAATTAAAAGCCGGTGTATTGACTCAATAAGGTAGAGACATAGATGCGTGAAGTGATGTGTGTGCCTCGACTGCCAGGAGGAGGGATTTCATGAGAACATAGCGGTTTTGGTCTGCGTAAGAAGGTATTTGTGTGAGCCGATGTTTGGAGGAGGAATTCGGGAGAGTGAAGAAAAATGCCATTCCGCACCAAGTCTTAGGAAGTGCATGGAAAGGGAGGGAGCCCTGACGGGGGAAGGTGGGGTGGATTCGTTTAGGTCTGGTAGGTAGGGGCGGAGTTGGAGTTGTTGGTCCGGTAAGGGAAGGCCATTAAAGTTTCCTTGGGAGAAGATGTGCAGAACGTGGAAGTGTAGCGCTCGGGCAATGTGGTACCAGGATCAGGGAACAGTGGGAGAACTAGGGGGTGAGTTGCGTTGAGTTTACTGTTAACTTAAGATATTCGGGGGTGGTAAGGATAGAACAGGTGCGAGGGGACATTTATAAGTTGGTAGAGGATGCGACCGGGGAAGCGAAAGCGGATTCGATTCACTCAAATGGCTCTGAGCACTATGGGACTTAACTTCTGAGGTCATCAGTCCCCTAGAACTTAGAACTACTTAAACCTAACTAACCTAAGGACATCACACACATCCATGCCCGAGGCACGATTCGAACATGCGACCGTAACGGTCGCGCGGTTCCAAACTGAACGCCTAGAACCGCTGGGCCACACCGGCTGGCTAAGCGGATTCAAAAAGCTAGGCGAAGTGCGTGACTTTAGAGGACCTGTAGGGCGTGATAAAAGGAGGGAGGAGCCGAAAACCGTGCCACATTTGCACCAGAAAGGATGGGCCGGATCAGGGCTTTACAAGTGTGGAAATCTGTGGAAGGGTTCAATCCCCATGTTCGGTCTGTTACTAGTTTGTCTATCGTGGGCTTCTGTTGAGTGGTCAGTACATGGGGCTTCCATGACAGTCGGCGATCAAGTGTAAGTCAGAGATATTTTAGCCCTTTAGTTAACTGGATAAGACGGTCTAAAATAGTGAGGTAAAAGTCGTGGGGACGGAAGCTGCGAGTGGTTCGGCCAATAATTATTGCCTGCGGTTTGGTAGGGAGTCTCTGGTTGAAGTGGAGCTGGATCGTTGGGATACGCTCACAACCTTTACAGCGTGTATTCAAAGTCAGCCTGACTGCACACTCATAGTGGCAGCACTAGCGCCACTCCTGCCCGACTGGCGCCAAATTTCAATAGACGTAATCTTTCGGATGTAGAAATACGCATACCAACTTTCGTTTACCCCGAACATTTTGTTCTTGCTATCCTTCTTTCTTTCCGTCGGTGCAGTTTCAATACCCCAGATAGCGCCAAAGTTTTTTTTCTGGAAGCACTTATCTGTTAGGTGACAAGTGTCAGAACTGTTATTCCCCTTCCAGACATTGCCAATTGTGTACCCTCGCCTCCATTGCAAGATCGCTGGAATTCAGCTAAAAAAGAACTGAGTTCTCTGGCAGGAAACAAAGGGTGTCATCAGGAAAGAGACATGTATTAAGCCATCAGGCATCATCCAACTGGAAACTAATTACATGTGGGGTCCCACAAAGTTCCATTTTAGGGCCCTTACTTTTTCTTGTGTATATCAATGACCATTCATCAGTAACATTACCAGATGCCAGGTTCATTTTGTTTGCCGATGATACAAACATTGCAATAAACAGGAAATCAAGTGTAGTCTTGGGAAGATCAGCTAGTAAAATATTTTTGGACATTAATCACTGGTTCTTAGCCAATTCCTTGTCACTAAACTTTAAAAAAACACACTACATGCAGCTCAGAACTTGTAAGAGGTGTCCCACGAGTATATGCCTAACATATGATGACAAGCAGATAGAAGAAGTGGACAGTGTTAAATTCTTGGGATTACAGCTTGATGATAAATTCAACTGGGAAAAGCACACCACAGAACTTCTGAAGCGTCTAAACAAATCTCTATTTGCAATGCGAATTGTGTCAGACATAGGGGATATAAAAATGAAAAAGCTGGCATACTATGCTTACTTTCATACCATAACGTCATATGGGATTATTTTTTGCCGTAATTCATCAAGCGAAGCTAAAGTTTTCCGGGCACAAGAACGTGCAGTAAGAGTTACATGTGGTGTGAACTCAAGAACATCCTGCAGAAGACTGTTTAGGGAACTAGGGATACTAACTACTGCTTCCCAATATATTTATTCTTTAATGAAATTTATCACTAAAAATATGTCACTTTTTCAAACCAACAGCTCAATTCATGGAGTCAGTACTAGAAATAAGAATAATCTTCACAAGGATTTAAAGTCACTTAGTCTTGTACAAAAAAATGTGCATTATTCAGGAACACACTTTATCAATAACTTGTCAGCAGCCATAAAAAGCTTAACAACAAATGAAATTCAGTTTATTACTTTATAAATAAATTTAAAAAAAAACTTTATTTTAAATTCAGTGCATTAGTATTTGTAAAATGATTCTTTCATATAGTGTTCATTAAATAATGACGATCATTCCACTTGGAACCTGTGGAATGGTACATTAACTTATGTGCTTGAGTTGTAAATATTTTTCATGTATTGTTGTTTTTCTGACATGTTCTACATCCTGGAGGACCTCCTCACTACGGATCAATTGGAATGAAAGTAAATCGACAGTGGGCTGAATCTCAAACAGAGCATTCTACCGCTAGATGTGCCTGCCGTTACGGTCTTCAGTTGGACTTCTGGTTTCATGCAACTATAATTTTAGTCCATTCTGTCTGTCTCTGCATAAGTACGCCAACCTACATCAGCTTCAACCAGATTACTGCACTCAAGCCTTGGTTTCCGTCGACATCATTTACCTTCCACACCTACCTCCATAAGCAAAGCGACTGTTCCTTCTTAAACCTCAGGACTTCTCCTATGAACCGATTTCTTCTTGTAGTTAAGTTTTGCCATACATTTCTTCTTTCCAATCTGATGCCCCCCCCCCCCCATTAGCAGTTACATTTACCCATCTAATCTTTAGCTTTCTTCTGTATCACCATATTTGAAAAGCTTCTAGTCCCTTCTTGTACGAACTGCTTACCGTCCAAGTTCCACTTCCATACATTGCTGCCCTCCAGAAAAATACCTTCACAGAAAGTTTTTGTTATATTAGATGTTAGAATACTGTTCGTTTTCAGAATAGTTTTTCTTTTTTATTGCCACTCTGCATTTTATATCATCTATGCTTCAGTCTTACTGCCTAATTCGCAAAACTGGTCTACTACCTTGCGTTTAATTTTCTTATCTGATTCTACCAGCATCACATGGCTCCATTCCACTACAGTCCATTACCCTGATGTTAACCTTCTCTCTTCGCAAGACACTATCAATTCCTTCAATTCAATTTCTTCGACGCCTCCCTCTGTCACACACAATTACGATCGGCAAATCTCAAAGTTTTAAGTTTTTCGCCCTGAACTTTTCCAAATTCCTACTTATTTTCTTTCATTGCGTATACAGACCGAATGACTACGGGGTTAGGTTACACCAGTGTCTAACGCCCTACTCAACCTGTTGCCTGCCTTTGATTTCCTTTCGCGCTTACGAGTGCAGTTTGCTTTCTGTACAAGTCGTAGATAACCTTCTGGTCTCTGTAGTTTATGATTGTAACCTTCAGAATTTAAGGGAGTGGTTTCCATTCAACGTAGTCTGAAGCATTCGAGCTGGATAATGGAATACACATCGCAGTTTGTTAGTTCCAGTGAGGGAGCTCCACCCTATCTTCCCTCTCCTGGGAGTCGTGGTCCCAACAGCGCGGTCAGGCGCCGCTGTGTGTGTGTGTGTGTGTGTGTGTGTGTGTGTGTGTGTGTGTGTGTGTGCGCGCGTGTGCGTGCGTGCGCGCCGCGTTAAGTCGGCCGTAATCCTGGCGCGTTAATCTCGCCAACTTTTCGGAGCCCATCACGCTGCGAGCTGCAGCCCTAAATAAAGCGGACGGGCGCTCTCCGGCGCAGCCTGGTGTGAAATTGCGCTGTCCGCAGACAGGCGGCTCTGCGGGGCGCCCCTGGACGCTTATTGGCTGCCGGGGCCTCCACCGGCGGCGGACCTCATCAGGCGCGCCGCGTGGCGACCAAAACAAACACACACACACACACACACACACACACACACACACACACACACACACACACAATACTTGTGTAGAGAGGTGACAGCGTGGAACCGCGTTTCCGCAACGACTCTCCGCCACCACCACCACCACCAACAACAACAACAACAAACAAACAAACAAGCGGCGCCAGCTACTGCCTCTAGGAATCCAATCCGGACTTCTCAATACGGCTTCTATCAAATGTAATTACTGACGTGAGCGACGTCGTGCTCCACTAGACACGTGTTTAATTATACTCGGTATTTCAGAAGAGATGGCCAATAATTCATAAACTAAAAGTACAGGCCAAATGTAGCTAAAAGGCCACAATAAAAATTGGGTCCGCACATCAACCGTTGCCGAGGTACTGCATTAATTCGAGTTGGGAACCACCTGTAAACGTTGGTATGTCAAGGTCTGTGGTCTACTATGTTAGTTTACGCATGCGCAGCTACTTCCCTTCCCACTCCGTACACTGTGCCGTACGGGGCCCACAGTCAGTTACGAACGTGGAGCCACATGGACAGAGGTTACACCAGTGAAGAAGAGCTCGCTGACATGCGCTTCATGTATGGTAAAGCGAATGGCAGTGCTTTTGAGGCTGCACGATTGTATGAAGAAGCTTTTCCTCTCTGCAGGCAGCCCGACAGGATTACATTTAGAGCCGGTTACATAGCGCCGTAGATAAACCGGAAGTTTCGCACACCACGTACGAAAAGTTCGACCCAGACCCGTAACACCTGAGGTTGAGGAAAGGGTGTTACGCATAGTACACGAACGACCGAATACTTCAACAAGGAGGATTGCTACCCGAGGGTGTGTCTTGAGTCGTAGCAGTGTGTGGCGGATTTTACATCGGCAAGTACTCTATGCATATCATCTACAGCGAATGCAAGCCCTCAGCAATGCAAACTTACCTCCTAGAGAGAATTTCTGCCAATGGGTGGAATAATAGTATATCCTGAATCCCCTGTTTTAACCAGTATTCTGTTCACTGATGAGGGTGGATTTACCCGTGACGGCATTTTTAAGTACCATAGCTGTCACATTAGGGCCGATGTCGACCCTAATGCAACACACTATCACATCAGCGGCGTTATTCGTTAAACGCCTGGGCACAACTGCTCCGAGACCGTGTAATTGGACCACACTTCTTACCACAGAGACCAACAGGACAGCAGTCCATGTGGTTTCTGCAGACTGTACTTCCAGATGTATATGGTGATGTCCCACTGAACCAACACCTGAACACGTGGTTCATGGACGACAGTGCATGTGAATGTAGAGTGCGCCGGCTTCTAACTCGGACGTATGGTCAACATTGGATAGGTGGAGGAGGGCCTGTTCCGTGGTCTCCAAGGTCTCCGAATTTAAATCCCACTGCTTTCTGTGTGTGGGATCATGTCAGAAACCTGGTCTACGCTACCGAGGTCAACTCTCCTCAGCAATGTTGCGGATTTAAACAGCCGTCCAGCGTTTATAGAATTCCCCAGGACTGCCTGGGAGGATTCGCAAGGCACTTCAAAGACGAGTTCAGTGTTGCATTCAGACACATTGTCAACATTCTGGTTCAAATGGCTCTGAGCACTATGCGACCTAACTTCTGAGGTCAGCAGTCGCCTAGAACTTAGAACTAATTAAACCCAACTAACGTAAGGACACCACACACATCCATGCCCGAGGCAGGATTCGAACCTGCGCCCGTAGCGATCGCACGGTTCCAGACTGTAGCGCCCAGAACCGCACGGCCACTCCGGCCGGCGTCAACATTCTGAACACCTAATTTAACGTGTAGAGATGCCATGTGTGCCTAGACACCGATGAAACGCAACAGATGATGATGATGTTTGGTTTGTTAGGCGCTCAACTGCGCGGTTATCACCACCCGTAAAAATTCCCAACCTTTCAACAGTCCACTCTCGCCACTTTCATGAATGATGAAGAAATGATAACACAAACATCCAGTCATCTCGAGGCAGGTGAAAATCCCTGACCCCGCCGGGAATCGAACTCGGGACCCCGCGCTTGGAACCGCAACAGAAAATGTGTTGTCGAGATACAACGGTTGATTTGTTGGCCCATGTTTATTGGAGCTTTTTAGCTACTTTTGGCTTGTACTTTCCATGTGTGAATGACTGGCAATCACTTCAGAAATACCCAGTACAGTTAGTTTAGCTGATGGAAAATTAATCTATTACGTAGCCTGTACATTACTATGTCAATTTAAATTGAGATTTTATTACAGAAGATATCGCTGGACGCCACCCGAGTTGATGTACCACTTAATTTTTTTTTCTTTCAAAGGAAATATTCCGGGTAATTAAGAGAATAGGCCTCAATTCTGGAAAAAAATAATAAAAATTTTGATTACGTTGAAAATTTTTTTTAAAATTAATTCTGTAGGAGAATCAGCTTGAGAAATGCTCCTAAATATACTAACAAATCATACAAGCATGAACTAAGCTGGCTTGGAAGAGCCTCGATAGGGAATTTGCTGTCTCTCTTCAGGAACCACACGTTTGTCGGGTCTCTCAACAGATACCCCTTCGTTTGTGGTTGCACCTACGGTACGGCTATATGTATCGCTGAGGCACGCAAGCCTCCCCACTAACGGCAAGATCCATGGCTCATGGCGGGGAAGTTCAGCATAGGATAATCAATAAACAGAGCTGCGGATTCGCGTCTCACTACATCTAGATTTTGTTGTGTTTGCTCCTAATACAGGGTGTTTCAAAAATAACCGGTATATTTGAAACGGCAATAAAACTAAACGAGCAACGATAGAAATACACCGTTTGTTGCAATATGCTTGGGACAACAGTACATTTTCAGGCGGATAAACATTCTAAATTACGGTAGTTACAATTTTCAACAACAGATGGCGCTGCAAGTGATGTGAAAGATACAGAAGACAACGCAGTCTGTGGGTGCGTCATTCTGTACGTCGTCTTTCTGCTGTAAGCGTGTGCTATTCACAACGTGCAAGTGTGCTGTGGACAACATGGTTTATTCCTTAGAACAGAGGATTTTTCTGGTGTTGGAATTCCACCGCCTAGAACACAGTGTTGTTGCAACAAGACGAAGTTTTCAACGGATGTTTAATGTAACCAAAGGACCGAAAAGCGATACAATAAAGGATCAGTTTGAAAAATTTCAACGGACTGGGAACGTGACGGATGAACGTGGTGGAAAGGTAGGGCGACCGCGTACGGCAACCACAGAGGGCAACGCGCAGCTAGTGCAGCAGGTGATCCAACAGCGGCCTCGGGTTTCCATTCGCCGTGTTGCAGCTGCGGTCCAAATGACGCCAACGTCCACGTATCGTCTCATGCACCAGAGTTTACACCTCTATCCACACAAGATTCAAATGCGGCAACCCCTCAGCGCCGCTACCATTGCTGCACGAGAGACATTCGCTAACGATATAGTGCACAGGATTGATGACGGCGATATGCATCTGGGCAGCATTTGGTTTACTGACGAAGCTTATTTTTACCTGGACGGCTTCGTCAATAAACAGAACTGGCGCATATGGGGAACCGAAAAGCCCCATGTATGCAGTCCCATCGTCCCTGCATCCTCAAAAAGTACTGGTCTGGGCCGCCATTTCTTCCAAAGGAATCATTGGTCCATTTTTCAGATCAGAAACGTTACTGCATCACGCTATCTGGGCATTCTTTGTGAATTTGTGGCGGTACAAACTGCCTTAGATGACACTGCGAACACCTCGTGGTTTATGCAAGACGGTGCCCGGCCACATCGCACGGCCGACGTCTTTAATTTCCTGAATGAATATTTCGATGATCGTGTGATTGCTTTGGGCTATCCGAAACATACAGGAGGCGGCCTATTCGCCAGACATGAACCCCTGTGACTTCTTTCTGTGGGGACACTTGAAAGACCAGGTGTACCGCCAGAATCCAGAAACAATTGAACAACTGAAGCAGTACATCTCATCTGCATGTGAAGCCATTCCGCCAGACACGTTGTCAAAGGTTTCGGGTAATTTCATTCAGAGACTACGCCATATTATTGCTACGCATGGTGGATATGTAGAAAATATCGTACTATAGAGTTTCCCAGACCGCAGCGCCATCTGTTGTTGACAATTGTAACTACTGTAATTTCGAAAGTTTGCCTGCCTGAAAATGTACTGTTGTCCCAAACATATTGCAACAAGCGGTGTATTTATATCGCTGCTCGTTTAGTTTGTATTGCCGTTTCAAATATACCGGTCATTTTTGAAACACCCTGTAGGTGGTGAGGCTTGCTTATTAACTTGTGTATTCTGTAATATTCGATGTTATGTAAATCAAAGTGCGCTCTCTCTAGGAGAGTCTTTCTTAGATTGCTTTTATCAACAAGAGCGCTCACACTGTGTGCTGTAAGAAATTATGCTGCTGAATAGGAATAGCCATTAAATAAGAATGGACGGCCGCTGTGGCCGAGCGGTTCTAGACGCTTGAGTCCGGAACCACGTGGCTGCTACGGTCGCAGGTTCGATTGTTGCCTCTGGCATGGATATGTGTGATGTCCTTAGGTTAGTTATATTTACGTAGTTCGAAGTCTAGGGGACTGATGACCTCAGATGTTCACTCCCATAGTGCTCAGAGCCATTTTTCTATTAAGTAACGTGAGCGTTAGTAAATGAACGTGGTGTCAGTGAAATAGCATATCCTTGCCACATCTAGTGCTTGATTTCACATTTGCCGAACGTGGTGTCAGTGAAATAGCAGATCCTTGCCACATCTCGTGCATGATTTCATATGTACCTTACTCATAGATTCTAATCTGCAAATCAGTCCCATGAGTTTCAGTAGAAATGGACATGTTAGGTGCTCTCAATCTATACAGTGTATCCCACAGGGAATGGGCAAAATTCAGGGATATGACACGAACCGTCATTGGAAGCAAGAAAGTCGAGTATATGGACTCTAAAATGCCTACCTTATCCGTCCCAATAGGAAGGCAAGGGGGAAGGGTACTTCAAAAATGGCTCTCGGCACTGTGGAACTTAATTTCTGAGGTCATCAGTGCCCTAGAACTTAGAACTACTTAAACCTAACTGACCTAAGGACATCACACACATACATACCCGAGGCAGGATTCGAATCTGCGACCGTAGCGGTCGCGCGGTTCCTGACTGTAGCGGCTAGAACCGTTCGGCCACCCCGGCGCGCGAAGGGTACTTCATGCCCATATGTTGGAACTATGTGGTCATTTACTTTATATTTTAAAATTTTGAAAAAAATCTTTTTTGTGATTTACTATTACAGATTCTGTAATCGTTTTATATTCTCCAGTAAAACTTAATCCAAATGTTTATGTGCTAGCAGTGAATGTGACTTTTCACGACAAACGCTACATTCATATTTTCGGGTTAATGACGCTTCTTACACATTTGTATATGTTTAGAAAGTATGTTTTGATTAAAAGTCAACAAAAGGGACAAAATTTATATTTCTTTAAAAAAAATTTGCGGTGGTCATGAAGTACCCCGTCCCCTCAGGGTTGGTATTGATGCGATTCTGGTAAAGGGTATTCTCAGATTCTAGACCCTACTTCCACACCAGTATCTATCTAAAAATATGTCGGTAATTAAAATTAAGAGCAGTTAACAATAATATTTTTTTTATTATTTGGAGGTGGGCATAAACACCCCCCCCCCCCGCCCTCCCACCTTACTCCCATAGTACATCTACATCTACATAACTACTCTGCAATTCACATTTAAGTGCTTGGCAGAGGGTTCACCGAACCACAATCATACTATCTCTCTACTATTCCAGTCCCTAACAGCGCGCGGGAAAAACGAACACCTAAACCTTTCTGTTCGAGCTCTGATTTCTCTTATTTTATTTTGATGATCATTCCTACCTATGTAGGTTGGGCTCAACAAAATATTTTCGCTTTCGAAAGAGAAAGTTGGTGACACAAATTTCGTAAAAAGATCTCGCCGCGACGAAAAACTTCTTTGCTGTAATGACTTCCATCCCACTTCGCATATCATATCTGCCACATACTCTCCCCCATTACGTGATAATGCAAAACGAGCTGCCCTTTTTTGCACCCTTTCGATGTCCTCCGTCAATCCCACCTGGTAAGGATCCCACACTGCGCAGCAATATTCTAACAGAGGTCGAACGAGTGTAGTGTAAGCTGTCTCTTTAGTGGACTTGTTGCATCTTCTAAGTATACTGTCTATGAAACGCAACCTTTGGCTCGCCTTCCCCACAATATTACCTATGTGTCCTTTCCAACTGAAGTTGTTCGTAATTTTAACACCCAGGTACTTACAGGGTGTTTCAAATATGACCGGTATATTTAAAACGGGAATACAAACTAAACGAGCAGCGATAGAAATACACCGTTTGTTGCAATATGCTTGGGACAACAGTACATTTTCAGGCAGACAAACTTTCGAAATTACAGTAGTTACAATTGTCAACAACAGATGGCGCTGCGGTCTGGGAAACTCTATAGTACGATATTTTCCACATATCCACCATGCGTAGCAATAATATGGCGTAGTCTCTGAATGAAATTACCCGAAACCTTTGACAACGTGTCTGGCGGAATGGCTTCACATGCAGATGAGATGTACTGCTTCAGCTCTTCAATTGTTTCTGGATTCTGGCTGTACACCTGGTCTTTCAAGTGTCCCCACAGAAAGAAGTCGCAGGGGTTCATGTCTGGCGAATAGGGAGGCCAATCCACGCCGCCTCCTGCATATTTCAGATAGCCCAAATCAATCACACGATCATCGAAATATTCATTCAGGAAATTATAGACGTCGACCGTGCGATGTGGCCGGGCACCATCTTGCATAAGCCACGAGGTGTTCGCGTTGTCATCTAAGGCAGTTTGTACCGCCACAAATTCACGAAGAATGCCCAGATAGCGTGATGCAGTAATCGTTTCTGATCTGAAAAATGGACCAATGATTCCTTTGGGAGAAATGGCGGCCCAGACCAGTACTTTTTGAGGATGCAGGGACGATGGGACTGCAAACATGGGGCTTTTCGGTTCCCCATATGCGCCAGTTCCAGGTAAAAATAAGCTTCGTCAGTAAACCAAATGCTGCCCACATGCATATCGCCGTCATCAATCCTGTGCACTATATCGTTAGCGAATGTCTCTCGTGCAGCAATGGTAGCGGCGCTGAGGGGTTGCCGCGTTTGAATTTTGTATGGATAGAGGTGTAAACTCTGGCGCATGAGGCGATACGTGGATGTTGGCGTCATTTGGACAGCAGCTGCAACACGGCGAACGGAAACCCGAGGCCGCTGTTGGAGCACCTGCTTCACTAGCTGCTCGTTGCCCTCTGTGGTTGCCGTACGCGGTCGCCCTACCTTTCCAGCACGTTCATCCGTCACGTTCCCAGTCCGTTGAAATTTTTCAAACAGATCCTTTATTGTATCGCTTTTCGGTCCTTTGTTACATTAAACCTGCGTTGAAAACTTTGCCTTGTTGCAACAACACTGTGTTCTAGGCGGTGGAATTCCAACACCAGAAAAATCCTCTGTTCTAAGGAATAAACCATGTTGTCCACAGCACACTTGCACGTTGTGAACAGCACACGCTTACAGCAGAAAGACGACGTACAGAATGGCGTACCCACAGACTGCGTTGTCTTCTGTATCTTTCACATCACTTGCAGCGCCATCTGTTGTTGAAAATTGTAACTACTGTAATTTCGAAAGTCTGTCCGCCTGAAAATGTACTGTTGTCCCAAGCATATTGCAACAAACGGTGTATTTCTATCGCTGCTCGTTTAGTTTTTATTGCCGTTTCAAATATACCGGTCCTTTTTGAAACACCCTGTAGTTAAATTGATAGCCTTGAGAATTGTACTGTTTATCAGTAATCGAATTCCAACGGATTTCTTTTGGAACTCATGTGGATCACCTCACACTTTTCGTTATTTAGCGTCAACTGCCACCTGCCACACCATACAGCAATCTTTTCTAAATCGCTTTGCAACTGGTACTGGTCTTTGGACGACGTATCGAAAATGGGTAGGTGTAGCTAGGGTTAAGAACTATGTGCACTGCTTCGTCTTCGATAGTCTGAAAGAAATACCTTATACTGTAAGTTCTTTGCATCCTATATTTTGGAAAGAGGTAGTATGGACCAAACACAATCGAAACAACAAACAGGCACAACGTCGACATTGCGGAAAAGCGGAAGAAACACACAGTGCATATCACTTAGCAGCATCAACTAAGCGAGCAGAAGCCGTCACGTCGTTGTAACAGCACAGCTTCATTTCGTAACATAGAGAGCAAACGTTTCACAACACCTATCCGCCAGCTGATATGGCCGAGAAGCAATAAGCTGAAGTCCTGAAAGCCATTCTCGCGAAATGTAGCGGCGCTGAGGACGGCTGATTAGCCCGAAAAAGGAGGCCGCATTCGGTCAACGCTGGCCCGACATAACGTTACTGTCTCAAATTAGCAGTAATAAACACTCAGTCTTCCTGGCCTTTGTGTCAGACTTTACGTTGCAGTAAAGCAGCTAAAGAGCCGAGCCTTTGATGCGCTGCTATCGTTCGCCAAGGTCAATTCCGCCTCCAAGACCGCTGCCACCTGTCTCGTCTGCTAGATTCTGAGCTGCTGACCTCGCAGCCACTGACGAGAAGGCTTAACAGAGTTCCACGCTTCTGCTAACAGCTTGCAGAGCTGAACTGATGTCTCCTGACGCACTGTACACCTGTCGCAGAATTTGGGAGGCGCGCTAATCGCTGCTGCTGTCACCTGTAAGCGGTCAGAGACATCCCCGGCCTTCCTTGGTGGAAGGGCTATGCTGTGGGCCATCTCCGCACCTCGCAAAGCTGCTGCGAGATTACCCGAGCGAACCCCCTTCGATGAGGACGAGAGTGCTCGGGTAATTTCCGTCTGGGTCGCCCCGCTTGTGTTTTACACCGGGCTGCAGCGTGCCCGGCACCGTGATCACGTGAGCCCGACTCCCAGGGCGACATCCGCCACAGTTCGCTGAGTCAGCATAAGCAACTGTCGAGGCCGCGTTGCTTCATCGCCGCTAGCCCCGGCGCCGACATAGAACAGAACATACGATTGTAGGCTTAAATGTAATACATTCTTGTTCCGCTAATGTTGCATCGTTATCGGCCAGCGCACCGGCTTGTTTTCTCCACCGCACTCCGTCTCGTCATCCCGACAACAGTAGAAGTCTCAACCCAGGACAGTACACCTCTTAGATTGTTACGGATGGTGTAGTCGTTTAGCATCTGTTAGTCATCAGAGGATCAAAACTAATTGCAAAATATTTAGAAAAGGGATATGCAAGGGGGCGCAATGCTAATCGAGAATAAACTAATCAACGGGCTGGCACTAGTCGACCAAGTTCCGCCTGTGATACAGTAGATCACCGGACAGTACTGCATAAAAACTACGAGACCCTGAAAGACTACCACCTAGTCAAGATAATCGAAACCCTGCTCCAAAATAGACAGTTCTTGCGGGGAAAAAGAGTCGATGGCGGAATCAGAAAAATGGGCTCGCCCAAGGGAGCGTGTTGGCGCTAATCCTATTCAACATACATACAAATGACCAACCAACCCCAGACAAAACCAAAACTTTTGTATATGTAGACGACCTGGCAATAACAGTTCAAGACAACAGGTTTGAAGCCATCGACGAGGAACTAGAAACCGCCCTTTCTACAATGTCAATCTACTACAAAAAGAATTCTCCAAAACCCAACCCCTCCAAAACTCAAGTGAGTGCATTCCATGTGAACTCGAGGCAGGCAAAGTACAGGCTCAATGTTACCTGGGATGGGACATTACTAGAACACACAGATACTCCCACCTATCTTGGCGTCGTGCTGGACAGAACATTGACATACAAATATCATTGCGAAACAACAAGCAAAAAAAATAGAAGCAAGAAATTCCCCAATAAGAAAGCTGTCCAATAGCAAATGGGGTGCCAAACCTGCCGTGGTCAGAACTTCAGACCAAGCTGTGTGCTTCTCAACTGCCGAATATGCCTGCCCGGTATAGTGCAGACCCACCCACGCAAAAAAGGTAGATACTAGCTTGAATGAAACATGCAGGATAGTGACACGCTACATGAAACCAATCCCCATAGAAAATCTTCACAGGGCCGCAGGTTTCGCAAACCCTGACTCACGTAGGAAAGCCCATGAACATACCGAGAAGCTAAAACAAACCTTTGATGCCCGTCACTCAATATTTGGCCTAGAGTGTTGCCCCAGCAGGCTCAAATCCAGACGCCGTTTCCTAATTTGCGCCTTAGATGAGCCCCCCATCTACTATCCACTAAGTGAGGACCCACCAAGCGGCGTTTCTGATGATTGGAAATCCTGGAGAATGCTTAACCGCATCAGAACTGGGGTGGCTCCTGTGAAATCTTATCTGATCAAATGGGGTTTGTTGGACGAAAATGACGACAAATGCGACTGAGGCAGTCGACAGGACATGGAACATCTCCTACAATGCCCTGCCTGCCCCCACAGATGCACCCTCGACGATCTATGGCTGGCTGAAGAACAAGCATTGGACATTGTCCAACACTGGGCAAACAAATTGTAGTTTACGGACACGAAAAATTAAAGTAAAGTAAATTGCCCCTTAACAATAAAATATGTGAGGTCGTCCACATGAATACTAAACAAAATATTTCTGTCGTTTTTATGTACTTGCATTATCCATACGTCTACACTACTATTATAAATGGAAAAGTGACTCTGTCTGTAACGCTTGCACGACTAAAACTCTGAACCGATAGTGAAGAAATTTGTTATGGAGGTAGCTGGAACGCTGGGGAAGGAGAACGTAGACTACTTTAGAAAGTGTGTAGAACAATATGTTTATTGAAGTGGTGGTAAGTTCCTGTGGGACCAAACTGCTGAGGTCATCGGTCCCTGGGCTTACATACTACTTAACCTAATGTAAACTAACTTAGGCTAAGGACAACATACGCACAAACCCATGCCCGAGGGAGGACTCTAACCTCCGACGGGGAGAGTCTCGCGAACCGTGACAGGACTTCAAAGACCGCGCGGCTACCACGCGCGACATGTTTATGGACTTGAAGAATAGATGGCGAAATATGGAACAGTAATTACTCTTCGAAAAAGCTATATCCTGTTTGACTTTCGAAGTTTGTTTTATTTGTGCTAATGTTTTTATTGTTTGACTTGGTATGTGCAGCACGACTCAACGTAATGAGTAGAATGCTTATACAATCATCTACGTATTTAATCCGCATTTGCATACTAACATCAGTCACAAAGCAATTACATTTTGGCCGCTAAGAGCGTCATGTGTTTCACTTAGCTTCTAAGATGCTTAATGACGCACGTTAGCTGTTGGTGGTCTTGTGCTGAGCGCTTTTGACCTTCGTGCGTGGGATTCCAGGTTCAGTTTCTGGCAAGGTGAAATTTTTTTCCGCTCGCGCATGAATGTGTGTGTGTGTATTGTCCTCATCGAAGCGCAAGTCGCCGAAGTGGTGTCAAATAAAGACTTGCACCGAGCGCCTGAACTTCCCCAACGGGCTCGCCCGCTCACTTTACTGATACGCGAGCGCAGCCGAGCTTAACGGCTAGTCACTAATGAAACGTAGCGCCAATGTATTAATGGAACTTGGAACAAAACAATTCTTACTGTCACTCGAAACCAGTTAGTTTTCTGGTCTGACACTTAGAATGCTGGCGTGAAGCCGTCGCACAAATGTTATGTTGAAGATACTGAGCCCAGTTGCCGGTCGTGTGATCATTGCCACAACATGTGGCTGCTAGGTTATAACTCAGGTAGTCTGTAATCCTTAAGTCTGTCGGTATAAGAGGATCGTTTTACCTAATTTCCTTGCTTCCTGCTCTTGCAAGTGGGATGATAATGTCCCGAAACTTGCTGTGCCTATAGTCACCCGATTGACAACTGGGCTGAATATCCTCAATATAACGTACAATGCTTTTGACAAATTGTTTATTTTCTAATTTGTCTCATTATTTTTTCCAGTGATGAGATGGGTAGTAAAATTCTGTGGTCTCAGAATACTTTGTCACTTTTTGAATACATATACATTACGTACAAAGGACTTCGAATGTACCCTGATTCGCCTGAAAAATGTGAGACTTCACACTTAGAATTCTTTCCATTTACACTTTTACATTAGAAAAGTGAGATAAATTAACATTTTGCACTAAATACGTGTAATAAGTTTGTTGCATGCCGTCTGTGCATGCCTTGCTCTGAATTACGACAAATTAATGTAGTAACGAACATCCCTTCATATTTTACACAGCCTCCAAACCTGAAAAATGGTTTCATTGGTAGCGCCAAACAAGCAGAAGTAGGTACCTGCCCTGTTACTTCCTCTGGGAGTCCCAACTGACGGTCTTTCTTAGCAACTTGGGTCGAGACATTTACTTGGTGGTAGATTTATTATCCTACTCAGTGCAGGAAACTAATTGACCAAATGAAATTACTTGTTGTTGTTGTCTTCAGTCCAGAGACTGGTTTGACGCAGCTCTCCAAGCTACTCTATCCTGTGCAAGCTTCTTCATCTCCCAGTACCTGCTGCAACCTACATCCTTCTGAATTTGTTTAGTATATTTATCTCTTGGTCTCCCTCTACGATTTTTACCCTCCACGCTGCCCTCCAATACTAAATTGGTGATGCCTTGATGCCTCACAATAAGTCGTACCAAACGATCCCTTCTTCTAGTCAAGTTGTACCACAAACTACTCCTCTCCCCAGTTCTATTCAGTACTTCCGCATTAGTTATGTGATCTACCCATCTAATCTTCAACATTCTTCCTTAGCACCACATTTCGAAAACTTCTATTCTCTTCTTGTCCATACTATTTATCGTCCATGTTTCACTTCCATACATGGCTACACTCCATACAAAATACATTCAGAAACGACTTCCTGACATTTACTCGATGTTAACAAATTTTCTTCTTCAGAAGTGCATTCCTTGCCATTTCCAATCAACATTTTAAATCATCTCTACGTCGACCACCATCATTTATTTTGCTCCCCAAATAGCAAAACTCCTTTACTACTTTAAGCTTCTCATTTCCTAATCTAATTCCCGCAGCTTCACCCGATTTACTTTGAGTACATTCTAGTATCCGCGTTTTGCTTTTGTTGATGTTCATCTTATACCCTCCTTTCAAGACACTGTCCATTCCGTTCAACTGCTCTTCCAAGTCCTTTGCTGTCTCTGACAGAATTACAATGTCATCGGCGAACCTCAAAGTTTTTATTTCTTCTCCATGGACTTTAATACCTTCTCCGAATTTTTTTTTTTTTTTTGTTTCCTTTACTGCTAGCTCAATATACAGATTGAATAACATCGGGGAGAGGCTACAACCCTGTCTCACTCCCTTCCCAACCAGTGCTTCCCTTTCATGCCCCTTGACTCTTATAACTACCATCTGGTTTCTGTACAAATTGTAAATAGCCTTTCCCTCCCTGTCTTTTACCCTTTCCACCTTCAGAATTTGAAAGAGAGTATTCCAGTCAACATTGTCAAAAGCTTTCTCTAAGTCTACAAATGCTAGAAACGTAGGTTTGCCCTTCCTTAATCTAGCTTCTAAGATAAGTCGTAGGGTCAGTATTGCCTCACGTGTTCCAACATTTCTACGGAATCCAAATTGATCTTCCCCGAGGTCGGCTTCTACCAGTTTTTCCATTCGTCAGTAAAGAATTCGTGTTAGTATTTTGCAGCCGTGACTTATTAAACTGATAGTTCGGTAATTTTCACGTCTGTCAACACCTGCTTTCTTTGGAATTGGAATTATTATATTCATCTTGACGTCTGAGGGTATTTCGCCTGTCTTATACATCTTTCTCACTAGATGTTAGAGTTTTGTTAGGCCTGGCTCTCCCAAGGCTGTCAGTAGTTCATGAAAATACTTAATAACTCAGACAAATTTCAGTCACAAAAAATCATCATGAGTGTTGGCTTAGCAGTAAGCAACAATGAAGGTTTAGATGTGTAGCGGCAAGAATTAAACTGTTGTTGTAATCAAATAGGTATTATCCGTTTCGAACCATACCGAACCGATAATAGTTACGCTTATGCTTTATAAAATTATTTCAGAACTTAGTCTGAAAAGTTCTAAGAAATTGACTAAAATATTTCCATGACAAACTAAATTTAAAGTCGATATTACACCAGTTTAAGTGAAAATCATGTCAGGAGAACTCTTGTAGATATTAGCTACTATGAGACAAACATAACGTGGTAAGTTGACTTCTACTGTCGTGAGTCTACACATTTCATTACCAGGCAGTCCTTGGCCGGTACGTTGGCATCAAGTAATTTGTAGCTTGAATGCTACTTGGGTGGTATAGCAACATCTCAGAATTTGGCAGAGCGCTGAGAGACACGATAATTTCTATTTGGAATTATTGTGGCAAACGTTACTACTAAATCTCATGTGACGCACTTCGCTAAATTTTAGAAGGCCGCGATAAACTTATGGCTTATGTTGATGACCAAGTTTGGCCATCATAGTAGCAACGTGAGAATGTAATAAATAATTCCTGTACCAAACAGAGCAGTTGCTGTCAGGTGTGAATGCTATCGAACCATTAGTTTAACTAGTCATGATTGCAAGATATTGACGCCAACTATTTACAGAAGAATGGCGAAAAGTGGTAGAAGCTGATATCGGAAAAGATCAATCCGGGCTACAGGAACACGTGAGGTAATACTGACTTGTTTAAATTCTTAGAAGACTGGTTGAAGAAAGGCAAATCCAAGTTTGTAGCATTTGTAGATTGAGAGAAAGCTCTTGACAACGTTGACGGGACTACATTGTTTGAGGTTTTGAACGTAGAAGGGATAAAATGCAGGGAACGAAAGGTTATTGGCAACTTGTACAAAAATCAGGCTGCAGCTACGAGTCCAGGGATATGAAAGTGTCCCATGGTGTACAAGGAAGTGAGATGATATTGTAGTCTACCGTCCATGTTATTCAAATCGTCATTTAGCACGGAAAAATCTGGCAAGGCAATTGAAGTTCAGCATGGTTTGGTGACAAGCTTGTAATTCTGTCAAAGACGGCAAAGGGCTTGAGAGAGCAGTTAAACGAAATGGATGGTGTCTTGAAAAACAGGTTATATTATGAACATCAACAAAGGTAAAACAAGGGTAATGAAATGTAGACAAATTAAATCAAGCGATGCTGAGGGAAATGGATTAGGAAGTGAGACACTGAAAGCAGTAGATGAGGTTTGCTGTTTGATCAACAAAAAACTGATTATGGCCGACATAGAGACAGCATAAAATGGAAACTGTTGACAGAATTTCTGAAAAGAAAAAGAATTTGTTACTATCTAATAAAAATTTTTGTATTAAGCAGTGTTTTCTGAAGGTACTTGTCTGGACTGTATCCTTGTATGTAGATAAAACGCAGGCATAAGCAGGCCAGAAAAGAAAAGAAGAGAAGGGAAGCTTCTGAAATGAGTTACTACAGAAGAATGTTGAAGACTGGACGGGTAGGTCATGAAACTGATTAGGAGGGACTGGATGAATCTGGGAGAAAAAGATATTTTTTGCTACAACTTGATTAAAAGAATGGTGGGTGATAGGAAACATCCTGACGCTTCAAGGGGTAGTTGCTTTGGTAATGGAGGGAAGTGTGAGGAGGAGGGAATAAATATGTAAAAGACTTAGGGATGAATACACTAAGGAGGTTCAAATGGATGTGTGTTGCAGCAGTTATTCGGAGACGAAGAGGCTTGCACAATATAGAGTGGCATGGAGAGCTGCATCAAACCAGTCTCTGGACTGAAGATCACGAAAATAAGTAACTCCAGTCAGGTGTGTGTGTGTGTGTGTGTGTGTGTGTGTGTGTGTGTGTGTGTGTGTGTGTGTGTGTCTGGCACACAGTGAGTAGTAAGTTCCAGTGCTCTGGCGTTGCTGTTTAGTTTGCGGTGGGCCGGCATCTGACGCGCCGCTTGCCTTTGTCGTGTGGAGAGCTGATAAGCCGCGTATCGCTATCTGCGGTTAGTCACACCTCCCTGGAGCGTCCTAGCGTCTCTTCAGATCCTGGTCTACTGGCCTTTGCTACAATGACAGTCATTTTTAAATAATTATGAGCAACACGAAACAGTTTTACTTTACACACTTATCTTCATAAATCAGTGCTCCGTAGGGATCACCATTTCATACGCAGTTGCGATGCTTGAATATTATCATTGATTCTGTTAGCAGCCATCACAACTCGTCATTAACCCCTAATTTGCGCTGATGAAGGTCATTTTGTGCGGAATTCTCCATAGGAAAACCGATGCTAGCCCTGGTTTTAAAGCCTCTCTTCCCTCCTTTTCTTAACGCATAACATTCGTGTCTTGTCATTTGTACTTACTCACTTTGCTCAGTGCTTCCTAAGTGCCGCCTCTTAGTTATTAACGTGCATCACTTGACACATGTAAGAAAATATTGAAGCAGCCAAATTAAACTACCTGAGCGAAACGTAGCGGCGAAAACTACAGATACACCATAGGGATCTACACTGAAGTTCCGAAGAGACTGGTATAGGCATGCGTATTCAAATGCAGAGATAAGTAACAGGCATAATAAGGCGCTGCGGTCGCAACGTCTATGTTAGACAAGTGTCTGGCGCAGTTGTTAGATCGGTTACTGCTGCTACATCGGCAGGCTATCAAGATTTAAGTGGGACTGAAAGTGGCCGGAGCACGAGCGATGGAACACGGTATATCGAGGTAGCGAAGAAGTGGAGATTTTCCCGTACGACCGTTTCATGAGTGTAGCGTGAATCAGCACTCCGGTAAAACATCAAATCTCCGACGTCGGTGCAGCCAGGAAAAAATCCTGCAAGAACGGGACCACCGACGACTGAACAGAATTGTTCAACGTGACAGAAGTGCAACCCTTTAGCAGATTGCTGCTGATTTCAGTTCTGGGCCATCAACAAATGTCTGAGTGCGAACCATTCAACAAAACCGTCATCGATATGGGCTTTCGGAGCCGAAGGCCCACTCATGTAACCTTCATGACTGCGCAACACAAAGCTTTCCGCCCCGCCTGGACCCGCCAACACCGAAATTGCACCATTGATGACTGCAGACATATTGCATGGTAGGACGAGTTTCGTTTCAAATTGTATCGAGTGGGTGGACGTGTACGGGTATGAAGAAAACGTCATGAATCCATTGTTCCTGCATGTCAGCAGGGTACTGGTCAAACTGGTGGACGTTCTGTAATGGCGTGGCGTGCAGTAGGAGTGATACGGAACCCCTGATACGTCTACACTATGTGATCAAAAGTATCCGGACACCTGGCTGAAATGACTTAAAAGTTCGTGGCGCCCTCCATCGGTAATGCTGGAATCAGTATGGTGTTGGCCCACCCTTGGCCTTGATGACAGCTTCCACTCTCGCAGGAATGCGTTCAGTCAGGTGCTGGAAGGTTTCTTGGGCAATGGCAGCCCATTCTTCACGGAGTGCTGTACTGAGGAGAGCTATCGATGTCGGTCGGTGAGGCCTGGCACGAAGTCGGCATTCCAAAACATCCCAAAGGTGTTCTGTTGGATTCAGGTCAGGACTCTGTGCAGGCCAGTCCATTACAGAGATGTTTTTGTCGTGCGACCCTTCCGCCACAGGCCGTGCATTATGAACAGGTGCTCAATCGCCTTGAAAGATGTAGTCGCCATCCCCGAATTGCTCTTCAATAGTGGGAAGCAAGAAGGTGCTTAAAACATCAATGTAGGCTGTGATAGTGCCACGCAAAACAAAAAGGGCTGCAAGCCCCCTCCATGAAAAACACAACACCGTAGCACTACCGCCTCCGAATTTTACTGTTGGCGCTACCCATGCTGGCAGATGACGTTCACCGGGCATTGCCACACACACACACACCCTGCCATCGGATCGCCATGTTGTGTACCGTGATTTGTCATTCCACACAACGTTTTTCCACAGTTCAATCGTCCCAAGTATACGCTCCTTACTTCAAGCAATGCGTCTTTTGGCATTTACCGGCGCGATGTGTGGCCTATGAGCAGGCTCTCGACCATGAAATCTAAGTTTCCTCACCTCCTGCCTAACTGTCATAGTACTTGTAGTGGATCCTGGTGCAGTTTGGAATTCCTGGTCTGGATAGATGTTTGCCTATCACACATTACTACCTTCTTCAACTGTCTGCGGTCTCTCTCAGTCAACAGCCTGTACGCTTTTTTGCTGTACGTGCCCTTCACGTTTCCACTTCACTATCACATCGGAAAGAGTGGACCTAGGAGTGTGGAAATCTCGCGTACAGACGTATGACACAAGTGACACCCAATCACATAACCACGTTCGAAGTCCGTGAGTTCCGCGGAACACCCCATTCCGCTCTCTCATGAAGGATAATGACTACTGAGGTCGCGATATGGAGGACCTGGCAGTAGGTGGCAGTAAAATGCACATAAGATGAAAACCTATGTTTTGGGTCTGTCCGGATACATTTGCTCATACAGTGTAGATATGACTTACAGGTGACACATACGAAAGCATCCGGTCTGATGACCTGCATCCATTCACGTCCACTGTTCATTCCGACGGACATGGGCAGTTCCAATAGGACAATGCGACACCCCACACGTCCAGAAATGCTACTGAGTTGCTCCAAGAACACTCTTCTGAGTTTAAACACTTCCACTGGCCACCAAACAGCCCAGAAATTAACATTATTGAACATACTAGGATGCCTTGCAACGTGCTGTTCAGAAGACATCTCCAACCCCTCATACTCTTACGGATTTGTGGACAACCCTGCAGGATTTATGGTGTAACTTCCCTCCAGCACTACTTCAGAATTTAGTCGAGGCATTTCTGCGTTCTCGCATGGGGCCTACGCGATATTAGGCAGGTGTACTAGTTTCTTTGGCGCTTCAGCGTACATAGGGTCATCTTTTGTTTGTTATATACACATGCATCACATATATATCTGGAGCATAAATAACACTGTGTCGATCGAAGTATTTAGTAATCCCTACTTAATACATTACAGAATTTGAAATACATATAAAGTTTTCTTGTCAGTGACTATAGCCCGCGTCACCACCTACGGCGCTTCCGCGCCTAGAGGCGGAGCGGAAAGGAAGCGTAGAGATGAGAGTTGCGCATGCGCGGTAGTAGAGAGCGGGCAAACAAAAGTCCACGTTGCCGAACCACATTGCTCCGGACAATAATCAGCCTCGATTGCCTACGGTACATCGTATTACACGTTCAGAGATATGAGGGGAATAATAATTATTAAAACCAATTTCGTTCAGTGGTCATGATAGAAATATTAATTGTCGTCCTGACGACGTCGCGTCTACTGCTCCACATATTTACTCTGCGTGACGATGGGAGCCGAGAAGAGCTGACACAACTTTGTGAAGTCGTGAAGTGAAGTACAAAACTGCTTCCAACAATTACCATTTATTGCGATTTGAACTGTATTATGAGTAAAAAATTTTCAAGCACAAACCGAAATCACTATATTTCTTGACAACTGCTTCTGCTCAATAGAATTTTGTGTGTGTGTGTGTGTGTGTGTGTGTGTGTGTGTGTGTGTGTGTGTGTGTGTGTGTGTGTGTGTGTGTGTGTGTGTGTGTGCGTGTGCGTGCTAACTAACCTAAGGACATCACACACATCCATGCCCGAGGCAGGATTCGAACCTGCGACCGTAGCAGTCGCGCGGTTCCGGACTGAGCGCCTTAACCGCCAGACCACCGCGGCCGGCTACGTGTAATCACTGCATGTAAGAAAGAATTAGTTGTAGAAAAGATTATTGTAAAAGACTATCGTAAAAATGATCAGTAAGTTGTCATAGTTGTCGTTGTTAACAGGCATTAGGAGTGTAAACTAACACGTTTGATATTACAGTGACAGACAGCATTTGTAATCCAATGAACAAACAAACAATTAGCCATCATATGCGAATAACTCCAGGTTATCTGGCCGATAACATCGAAAACAATCGATATCTCGACAAGTAACAGTTATTCTTATTTTAAGGCCTTATCCAATTTGTGCTTTGAAAGTGACAGAGGTTTACAACATGGTGGGAGAAGCTTAACTACTCCTTAGGCAGTATGTTGAACATTATAGTCTGCATAATCAAAAGGATACAAAGTCCTAATCAAAACGGCTAGGAAGTTGTCGTTATTATGTACGCAACTGATAAGTTGACACACATTTTTTAAACCACGAGTCCTTAAAACTAAGAAATATTATTGTTTGTTCCGAAGCCTACATCGTAATACCATCGTCACTTCTGTTTACCGCGCGAGATTAGCCGGGTGGTCTAGGGCGCTGCAGTCATGGACTGTGCGGCTGGTCCCGGCGGAGGTTGGAGTCCTCCCTCGGGCATGGGTGTGTGTGTGTGTGTGTGTGTGTGTGTGTTTGTCCTTAGGATAATTAAGGTTTGAACGTTTATTTGAGTCTGTTTCCGAACAATTTGATTGTAAATTTAGGTTTAAGGTTTATATCCATCATTACTTCCCTGTCAAATTCATCTTTCTGAAGCTTTTCAGCATGCCACATAGACTGTGCCCACGCTACAGGTGGTATGTTGTCTGTTACCTCGTTGTGATTTACCTCATGCACAAGTCATTCACTGCATGTTATCTTGAATGTTTTTTTTTTCTTCTCCCACATAGCCTTAAAACATTTTGCCCAAATTAATTCCATGGGGTTACAATGACAGTGATACATGGGTAAACGAAAAGCTGTATGATTCCATTTACGTGCAAGGAAGTCAAGTTTGCACATTCTTTCACGCGATTTGTACAGTATAAATCAACAAGCTGCAGGAGATCGGCACGAGTCCGGTTTATACGGTGCTTAATATTTTCATTTTTGAGCTGGGGAAAAATATTCGCTTTTCTGGTGTTTGGCCTTGATTTTTTTTCTCTATAGCAGTTGAATTACAATTGGCAGTGACCGACCTCGAAGCAAGGTATGACAAGAATAGCGAATCACGTCACGAAACTGACAGCATTCATTGCCAAATGGGATTCACTGCTGTTTTCCTTACACGTAATTACAAGTTTATTCTCAGAAATAAAACCAGAAGAAGAGTCAGCATGCAGAATTTATCCGAGAACTATAAAACCGCCGGTACCATCATTCATTTTCCAGCAGATTTTCTTGGAATGATCCTAATTGACCCATGTTTCATTAAGTTAATACACTGTTGAACTACCTCCTTTTCTAGTATCGTTAATCTTCGTAGGGGATATAGTTCGTGCTGCGCCTATGTTACTTCTATGAATTAAAAATGTCTCTCTTCTTAACATATCTGGAACCAACGTCTTTTAAAATTCTTTACCTTGGCAAAGTGATTTCCATTGAAGCCTGCATAAATGTAACTCGCTTTTGTTATGTCGCGGATTCATCATTCACATGGAGCACTATAAAACGTCGTTGTTAAAAGGATCCATTTGTGTTATAGGCTCCTTGCGATTTCGATTCTTTCCAGGCGACACGAAACCAACTGTTTCTACGATATCTACAGCTCTGACACTTTAGTTTACAATTTTCGTTACTGTTATCTTGCCGACACCACATGGTTCTGGAGTCCGTTCTTGTGTTTTCCAATGTCTGCAGTAGGAGACCTGCTTTCAAATTCACATTTGAAAAAGTTATAAATGCTGTAAATAATCCGCCTCGCCTGCTTGTGGAGCACTTCGCAGTTATTGCCGTCACCTCACTTTTCCTTTAACCGCGCTAAAACATTTACTAGATACACATTCACAGCTATACTGCTACAAGACACAAAAAAGGAAACAAAGAAATGGATAGTTGAATGAATAATTCGGTTGTCGCGAAGTACGGCAACAGTGCAGCATGTAGGAGCGATATTCTCGCGCTCTAGCTGTAACTCTCTGCTAGCCACTCTGGCAGAGAATGGATATTATTGGCCGCCAATGGCTTGCGGAGGGGGATGCGCAGAACGGCTGAAAATTGGGCCGCCGTATTAAATGACGCGAATTTTGGTCCTGTGAAAGAGCGTATCATACGATTACAAGTAAGGCGTAAGGGTAAATGATTAAGTGAAACAAAACGCTGTGAATTTTTTGCTGTTTATATTGATAGAAACCAGAACTGGAAATCACAAGTTGCAGTTCATCTTAAACGCCAAAGCTGCGCAACTTTGCTATTACGGATAGGAGCAGATTTTGGAGATGACAGTACGGAAAAGTGTACTCGCTTTCCTGTTTTCTTTTACCTATTGGAGGGGGAGGTGGAGGGGGTGCGGGTGGGTGAGAGCGAAGGAGAGGGGGGCGGGGCGGCGCCATTTCATATTAGTGTGGATGGAGGGGGGGGATGCGAAAACTTCGTCGTCCAAAATAAAAATGAAAACTAATGAATCAATCATAGTCTTGTTACCATTTCACACTCTGTACCTACTACCTACAGCGTACTAACCAGAAAGAGTACAGTTTGTATGAGATTTAAACATATTATGTTGCTGTCAGGCAGATGACGTGCATCTCTAAGTCAGTACTTTCTGTTTTTACATTTTCGTAGTTTATTGACTGGCGCGTAACACGAGGAAAAAAATCGCCAATGAAAGTGTAGCTTTTAGCTTTCGGAGATGTGGCATTTTCAGTTGCAAGGAGAACAGCAACGAACTGCGAAATATTTTGGAGATTTCGTGATGAATGGCTCTTGGTACACTTCATATTAGTTGATGTCCATCGTACCTTCTGGCCGCTTTCAGAATAATAATGAACTGTGCGACGAGTAACCATTCGAATTACGATTTGCGAGTATATTTCTTTTGACTAGGGGTAGCTGCCCTGTTACACCGCGCACTGTTATGCCTTTGTCACGGACGAGGGACAGGTACTACGGAGCACTAGATGTATTAAATTACTCTAGACTACAAAGAAGTATTCTGACAGGTGTGAAACAGTTTTCAATTGTGCCCCAGTAATTTGATGGGCAGTAATAATCCAACGGGTGTGGTGATCGTGCCCTTCGGTCTTCTGTAGCGTTTAGCAAAAGCAACAGATCCTAACGTCCCCCTCCTCCCCCCCCCCTAACCTTCCTCCCCTCCCCTCTCCTTCCCCCCTCCTCCTCCTCCTCCCCCTCCCCTCCCCCACTCCCACCCCGAGAACCGCAAGGATGAGTAACTGTAGTGCGTATTAGGCGTTCCTCTTTGATGACGGTCTCAATGATGTGGCAGCCAGTTAAATTGGGCTGACTACGCAGTTAGATTGCACTGCTTTATAGCCCACTCACGGCGTGCCGCACTACTTTAAAGTTCCATCACCAGCTAAGAGAAGCGCCAAAAGGCATGGCCTAAAGTTGCTCTTCCGGACGCTGTGATGCTGCCCTCTCTCGAAGAGTGGCGAACTGTTACCCTCACATCTGGATTAGGATGATTGCAACTTCGCCCCTTTCAGACCTGAATTTTTTCTGGAGAAAGAAATTTTTTTCGTTATGCGGTAATGCTCTAGTGGATTTTTAATGATTTTAGATGCAAGATTTATACAAAAATATGTATCCGTTTTCAAAACATACGTTGTACCCTTGGCCTCATTTTATGGACTAAAATAACTAATTACGAAACATTCTCTATCGTAATAATCAGCAAAATGATCGTTCAATAATTACCATGCGAAACAACAGTAACGATTTTCAATTATACAGTGGAATGTAGCGAACCAACCACGTCCGTGTATTATGGCGGTCACGAGCTGCTGCGCACTGCTACATAGACCTGCTGATGTTTTCATTATGATGCCCAACAGTTGGCAGCATTTGCGGATGACGAAAATGTGTAACATTTTAAGATGTGTACCTCGGGTTCCTATTGGCAAAAAATACTTGTGTTGCAGTTGAGATACAGTAAAAGTTAATGTACGCAATTGTAGTGGAAGTATCTGAAAGGGTTAATAAGCCTTTAAGACCGTCAACCACATTTGGATGTAATCAATATTACTGTTTCAAACATTGCCGTTTGTCAGCAACAATATACAATTTGCAATCGTATGAATTAAACAGTTTCGGCCGGGGTGGCCGAGCGGTTCTAGGCGCTACAGTCTGGAACCATGCGACCGCTACGGTCGCAGGTTCGAATCCTCCCTCGGGCATGGATGTGTGTGATGTCCTTAGGTTAGTTAGGTTTGAGTAGTTCAAAGTTCTAGGAGACTGATGACCTCAGAAGTTAAGTGCCATAGTACTCAGAGCCATTTGAACAATTTTTTTTAAAATTAAACAGCAAACCGGTTGCAAATAACTGCGTGGTATAATTGATCTACGTTTTGACACCTTCTAAAGGTGTCTGCATCAGAATGAAATTCTTGAGGAACAGTAAAATTACGGTGCGAGAAAGCAATGGTCAGAATTGATAACAGCTGTGCTCAACTTTAAAATAAAATACGTTTCAGCCTTGTCTCGTATGCCTAGCTAGAAGTAACATATGACTGCTGTTCCTAGCTAGGCATTCGTGACAAGGCTGAAACGTATTTTATTTTAGACTTGAGCATAGCTGTTCTTAATTCTGACCATTGCCTTCTCGCATCGTAATTGTTCTGTTCCTCAAAATTTCATTCTGACGAAGACACTCTTAGTAGGTATCGAAACCTACGTCAATTGTACCAAACAGTTATTTGAATCCGATTGGCTGTTTAGTTCCAATGTTTTTAATCAATATTAACTATACGCTCTCCCGCCGGAGGTACCAGTCCTCCCTCGGGCATGTGATGTGATGTGTGTGTGTGTGTGTGTGTGTGTGTGTGTGTGTGTGGGGTGTGTGTTCTTAGCATAAGTTAGTTTCAGTTAGTTTAAGTAGTGTGTAAGTCTAGGGACCGATGCCCTAAGCAGTTTGCTCCCTTAGGAATTCAAACACATTTGAACATTTTTGAACTATAATTTATTAGTGTTTTTTGTGTTTGTTGCGAGAGCGGACGAGAATTTCGGGCAGTGATGATGCACGGTATAATAGTATTGTCCATAAAATTTGCGTGTCGTAATTGCTATTAATGCCAAAGTTGGTAATTTTCGTTGTTACTTCAAAATGGAAGCAGATAGATGGACACTACCGAAAAAGCCGCCCATCTTGTCGCCGTAACTATAGAACTAAATATTGTATCCGTATCGACAGAGAAACAATAGTTATGGCGATAAATTAATGCGTCTTCCATCCTCTTATCACAGACCCGGCACTATGCAAGAAATAGTGATGTAACATCCAGAAAGCCATGCGAAGATGAACTGAAAAGGTGCGAAAACCGGTTCATGGAATAATAAATAACTATTGAAAAAAGTGGGCAGTTTTATTTGTTTACAAGTCTAATGTTTGTTTGGTCTAGAGGGAATCTCCCTGTCGTTGGTTGTCATGAGACACTTGGGACAGATGGCAGCAGCGACTTCAGTACCTGTCCTTTGACAGAGCCGCATCAGCAGCGACATTCCCCATTAGTGCATGGTGAATCAAGCGGTAAGCTAGTCTGCATCCCTGACGTGTGTTGCATACGAAAAATTTGGTTCTCCGTCAGTCTCGGAAGTTCTGGCTGTAGAGAAGCACTAGAAGAAGCTTGTTCAGAGAAGCTGTACAAATACAAAAACACGCGGACAGTTTCAACAAGAAAGAGGAAAGCCTTAAGGTAAACGGTTCCTGGTTTCCCGTGCTGCATCGAACGACTGTCGCAGGTAGCAAGAGGAGAACCGCTCCGGAAATGACCGCGGAGAAGCCCTCGGATGTTGGCGCGCCAGGTACATGTAGTGTGCGGCCGCGAGCTCGGCTCCAGTTCACCACCGGCAGTGGAGGGTGAAGCTTTGACAATGCTAGCCACTCGTGCTGGCGAAACGTCAGTAAAATCATTAGATGAGTGTCGGCCAAAGAATCCGAGACAGAAGCCAATAGGCAGTTTGTCAACAAGTGGCCACAAAAGCCTTAACAATTTTGAGTCTCAAGATTATTATTTCATTCACTACACGCTCGGACGGTGCAACAACCATCATGTGGGAGACATCTTTTCCACAATTGTTTCCAGTGGTAATAATTGACGGTACTTGCAGTAGCTTGTGAGGTGGCTACGAAGCTTCGTTGCGTCTTGCACTGGTAGCACATACGTGAAGTACCCATATCATCCGTAGACGTGACGTAGCTAAAAATTTAAGGTGCCTGCTGAATCTGACGTGGAGTATCACATTTCCATTCTTCTGGCACAGTGATTTGGTTGTGTTGCAGAGAAAATTATACATTTCGTAGACTTCGTGACTGGGCACACAAGGAGAGTCACTTTTTTTTAACCTCACGACTGTATTCACCTGCGGCTTTGTCTTGTAGCTCGTTGATAATCTCCGCTGCCGTTTGGCGAGACCATAAATGCGGTGTGACGCCACGTGATTCACTGTGCGACTGACTGCGCCGTTGGTATTGTCCGCAGCGCGGCGCTGCGCAGCTCGCAGGTCCCACGGCAGCCCCTCCCTCCCCCGCCTTGCGGTCGGAGTGCTTTCACTCTGGCAGCAGACCCGCTTGTACACCAGCCCCCTGGCATTTCATTGCTTCCTCCACTAAAGGTCGACGTTGTTCTCGACCGCTCGCCGCGAGCCTCCGAACCTCTAAATGGCCCTGAGCACCATGGGACTTAACATTTGATGTAATCAGTCCCGTAGACTGAGAACTACTTTAACCTAAGGACACCACACACATCCATGCCCGAGGCAGGATTAGAACCTGCGACCTCCAAACCTCTCGTCACACTTCAGCTGAATGCGTTGCGGGAGGTAGCGAGTCTGTCTGTGCTGACCAACGAGTGTGTGTCGACCTCCCCGTAGTGGTCCACAGAGACCACTGTGTGCCTGTCAGAATTAGTAAATCTTATGACGTGATCCGTTTCACAGATCACCGTAGACACGCGGTCAATCTACCAAACAGTAGGCGGAGATGAAGACGTACATTCCATCTTCTGAGATTTCTGAAATCTTTCAACACTGTACCACATCGTCGACTGGCAACCGGGCAACATGAAGATTTCACATTCCTAGATTTCCGAAAAGGGTTTGACACAGTACCCCGGTTCAGACTGTTAAAGGAATAAGTTCACCGATATGTGAGTTGCTCGAAGACTTCTTAGGTAATAGAACCCAGCACGTTGTCCTCGATGGCGACTGTTCATCACAGACAATGGTATCTTCAGGAGTGTTCCAAGGAAGTGTGACGTGTGATAGGACTATTATTATTTTCTGCGTACGTAAATGATCTGGCGATCAGGGTGGACAGTAATTTGTGGCTGCTGATGATGCTGTGGTGTACGGGAAGCTGTCGAAGTTAAGTGACTGTAGGAAGGTACAAAATGACTAAGCCAAAATTTCTAGTTAGTGTGATGAATGGGAGCTGGCTCTAAATGTAGCAAAAAGTAAGTTAATACGGATGAGAATAAAAAATTTTAGGCTGCACCATTGATAGTTAGTTCTGCTCGACACAGTCACGTCGTGTAAATACGTGGGTGTAATGTCGCAAAGCAATGTGAAACGGAACGAGCATGTGAGGATTGTAGTGCATCTAGATATGCATGGCTACTCTGCATATCATAATTAAGTGCGAGGCAGGGGGTTCATCGGAACACCTTCACATCAATTCTCCATTAATCCACTATCGAACAACGTGGAAAAAACGATCACCTATATCTTTCCATGCGAGCTCTGATTTCCCTTATTTGTTATGATGTTCGTTCCTCCCCATGTAAGTCGGCATCGACAAAATATTTTGCATAGAAGAAAGATGATGATGGAAGTTTCGCAAGAAGGCGCCGCCGCAACGAAAAACGCATCTCTTGTAATTCCCACCCCAGAACCTGTATCACATCCGTGGTACCCACTCCCCTATTTATCGATAATACAGAACGTGCTGCCGCTCTTTGAACCTTCTCGACGTACTCCGTCAATCTTTTCTGGTGAGGATCCCACACCGTCTTTGGTGTAGGAATTTCGGAAGGCTGTGTTTAGTAACTCTGCTTTGGCAGCACTGTCTTCGATAGTATTTAGATTGCTATCACGCAGAGAAGGCACTGGATGTGTCTTGCCGCTAACATACGTCACATACGACCAGAATCTCTTTGGATTATCTGCCAGGTTTCGAGACAGTTTCGTTGTGGAATCCATTATAAGCATCTCACATTGAAGGCCGCGCAAAATTTCGAGCTTCTGTGAAAGTTCGCCAGTCAAGGGGATTTTGCGTCAGATTAAATTTGACATGCTTTTTTTTTTCGTTGTTTCTGCAACAGTGTTGTGAGCCGTGTTGTATACCAAGGGGGATCAGTTCCGTCTTTTATTTATTTATTTGGCGTAAATCTCCCAATTGCTGTTTATACTATTTCTTTGAACGCATGCACACCTGGTGTACACTTACATTGTAAATTTGGGAGAAATGGAGATGTCTCTCAGGAAGGCGTCGAGCTAATTTGTATCTGCATATTTTAACAGATACATTTTTGTTCATTTTTGGCGGATGCGGGAGTTAAGGTATTCAGTCTCGCTATGACAACTCTGTGTTCACTAATTCCCTGTATCCCCTTTCGATGCTCATTATTAGCTCAGGTTTATTTGTTGCCAAGAGGTCAAGTGTGTTTCCACAAATGTTAACTATTCGAGTGAGCTTATGGACTAACCGCTCGAAATAATTTTCAGAGAATGATTTTAGCACAATTTCGGATGTGTTTTATGCGTACCTTCGGATTTAAACATTTATTTTCGGCAACATATCAAAGGTAAATTGACGCCACCGCAGTATAATTGTGAGTCGGTTATAATGCTTACAGCGCCATCTATTCATACATTTTGTAACTATTTTTCTTCTGCCATACGTTTTCCCCCTCCTACGGTAATATTCCGTTGCATTGTAACGTCCTTCTGACCTGTGGTGTTATTTCTACAGCGTTTTGAAAGTTTAACTTTAATTATAATCATCCTGTACTGTACTTTCGCTGCAAGGTAAACTACTTCTAACAGCAACGTACACACCACCGCCAACTGTATTTAGCCTATCCCTTTTGAACACAGTTGGGTCCTTCGTTAAAATTTCAATTGAAGTTATCTCCGGCCTTAGCCAGCTTTCAGTGCCTATAACGATTTGAGCATCAGAGCTTTCTATTAGCGCTTGTTGCTCTGGTACTTCCTCAGCACAGCTCCGACATTTTAGACCTGTTACACCAATGGTTCCTAGATCTACGTTCTTTCGGTGCTCGACCTGTACCTTTGAGACGGAAGCCCTTTTTGTGTTTCTCGAAGAACCTCTAGCCTAAAAAAAAAAAAAAAAAAAAAAACTCTCACTCCGAGCCACACATTCCCCGCTACACGTGTAGCCGCCTTTTGCGTGTAATGGACTCCTGACCTATTTAGCCATTCTACGGCTCAAGTCGAGGAATCTGCAGCCCACATGGTCGCAGAACCGTCTGAGCCTCTGATTCAGACCCTTCGCTCTGCTCTGTACCGGATGTCCGCAATAGATTCTGTCGACTATGCTGCGCACAGACGAAGCTATATAATCCGGTCCTTGTTAGGAAATCGTGAACCGTCACAAATCTGTTACTTCCCTGTCGCTGCTGTTACTCGGCTGGCGGTTGCTGCCGGCCGGAGTGACCGTGCGGTTCTAGGCGCTACAGTCTGGAGCCGAGCGACCGCTCGATCGCAGGTTCGAACCCTGTCTCGGGCATGGATGTGTGTGATGTCATTAGGTTAGTTAGGTTCAATTAGTTCTAACCTCTAGGTGACTGATGACCTCAGAAGTTAAGTCGCATAGTGCTCAGAGCCATTTGAACCTTGCGGTTGCTGCCTGTAGGTAGGGAAGTGTGGTTCATCTATAAAAGAGACCACATATAGGGCGCTAGTGCTACGTACTCTCGAGTACTAGTCGAGTGTTGGGGATCTGCACCAGGTCGGATTAAAGGAAGACACTCAAAGGTGGGCTGCTAGATTTGTTAATGGTGGGATCGAACAGTACGCAAGTGTTATGGAGGTGATCTGGGAACTCACATGGGAATCGCTGGAGAAAGGTCGTCGTTCTTTTCGCAAAACACTGAGAAAATTTAGAAAACCGGTATTTGAGCCTGATTGCAGAACGATTCTGCTACCGCCAACGTACAAGTCGTATAAGGAGTTAGAAGAAAAGAAACGAGAGATTAGGGCTTGTGCATAGGCTTATAGACACCGTTTTCCACTCACTTTGTCTGCGAGAAGAGCAGGAAAAGAATCGACTAGTAATGGTGTAGGGTAGCCTCCGCCACACAGCGTATGTTGGCTTACGGAGTATGTATGTATATGTAGATTACGACCTTATGGAATGTATTCACACGTACTCGACTGGTCCGATGGTTGTGTGGCTAATAGAACCCTGTACGTTGTACTGCACTGCGAATCGTCAACGCATTGTGCGTGCCCCAGCGAAGCGTAATCGGACATGCGAGGGCTATCCAGAAAGTAAGTTCTGATAGTCCGCGAAATGGATGGTCACTACTGTAAAATTTTTTGCAGCAACTAGCCACAACTCCCAGCTAGTTATCTGAATAATCGCCGCTCCGACTTCGACATTTGTCGTAGGGTTGTACCAATTTTCAGTACCGTTGTCATAGAAGGCAGCTACCAGTGCTTTCCGCTAATTCTCTACGCAAGTCTATAGCTCGTTCTCTGTGCCAAAATGTTGTCTTCATAGTCAGCGGTTCGTGCGACCAGAGATGAATCTCAAGGGGTTAGTTGCGGTCTGTAATTTGGGTGATCAAACACTTCTCACTGAAAACGCTATAGGAGGATCTTCATTGCCACCGCAGAGAGCAGCTGAGAATGTCATGAAGACGGAACGGCGTGACAGTGGTGTTACGTGGGCTGCACAGCTTCAGGTTAAACTTCTCACTAGGTCCTCGTACTTGGCGTGACACACTATTTTCGAGGTACATTTAAGTGCTCACTGTGCGCTCAGAAATGAAAAGAGCGATGTGACCCGATCGACGGGCATTCTACAGACACTGCCAAACACACACTCAGTCGCAAAAGTATTCGGACAGTGGGAAGTTTCACAATGAGTACTCGAGAAACACTGAATATGAAATCGAAACATATTTATTAGCAATATATTTGCGTAACAACGCTAATTACAAAAGAATTATTGTATTATTTCGTTTCCAAAACATAAATAACAGAAGAAATTAACAACAAAAATGAAACATCCTGCACACCCTGTTGCTACAAAAGTATTCGGACACTGTCCAATAAATGTTCATAAGTTGTACGACGAAAATGTCAATACCTTGTGGGTCCACCTTTAATTTTCAATACCTCCTCCAGTCTACTAGGCATACTTTCCACGAATTTTTTCGTGAAATCTGGGCCTATATTTGCCCATTCGTGGCGCGGTTTCTCTATCAAGGTCTCCTTCGTATAGATGTTGGCCGCGCGGAGGGTCCGTTTCAATTTATACCACAAATGTTCGATTGGTTAAGGTCTGGTGATTGCGGAGAGGGGTGCAATACTTTCGGGCAACTGAAGAGCAACCACGTTTGTACAATATGCGCGGTATGCTTGGGATCATTATCCTGATAAAAATGAAAGTTTTTCGCAATACCTAGATGTCGTGCACTCTGCTTCAAATGTCCTCGCAGTATATTCAGATACGCTTCCTTGTTCATCGTATCATGAATGAACACTAAATCACCCACACCATTGCCGGACATGCATCCCCACACCATGATGCTCCCACCTCCAAACTTTACTGTTGGTTTGAGGTTCCTGTGATTCAGCTCTTTATTGGTCTTTCGCCACACGTTTGCTATTCCGTCGCTTTGCCATAATGTAAATTTACATTCGTCGCAAAATATCACCCGATTCCACCAAGCCTGATCGTATTCGGCGTATTCCCTCGCAAACTCATACGTTTCTTCTGGTTCACTGCATTTATGAATGGCTGTCGCCGTGCCACTCCACCATGGTACTGCGATCGTCGTCGTACTCTCCACACGGTTTCGGGGTGAACTTTTATACCAAGGTCTCCCTCCACCTCACTTGCAATTCGTGTGGCAGATATTTTCGGATTCTGTTGTACCTTTCGCACAATCACACGTCCATCTCTCTCTGAAAATGTCCGTGGCCGTCCTGTACTGCAACGGAATTCCAAACGGTCTTCATTCTCGAACCGTTTAATAATGTCGTGAACTGTACTTTTCTTCATGTTCGCTATTGCGGCAATTTCGCTGCAGGTTTTCCCCTTCGCGTGATGATAAACGACAAGTTGCCTTTGCTCGAACGTGTCGACCTGCGCAGACTCGCGACACGTATTTACTAATCATCGCTGTCGTCTCGCGGAAATGTCGGACACAATGCAATCGCTTCACCCTCTGTGCGTCTCACGTTGTCCGCCTTTGTCCGAATACTTTTGTTGCAACTTCCCATGCCGTTTTCAGGAAATATTACGTAACAGACACATGTCCAACAATTCTTCGTATTTGACGCGTGTTTCACGTTGCGACATCGTATAGAGAGCCCCAAATACACTCCTGGAAATGGAAAAAAGAACACATTGACACCGGTGTGTCGTGTCAGACCCACCATACTTGCTCCAGACACTGCGAGAGGGCTGCACAAGCAATGATCACACGCACGGCACAACGGACACACCAGGAACCGCGGTGTTGGCCGTCGAATGGCGCTAGCTGCGCAGCATTTGTGCACCGCCGCCGTCAGTGTCAGCCAGTTTGCCGTGGCATACGGAGCTCCATCGCAGTCTTTAACACTGGTAGCATGCCGCGACAGCGTGGACGTGAACCATATGTGCAATTGACGGACTTTGAGCGAGGGCGTATAGTGGGCATGCGGGAGGCCGGGTGGACGTACCGCCGAGTTGCTAAACACGTGGGGCGTAAGGTCTCCACAGTACATCGATGTTGCCGCCAGTGGTCGCCCAACATCGTGCAGCCCGCCTCCAGTGGTGTCGCGACAGGCGTGAATGGAGGGACGAATGGAGACGTGTCGTCTTCAGCGATGAGAGTCGCTTCTGCCTTGGTGCCAATGATGGTCGTATGCGTGTTTGGCGCCGTGCAGGTGAGCGCCACAATCAGGACTGCATACGACCGAGGCACACAGGGCCAACACCCGGCATCATGGTGTGGGGAGCGATCTCCTACACTGGCCGTACACCTCTGGTGATCGTCGAGGGGACACTGAATAGGGCACGGTACATCCAAACCGTTCCAACAGGACAATGCACGTCCGCATGTATCCCGTGCCACCCAACGTGCTCTAGAAGGTGTAAGTCAACTACCCTGGCCAGCAAGATCTCCGGATCTGTCCGCCATTGAGCATGTTTGGGACTGGATGAAGCGTCGTCTCACGCGGTCTGCACGTCCAGCACGAACGCTGGTCCAACTGAGGCGCCAGGTGGAAATGGCATGGCAAGCCGTTCCACAGGACTACATCCAGCATCTCTACGATCGTCTCCATGGGAGAATAGCAGCTTGCATTGCTGCGAAAGGTGGATATACACTGTACTAGTGCCGACATTGTGCATGCTCTGTTGCCTGTGTCTATGTGCCTGTGGTTCTGTCAGTGTGATCATGTGATGTATCTGACCCCAGGAATGTGTCAATAAAGTTTCCCCTTCCTGGGACAATGAATTCACGGTGTTCTTATTTCAATTTCCAGGAGTGGACATTACAAAGTGCAATATCTGTATTTGTTCATGCGGCAAACTGCAAAATTATGCGCCGTTACGTGCTGTCCGAATACTTTTGCGACTGAGCGTATCTGTGCAAATCTTCATCGGCTGATTACAGTGGTTTCCATTTCGCGACCGATCGGAACTTACTTTCTCGGTAGCCCTCGTATATTGTTTATCAGATGTGGCTAACAGCACTACCGCATTGTTTGCTGACGCTGCTGTTCGAAAGTATCGTGTTTCAAAGGCGGTGAGGAACTGGAGAAAGATTTGGATAAGATTTCCACTCGACGAAATTTACAATATAATGCCCAGTGATTGTATTTCCAAGAAGGCTCACACTATTAACTAAATAGGAGCCCCGAAAAGGGTGGCAGAAGTTGTGTTATTGTAGATGATCGGAGGATAAGGAACCAAAAGGAAATACTCATTCAGTAAGAAAAAGACCAAATTCACGGAATCAAGGAACAATGTGATGGTCGAAACGTCGAGCTTCGAACACTGAGGGGCAGGGAGAGAGATTTTCTCGTGGCGGTACTCGCCAGTGCAACGCGGTAAATTACATCGGCGAAGGCGCGGCGGCCGGGGTAGCCGGGATGCGGTCGCAACTGCGAGTCCACGTCCCTAATTGCGACCAGACTGTTCACCGTTGTACTTGACAGACCGGCAGCCGTCCTCCCAAATTTATGAGGCCTCGCGCTCTCAGGTTAACTACTACAACATGGCGCCTAAGCTGTAGGCTCACGTGGTCAGGAGTCGGACTGCACTGACCGCGGAAGACAGGTGTTGCCTGTAGATGTCACCAAACTGAGAGCGGCCGCTGCGGTTGGACGGTGGTTACAATCCCAGTGCCCAAAGACAACAGTCAACTGTCTTGAGGGAGAGGGGGGGGAGGAGGGGACGATTAGAATAGATTTTTTACAGCCACCCTAAAATAGTTCATTTTCATTTTCACAGCATTTAGGAATGCGAAGCAGTCCTGTTAGGTTGCCAGGGGCTCACGCTTCGTGACTGCTGAAGACACCTCTCTGATGTACCCTTGCATGCGAGGCACTGTTCAATGTACCACTAAGAATTTTTTTTTACGTTATCTTCGCGATTACTACTAACTTACTAATGAAGTGGAATAACGATCCGCAAAGTTTATGAAAGAAATCTCTCTGTGTCTAGATATATCATCATTAGCCATGTATTAGCTGTCGCGTGTCTCGCACCACAAACAAAACCAGTCAGAGAAATTAAACTCCCCTTAACGAATTCAAGTTTCTGCGTTATTTATGGCCTCAAACGCGTCCTATAGTTTAATTATTTAATGAAGTCCACCATCAATAACGAGTATAGTTTTAAAAGTGATGGGAGGGTCAGACAAAGGGTTCAAGACTTTGAAAGAGACCGTAAAGAATGTACATGATGAACATTTGATGTCGCAGACCCAATATCCAGACCAATGAAATCGTGTAACAAGGGGGTCTACAACTACGATCTGGTGACGATTTCCGTTTAGTGCTCCGGCACGCAGATCTCCTCATGCTGGTCTATTAACTCTAATGTCTCGGGTATCGCAAATAGCGTCCAAAACTGAAGTAAACTACTTACCCTTCGTACAAAGACAAAAGAATGTCGAGCAGATCAACAAGGTGGACACTGTTGTTTTCCCAATTTCCGACGAGACGCGGTTAGTTTGCACCTATACACGGTCAAATAGTCATTACAGCGGTGCCACCCAACTTCACCAGTACCGAAAAACTTAGTCGTCGTCCGACTTTAGTCGAATAATGATGGTTACTGTTTCTTGGGATTAAAAAGGGCGTTCTCTCGTTTTACTCCACGGCACTTACGTCAACAATTACTCTCGGGCACTGGAGACGCGCCATTCCCATATTGTCCCCCTCCACGAGCACTCGAGTCTGCACACCGCTGCCGTATCGAGGGCAAGATTCAACATTAACGTGAGTAACCTTTCGACCAACCAACTCTTTAATTTCCAACCCCGCACCCAATGACTATTACTTCTCCTTACACTGCAGGCCGGCCTCGGTGGCCGAGCGGTTCTAGGCGCTTTAGTCCGGAACCGCGCGACCGCTACGGTCGCAGGTTCGAATCCTGCCTGGCATGGATGTGTGTGATGTCCTTAGATTAGTTAGGTTTAAGTAGTTCTAAGTTCTAGGGGACTGATGACCTCAGTAGTTAAGTCCCATAGTGCTCAGAGCCATTTGAACCATTTTTTGTCGCACCCATTATTTTTCAAATAATCCGTCTGTTCTGTCTAGTTTATGGTACATCGTTAGGCATTCAAAAGATGCAAATATTGTGGTCGTGTAGTCTTTTGCTTTTCTAGATATGCGTTTCTGTTCTAAATATTTTTTGTCAGACAGTGTGCTGTTTCCATTTTGAGAACTCTTACATTTGTTGCAATTTTTTAAATAATTCTGTTATAGAATTCCTCAAAGTTATGTAAATTTACTTACTCGGTCTGTTTTACCTTTTTTCTCTGAATTTTGTTGCATTTTTTATATTTTTGATGAATTTTGTTTCTGTTTTCTTTGTTTCAGCCAGTTCTATGTGCTAGTTTTTCCATATGCTATATTTTGAAAAACTGCTTTTGTCAAATTTTCTAAAAGTATTGCAAAAGCTATGCAGTGTACCTTAATTCCATTTGTTTTCGTCCCTTAATTGTTGGTTCAGTTTTGTGATTTTTGTAGCTCCGAAGTTCCAGATCCTTACAATTTTTCCTTTGACGCATTTAAACTGTTAAGATGATGGACCATTCCCTTGTCCAACACCTGTTTTCTAACTTCAGTTGTCTGACATAATTCTCCCATAAATTTAACTTTAGATATCGCACTTGTAAGATTTTGACGAATCATGTTTCCGAATTTTGCTTTAACACCAAACTCTGTAATGATTTTGTCTATTATTTCTCCGTCTCTGAATCAGTTGATTTCTTGAAGTCAATAAATGATACTGTTACAGGGTTTGCTAGTTAACTTCCTGTGGCATATTATTGATTTTAAAAATCTATTGTGCAGTATTTTCCCTTTCGAAAACCACCTTGACGTTGTCCTAGTTATTTGTCCTACAGGTGAGTCACAGTCGCCGTTTTCTGCTTTGTAGTTGTTCAAAGGGCGACTTCAAAAGAAAAAAATCATTGCTGGTCAACGGTAAAATGTAAGCATGTGTTGGTTGGTTGGTTGTTTGGGGAAGGAGACCAGACAGCGTGGTCATCGGTCTCATCGGATTACGGAAGATTGGGAAAGAAAGTCGGCCGTGCCCTTTCAGAGGAATCATGCCGGCATTTGCCTGGAGTGATTAAGGGAAATCACGGAAAACCTAAATCAGGATGGCCGGACGCGCGGGATTGAACCGTCGTCCTCCCGAATGCGAGTCCAGTGTCTAACCACTGCGCCACCTCGCTCGGTAAAGCATGTGTCCTCACGGACTTTTATTTAGATCTTTTTGAGCTTTAGAAGCTGGTACTAAGTAACCCGATGTAGCTCTTGGGTATTGCGTAGCGTATATCAAGGGACCGCGCTGTGGGAAAACATTATAACATAATTTATCTGATGAAATTTAATCGGCTAAACAGACTTTGGTGGAACGTAGCTTAGAACTATCCCGATTAAACCAGCTTCCAAATTAAAAAAAGTGCATTAAAATTGGACCTGTCGTTTGGGAGCTACGATACAAAGACACGCAGATAAATACGTTAAACTTATAACCCCGCTCTGTTAGCGTCGGGGGTTAAACAGACACGCGTCAGTGGATAGGGCATCTGTCCAAGTTAGTAACTAACATTACAGGTGCTCAGTAGGAGCACCGTTTGTGACACGATAAACATCAGTTCGTCATTGAAATCACTGACACGAAACACCCAGGAAGGGGAGACAGTAATCTGTTCGCAGCGTGCTTGTCGGCAGACGCGAACTAATTGGATGCGGCGATACGCAGTGGATCATTTGCCTGCATAGCACTGCCGTAACGTGGCCCTAACTCTGGAGGTCTGCGTTACAAAGCGCCTCGGCTGACGCGTGCTGGCTTACATGCAAAGTGCCAATGGCCTCAAAAATTTCAGGCAGAGAACGTTTCTGAGCGTATCCTTGCACGCTTTGTAAGGTACCAGCTGGTGTTACGAAACTTCCTGGCAGAGTGAAGCTGTGTACCGGACCGGTGCACAAATACGGAACCTTGCCTTTCGCACACAGTTTTGATCTGCCAGGAAGTACCATAACAACGCGCACACCGTGTAGAGTGAAAGGTGTTATTGAAACTGACGTTGTTTTATAATACTATGAATCCAAGAAGCGTGTAAATGGAAGCTCTGTCGAGTACCATTGAAGGACGAGCAGGGTTTGAGCGACCTGTCGACGACGAGGTCATTAGAGAGAGAGAGAGAGAGACAGCATTGCATTGAGAGAGAGAGAGAGAGAGAGAGAGAGAGAGAGAGAGAGAGAGAGAGAGAGAATTGCATTTGGCTAGAATGGAGAAGCAAATGGGCCGTGGCCGCCAGGGCATTCATATCATAAAAAGTTCGGAAAATACGGGCAAGAGGCCGCGAGTTTGGATACACAACGGCGGCCTGAAATTCCTGCCGCTGATTTAAAAGGTTGCTGTGACCTGTAAGAGACGTTACACGATTATTGCATGATTTGTAATTAATTTTGCGCTATATTGGTTTGAAAATCAGCGATAAGAAACTGTTTTGTACTGTCATACTTGCCGCTATGATGATGATGATGATTGGTTTGGGGGGGGGGGGGGGCGCCCAATGACGCGGTTATGAGCGCTCGTACGAATTGGCAATCTGTCACAGTCCCGCTCTCCCAATTTTCGCGGGTTATGATGAAATGATGCTCGGACAACACAATCACACACAGTCCGCCGCGGGAGAAAATCCCCGACCCAGCCGGGAATGGAACCCGTGATTCAGAGGCAGCATCTGCTACGGACCCAGGTTCGAATCCCGCCTCGGGCATGGATGTGTGTGATGCCCTTAGGTTACTTAGGTTTAAGTAGTTCTAAGTCCCATAGTGCTCAGAGCCATTTGAACCATCAGAGGCAGCATACCGTGTTGCCGTTTGTTCTGAGTAACTACTTAATTCGCATGTCACTGTGTTTTGAGGACAAGAAGTTGTGAGTGTACAATAATTACTCAACTTAGCCGTCTTTGTAGAGAAAAAAATGCGTTGTGTGTAGACGTTCACCTAGGTCAACAGATAATTTCACTAATGTTCCCGCCACTCCACTATTTCTACTACTACTTGTGTGTGTTTTCTTTTCGAATATATATTTGACTAACAAGTGAAATTTCAGTAAATGGAAAAATACCTTCTCTTGAGTAATGTAAAACTTTGCATACAATTTCTCAAGTAACGTGAAGTAGTCCCATACTCATGTAATGAGCGCAAGGGAACACCTGCAGAAAACCTTCATTGCCGCTCACGGCAGGATTCTAGTGCAGATCGTTTGCCGCTGCGTCCCTCCGACCTGTAATGAAGTGTCTAGTGTGTATCTCTGTCGTGTGGGTCACTGTGATGAGTGTAGCGTTGGGTTTGTCTTGTTACGGATGAAGGGAAACCAGGTGCCGACTCATAGCGTACTCCTCTCGAATTACGGTGATACCGTCCCACCCCGCCATCACCATCAACAGTGTCGCATGTCCTCACATGGTGAGGCATGGATTTAATCCATGGCGTTGGCACAAGACCGGTGGTCAGTAACTTGGCGCCACCGCCTCTCTTCACTTTGCCGCCGGCGTAATACTGACAGTAACGTAATAACGCAATATTTTTTTTAAAATAATATTACTCAGCTTAACACTATAGTATGTCCAATATTCGGTCAAAATATAATTTTCCTTGAATACGGAAGAAAATACTGCAGCTCAGTACTTCACGCGATATCCCTTCTGTTTTATAGCAGTTTCAAGTGAGCATCCATATTTCCAACTATTTTTGCTGTTTACTCATGTCCTTATTCTTCCTTTGGCTTCTTTTCTGATCGTCTTTGGAACTGATTGTAGTTCTTTTGGCCATTATAATGACTTCGTCCCATAAATTATCTACGGGATTCAGCTCTGTAGCCAGAGCTCAAGGATTTTGAGGCACTTACAATGACACCATTCTCTCAAAAGACGCGATGTGTGCTTCGGATTATTATTTCGAAAAAAAACTGAAAGTACTCCTAAAACCTACCTTTTCTGCACTCCCGTCCAGATTTGTCTTCAGGATGTTGCTATACATATCTGTTTAACATCCTGTCAATGGAAAAGAATTTTCTTTGATAATAAATAATGAAACACACCCCCATACGAAATCTCTCTTCACGCCGAGGTTTTCAGTAGGTTGCTTATGCCCAACCTGCAACTCGTTAATTGCCTTTCGCCAGATCATAGTCCGTCAGTCTGTCCAAAAGGAGTTTAATTTGGGTGAGTTTGGTCTTAACAGCAAATATAACAACATTCCTCCACTCTGGCCTTTCGTTAACGGGGTTCGTTACGAGCTGGAACATTTTCCTCAGCTCACTTCCCTTCATCTACAGTGTTTTTTTTTTTTATTTTTTTTTTCTTGCCACTGTAATGGTTGTCCTCCTCCTCCAATACTTCTTAGCGCAGTTAATTCACTCACTTGGTACAACTTCCTTTCGGCAGCTGGATTCCTGTTTTAGTTGCCATTTACCGAGAGTTATTTTCAATCTTTCATATGGTTAACTCTCTCTCAATTTTATTAAGCTCCGCCTCTTCCTGAGGAACAGATTCTATGCGATCCTGTTTTGATTGTATTATAATGTCCCCAATTGTACTTTCAAATACAGCGCGCATTCATACGCTAAATCGCAAAAAAAAGAGAACTGATATAGGTATGCATTTTCAAATACAGAGATATGTAAACAGGTAGAATATGCCGCCCCGGTCGGCAACGCCTATAAATAGGACAACACATGTCCGGCGCAGTTGTTAGTTCGGTTACTGCTGCTACAATGGCAGATTATCGACATCCAAGTGAGTTCGAACGTGCTGTTATAATCGGCGCACGAGCGATGTGAGACAGCATCTCCGAGGTAGCAATGAAGTGGGGATTTTCCCTTACGATCATTTCACGAGTGTGCCGTGAATATCAGGAATCCGGTAAAACATCGAATCTCCGACATCGCTGCGGCCGAAAAAAGATCCTACAAGAATGGGACCAACGACGAGTGAAGAGATTCGTTCAACACGACTGATGTGCAAACGTTCCGCAAATTTCTACAGATTTCAATGCCGGGCCATCAACAAGTGTCAACATACGAACCACTCAATGAAACATCATCAATATGGCCTTTCGTAGCTCAAGGCCCACTCGTTTACCCTTGGTGACAGCACAACACAAAGCTTTACGCCTCACCTGGAACCGTGAACACCGACATTGGACTGTTGGTGACTGGAATATGTTGCCTGGTCGGACAAGTGTCGTTTCAAATTGTATCGGGCGGATGGACGTGTACGGGTATGGAGACAACCTCTTGAATCCATGGCCCCTGCCTGTCAGTAGGGTGCTGTTCAAGGTGGTGGAGGCTCTGTAGTAGGGTGGGGCGTGTGCTGTTGGAATGATATGGGATCCCTGATACCTCTTGATACGAGTCTGACAGGTGACACGTTCGTAAGCATCCTGTACGATCACCTTCATCCTCTCATGTCCATTGTGCATTCAGACGGACTTGGTCAATTCCAGCAGTACAATGCGACATCCCGCACGTCCAGAATTGCTACAGGAACACTCTTCGGAGTTTAAACACTTCCACTGGCCACCAGACAGCCCAGACATGAACGTTATTGAGCATACCTGGGATGACTTTCACGTGCTGTTCAGGAGAGATCTCCATACCTTCGTACTCTTACTCGTTTATGGACAGCTCTGCAGGATTCGTGGTGTGTGTTCCCTCCAGCACTTCCTCAGACATTAGTCGAGTCCATGCCACGTCGTGTTTCGACACTTCTGCTTGTTCGCGGGGGCCCTGCATGATATTAGACGGGTGTACAAACTTCTTTGGCTGTTCAGTGTACAAGGGAACCAAAGTTGTGAACTTACGTTGCCGAATATTAAATGTTCATCTTTTTATGACGTCTAAAAATTATTATCAAAAAATATTTATTTACATTATACAATGATTCAGAGACATCGTTGTTTAAGAGCTGTTTCTCTAGTGATACATTTTGTCTGTTTTTGATACATAATCATTCAGTGTACATCGAAAACTATGATAAACACTACCTGACGAATGTTAGTCACAGCGATTCTTTAGAGAAATGCTCTGCCGGCCGGCGTGGCCGAGCGGTTGTAGGCGCTTCAGTCTGGAACCGCGCGGCCGCTTACGGTCGCAGGTTTGAATTCTGCCTCGGGCATGGATGTGTGTGATGTCCTTAGGTTAGTTAGGTTTAAGTAGTTCTAAGTTCTAGGGGACTGATGACCTCAGAAGTTAAGTCCCATAGTGCACAGAGCGATTTGAACATTATATATACTCTTACTTTTGAACGTATTCCTCTTATAGATCAGCACACTTTGTTGAACTTTTTTTTTTTTTCATTGGGTAGACGGCAACTGCTAAATGTTATGCCGGAGAGTCAGGAGCGAATACCCCCTGTTGTCACACAGTACGACTCTTCCAAGCCAGTTTCGGGAGACCGAGTGCTAATTCGTTCTTATTTCATCTTAGGCTTGCCGTCTACTCGCCTTCCGCACGTGTACTGAAATTAGCTATAGTAAAAGTTAATTTTATTATTGCTTCGTTCGTGACGAAATATCGCCTTCAGCTGTACTTGCCATCACGCTGAATTTGGCGTATATTGATTAAGTAAAGGGATCAACGGCCCCGCCGGAGCTTGGCCCTTGAAAGTGAGGGTGCAGGCGCGTAATAAGCTCTCAACAGCTCTGGATGAGTTTCCTACGGGTGGATCTCCGGTGGCAAAGCGAGCGAAGCGGGACGTGTTTCAGGTCATTAGCGCTAACAAGCTGAGTGCCTTCGCAAGCTCTCACAGAGTAGGCGTGGTTCACTGCCGTGAGCTGTCACCGTGCACGGGGCTGCGAACTCTCGCTTTAGCTTGGGACCGTCTTGGAACCAGGGCGGCGAGAAGCGTTAGTCTGAAGAAATACTCGCTACTTGTCATAATCTAGTCGTACTACAAATCAGTCCCTTGCTGCAGTTTTTCTGTCATGTAAGAAGGCTAATCTTCGGCACTTCCGTAGAGATTATGACACGGTTTTCACTAATACAGGGTGTTTCCGTAAAAGTGTGCAAACATTTGACAGGACATAGAAGATGCTCCACTGAACAGTTTGAGGTAGGAAAGCTGTTGTCGGAGAAACCAGCTTAATGATATAAAAGGAATGAAATCACGTTACTGTGTACTTCTTTATTTATATTAGTTACAGTTAACTGGAAATACCATCATTGACACAATGAACGTGCAATTTGTACTGTATCTTACAAAATTTGCTGAAACTGACGGCCATCAACCTCACTGCAAGCATGACATCGGCAAACAATATTCTGACGCGCCCTGACAAATATGCCCGTTATGTTTCCAATCTCGTCACAGGCAGCTACATGTCTGGCAACTAATTCCATCTCCTCATACACAAGTGACTTTAGATATCCCCATAGTAAATAATCAAGGGCATCTGAGTCAGGTGACATCGCAGGGTATGGAATAGGTCCTGCCCTTACAATCCAGTGACCAGGAAGTACTGTATAGGTACTTCTTCATTGTACTGCACTGTAAGTCTCTGATTATCACTGAGTAATGAATGGGTCTATCATTGATTTGACAAGTTCTGTCGTGGGACAATGTAAATACTACACAATAGACCCTCCTCATGAACAGCCAAAGTAAACAAAACCTGCAGCATGACTTTCTCGTATTCAGGCTCGTTCTCCTTGTTTCCTTGCAGGAAATAAAGGATGTACATGTAAGTAAACAGCACAGTACGTGTAAACTTATACACATGTTAGTTGTAAACAAACAAACTGGAATACAGTATGCTAGACAAAGCAGTAGACAAGTTTTCTTCCATATCTCCTTCTCCGACCCCGGGTTCCCTACCTCAGATTTTTGGGTGGAGCATTCTCTGTCCTGTTAAATTTCTGCGGAAAAACCCTGTATATACTGAATCAAGAGGAAAGTTACTGTATATAATATGGTACCACTGCACCAGACAAGTCGTTCACCCGTACGAAGCCGAGGCCAGTCGCTGGTACATTCTAAGAGGAAAAAAAAGCATCACCACCAAGGAATTATCCGACTGGGACGGAAATCGGTAGGTGTGATGTGCACGTGCAGACGAACAATTATAGAAGAATTGCTTGATTTATTTAAGAAAACAGAGATACACACATTGAGCTAGTCAGTAACCCGTTGGTTGACCTCCAGTTGTTAAGCAAGAAGTTACTCTGCTCGGCAGACGAACAATTATAGAAGAATTGCTTGATTTATTTAAGAAAACAGATATACACACATTGAGCTAGTCAGTAACCCGTTGGTTGACCTCCAGTTGTTAAGCAAGGAGTTACTCTGCTCGGCATTCGTTGACAGAGTTATCGGATATCCTCCTGGTGGATATCGTGACAAATTCTGTCTAATTCGCGCATTACATCGTCAAAATCTGAACCTGGTTAGAAGGCCGTGCCCATAATGGTCCGAACGTTCTCAATTGGAGAGAGATCCGGCGGTCTTGCTGGTGAAAGTAGGGGCTGGCCAGCTCGAAGGAAATCTTCTGTCGCGCCTACTTGATTCGGACTCCAAACACTGGACAGTAGAAATGATCGCACTGGCGTCTTGGGTGCGACGTCCAGAGAAAATCTCTTCCAACAGATCCAGGTCCTCCACTCACCTTTATAGTGGTTCTGTGTGATCGTCATTTCATTTCGCTCCGGTTGAAAAATCGCCATCCAGCGTAACCGTAATTTGTTTCCAAATATGTAACAGGCTCGAGTAATTTGTTGAACAGACACATAGTCTGTAAAATAATAGTATAGTTACCATTCGAAAATGAGATGCAGAGACATGTGCCTTGCGCAGATCCAGGGAGACAGAGTCTAAAAAGTACACTGCTTTGTGAAGATACACGAGTGAAAACACCAAGCCTCGTCCAGTTTTGATTCCAGCAGGTGCTCTAACGTGTTACGAACGGATGTAAGTCAGCTATATTGTTTTGTTATTCTCTACATCCTTTCATATACCTCTTTCTCATTTTTCAGTCTCTTCTTGCATCCTTCTCTATTTGGTCGGACAGGTTTTTCGAGCTAGATAGTCTAAACAGGGACTAATTGCACAGCATATTGAATGTCGGCTTAAATAGGAATTTCGCCTCGCTCGGATACCAAGAAGGGTCGTCAAGCAGACACACAGACCTATAGGCCTATTATCTCTGACGTCGGTCAGTTTTAGCATTTTGGAACTCTTTTTATGCTCGCGTATTCTGACATTTCTGGAGGCCAAAGATCTCGCTCTGTTTGTCCACGAAACCCTGAAAGTAGCAAATGCATGCGTCCAGGTAGATCGTGTGTCGCTGGATTTCCTGAAGTCATTTGATACAGTTCCGATTGCCGTCTAATGAACAAAACCGAGCGCAGAAAACATCAACGTATGAGGAACAGTACCACCCTCTAGGAGGAAACCTCGCATACCGTAACTGTGGCTGCATTGTACACCGCATAATAGACCGCAGTCTATGTAACAAAGTAGGACTGAATAAATGGTCTCTAACATGGAAACCATGCATTTCCGGACATAAAACCTTTTTTGTTTCTTATCCTCTTATCGATCAATCCTTACAGTCCGTACACGGTGGAAAAATCACACTGTAGATGTTGAAACACATTTAGATGCACTTGCCTACAGTATAGCGTGTTCCTGTGTTGACGTCTCCCGTACTTTGTTACCAAAGTGTAGCACAATACATCTCCTTCTGCTCCATGCTAACGGATCAGTCGTGTAATTCGTCCTTTCCAGAGTACTTGCTTAGCTCTGTTGCTGAGCATGATTCTGCCAAGTGGGTCGGATTAAGCATGCCCGTTCGGTGTTACCGGTGAGGAGATAGGGAGGGGGAGAGGGAGGGAGTGACTGAGGTGGGGAGGAGACGAGGTCACAGCGCCATTGCACAACGTGATCCGCGCTCTGGAATCCCGCGGCCCCAGGTACGGAGATGTGCCAAGCAAGGCAAGGCCGTTACAGAACTGCTCGCAAAAGTCGCCACAGCAAAACTCGAGAGAACAAACGCTGCCCAAAAACCGGAATTGTGTACAAGGATTTTATGTCTCAATGAAGGTTTACTTAATCTCCGAAGACCGCCAACATACCGTAACTCCTACTGCCAGGATAAAAAAAAAAGGGTGGGTGGGGGGGGGGGGGGTCAGCACCGTTCTGTTTTCCGACAAAAACATTCACCGTATCAGAGCAATTAGCAAAAACCTGCACTCGTGATACTTTTGAGACGTATACTAAAGGCTCCAAAGCAACAGGTATTTGCAGAGTGGGTTGCCCGTTCTTGTGTCCCAGCACAGGTTACAAGAAATTGATTTCGCTTCGCTGTGAAGCTTCTAATTCTTTTCAGAAGCCTCAGCTATACTTACACGTTTTTAATGACTTTCAGAACCTCGCATTAAGAAAAATTGACTTTAACGGGCTGTTGAACCTTACTCAAGGATAAAGAGCAACTGGCCCCTCTCATGAAAACTAATGGACTGGTGCTGCACATTATGAAAGCCACCAAGAAAAACGAAAATCTCTGGGCGAACGTAAAATTTATGTTGATTAAGGGACATGTTAATAATGAAATAGTCGATGATTTGGCGGTGACCGCGGCGCAAACCGGCACATTCAAGTATGTCTTATTACCCACATCAGATTTGAAGGCGCCATTGGGAAGACTAATATGGTTGATAGATACGCATCTGATGACCTCAGATGTTAAGTCCCATAGTGCTTAGAGCCATTTGAGCCATTTTTCTGTGAATATTCCATGTAATGACAATAGAGTGACTGGACTATGAGGTCTTATCGCCTATTTATTCACAGTGCATTGCATTTATTTATTGAGTCTTCGAACTTATAAACTTCAGATGAATGCATGACTGTCAACAGTGAAAATAACAAAGAACTTGGTCTGTGGGCAGATACTTGACCACGAGTGTAAGAAATTTTTCCGTTTGTATATCAGAAATTTCAACTTTATAGTTTTCAACAGATAATTAGTAATAAAAGGCATAGAAGTATAAAATGTCTGGAAGGACTCACAACAACTGAAAAAGGGGGAAGAGGATAGGTCGTCTGTTATGGAAGACGCATTGCAGTCGAGAGACAATCAGGCGGATACACACTGATGGAAAAAATCGCAACGCGAAAAAGTAATTACTGCAGAGTAATCAAATTTCGGGAATACATTTGTCTAAGTAACATATTTTAGTGATCAAGATTGTAAGAGCACGGCTTAATGTAAGCGCTAGATAAGCCATTGCAAATGTCAAATGCTGGTACATTAATAACCGGTGTAACTGCCAGAATGTTCAGTGAAAGCATGCAGGTGTGCACAGAATGTGTTGTCCAGGTACAGGATGTCAGTTCGTGAGCTGGAGTTCCACGCCTGTCGCACTTTGTCAGTACAGGTACGGTTAATGGTGTTTGCGGATGACGCTGGAGTTGTCGTCCGATGATGTCCCATATATACTCGATCGCAGACAGAGCTGCTGAGCCAGCAGACCAAGACAACATGTCGACACTCTGCAGAGCATTTTGGGTTGCATCAGCCGTATGTGGGCGGGAGTTATCCGGTTGGAAAACGCCCCCTGGAATGCTGCCGATGAATGGCAGCACAGCAAGTCGAATGATCAGATTGACGTACAAATTTTCAGTCAGGGTGCGTGGATTAACCACGAGAGTGCTCCTGCTGTCATACGAAATCGCACCGTAGACCTTACCTGCAGGTGTAGGTCCAGTGTCTCTAGCACGGGCACAGGGTGGTTGCAGGCTCTCAGTTGACCGCCTCCTAACCAACACACGGCCATCACTGGCGCAGAGGCGGCTCCAGCTTGCATGATAAAACTCAATAGACCTCCACCCTGTCCTCCAGTGAGCTCTCGCTTGACACCACTGAAGTTGCAAATGGCGGTAGTTTGGGGTCAGTGGAACGGACGCTGCACGTGCGGTGTGGTGCGCCAGTGCCATATGCTGAACAAGGTGGTCGTCTTCCTCGGTAGTGCCACGTGGCAGCCCGGAGCCCGATCTTGCTGCGACCGTACATTCTTGCCACCACCACCACTGCCAGCAGTCATGCACAGTGCAGTATCGCGGAAGGTACACCCACGTTCTCGTAGCCCCGTTACATGACCCCTTTCAAACTCCGTGAGGTGTTATTAATTTATTTGTCGCCGCAAAGGTTCTCTTGACTAACATCGGCTCGTCACGTCCAGTCTCACAGGTAACTCACGCTCACGACCGTCACAGCGTGTATTTAAAGCAAACCTGATCTGCATCCTCATAGTGCCGATACTAGCGCCGCTCTTACGCGACTTACACGACATCTGAATAGTCATCTTTCAGATGTAGAAACATGACTACGAACTTTCGTTTATGTCTCACAACTCCTCCTTGGTGCTGCGGTTTTATTATTATTATTATTATTTCTCTCCTTTCTCAGACGTTGTGTCTGGTTAAAAATGGAAAGTGACGCGGACATTGATCAAGCGTGACTTCCTTTTAACTGTACGGTATATGTTACATTGCATTTAGGAACTTTCGGGTAATTGAACTTGTATCAATAATTACAGATTTCTGTAGTTGTATATGTACGTTTGGATGAAGCTGTATTGCGTTGATGTACTGGTGGATAATGTGTGGTATGACTCCTGTAGTTGATAGTATAATTGGTATAATGTCAACTTTATCCTGATGCCACGTGTCCTTGACTTCCTCAGCCAGTTGGATGTATTTTTCAATTTTTTCTCCTGTTTTCTCCTGTATATTCGCTGTATTGGGTATGGTTATTTCGATTAGTTGTGTTAATTTCTTCTTTTTATTGTTGAGTAAGGTGTCAGGTTTGTTATGTGATGTTGTTTTATTTGTTATAATGGTTCTGTTCCAGTATAATTTGTATTCATCATTCTCCAGTACATTTTGTGGTGCTTACTTGTATGTGGGAGCGTGTTGTTTTATTAGTTTATGTTGTATGGCAAATTGTTGATGTATTTTTGCTACATTGTCATGTCTTCTGGTGTATTCTCTATTTGCTAGTATTGTACATCCACTTGTGATGTGATCTACTGTTTCTATTTCTTGTTTGCAAAGTCTGCATTTGGTTCAAATGGCTCTGAGCACTATGGGACTTAACATTTATGGTCATCAGCCCCCTAGAACTTGGAACTACTTAAACCTAACTAACCTAAGGACATCACACAACACCCAGTCATCACGAGGCATAGAAAATCCCTGACCCCGCCGGGAATCGAACCCGGGAACCCGGGCAAAGTCTGCATTTATCTGTTGTGGTATTCGGATCTTTAATAATATGCTTGCTGTAATATCTGGTGTTTATTGTTTGATCCTGTATTGCAATCATGAATCCTTCCGTCTCACTGTATATATTGCCTTTTCTTAGCCATGTGTTGGATGCGTCTTGATCGATGTGTGGCTGTGTTAGATGATACGGTTTTTTGCCATGTAGTGGTTTCTTTTTCCAATTTACTTTCTTCGTATCTGTTGATGTTAGGTGATCTAAAGTGCTGTAGAAGCGGCTATGAAATTATTATTATTATTATTATTATTATTATTATTATTATTATTATTATTATTATTTTCGTCTGTGTACTTGCTATACGATAGCGATCAGTCGCACGACATTCGCGAGGAGAAGGATGTTAACGAGTCTAAATGGCATCCGGATTCCTATGCTGAAAATAATGTGTTCCAGTTTTCCGTAGTGGTGCGATATCAATAGTGGATGGCAACTAGTGGCAATGGCCGATATTACGCTGGAGGATTTTTTGAAAACGTGTGACGAAACGCCTCTGCGCCAGAGCAGGCGGGAAAGACCTTCCATTGCAGTCAGTAGCGAGCCAGGTGTGAACTGAGCGTGTATAGAAGGTCGAAGACGGCTTGAAGATGTTCTCCAAAGGGGGAAATTCATTCAACTGTGGCATCATAACCCGAAATATTTCCGACCTGTAATACCTACCGAGCGCAAGGTGTTAATTTTTCAAAATTATTTTGTTACCGTTGATGCAAGTACTAAATTAATGAGTTTTTCGCCATATGCGTTTAATGCTATTGAGATAAAGCATTGACGGTGGTAGCATTTCGTCGAAACTGTTGAAGTAGTTTAGTGTCAATAAAACGAAAAACTTTTGTGATAAAAGTATTTTTGTTCTAGTAGATGCATAAACATCAGAACGCTCAAACTGAAGGAAGGACAGCAGTCTGTCGCGAAATCCATATTTAATTCCAGACTTAGATTTTGACTATAGCATAGACGTCATCGGTGCATTACGAAAGAGTCAAATAGTTCCCTTTGGCTGAGCGCACAAAGTATGAAAACTGACACTAGCCATGTAAAAGCTAGTGTCATTTTGTCGTACGTTATAGTCTAAATCTAGATCTGCAATAAATGACGAATTTTCCGACTGAATACTGTCCTACCGTCAATTTAATGAAAATGAGGCAGGTGGGAAGAGAACTGCTCATTATAACCTTAACTGTTAATACATTTATCCCATTGTGAGAAAAGACGGTCAGTGTCTACATGGAAGAATGCTTGCGGTTGCCTACGTAACTATGATCGCACCCAGGCATGTAAATCAAAGTCAAGTGGTTCAAGTGGCTCTGAACACTATGGGGCTTAACATATGAGGTCATCAGTCCCCTAGAACTTAGAACTACTTAAACCTAATTAATCTAAAGACATCACAAACATCCATGCGCGAGGCACGATTCGAACCTGCGACCGTAGCAGTCGCGCGGTACCGGACTGAAGCGCCTAGAGCCGCTCGGCCACCGCTGCCGGCTCATGCAAATCGACGGCTACGAATGTCTTCATCCAGGGCTTCAAAAATATGGAAATCGCATGCAGAAGTATCGGGACTGTATGGCGGATGTGTGAGGGTTTCGCACTGAAACTTCTGCTGCGTTCTGCCCTCCCACACGTCGCGAAGGTTGTCTAGCGTGCGCTCCATGCAGTCCCTGTGAAACGAAATGAAAGAAGGATCGTATGGCATTGATGGCTGGAAGTCCCCAGGTCAGGAAATTTGGCCGCCGAGTTGCAAGTCTTACTAGTTGACGCCATACTGGGCGATTTGCGTGTCGATGATGATGATGATGACATAATGAAGAGGACAACGTAACAGAGTTCCCGAGCGGAGAAAATCTCCGGCACTGCCGGGAATCAAAGACCGGCCCGCTGCATGGTAGTCAGATGCGCTGACTACTCAGCTAAAGCGGCGGAAAGTCCAGACTTTCTTCTCATATTTTTGGAGCCCTGAAGAAGACACTCGTGACATCATTTTGCTTCAGGCGAAGAGGTACGTGCCTGGTTTAATACATTTTTATTGGTCAGTTAATTAAAAATATTTTTATTTATTATTATAAATAAATCTCGTGTGCCCTTTTAATTTAATTATTGGTCTAGTTACTGGTTTTAGTTGGGTTAGCTTAGTTCCTTATTTCCTTTTATCTTCACTTTCCTGAAAACCTGGAAAATATGAATGTTTCGTTTTAAGTACCACAGGACAGCAAGAGATGAATTCCGCAGCGGTGATCTCGCGGAATTCCTTGTCGTTATCTGATCCACTTGAAATCTCTAAAACCTTTACTCTCTACGCAGATCGTTCGGCACAAATGTGTGCTATGTTGTTGGATGGGTCTGGATAATAGGTCCAACAATTTAGCAAGATAAAGTTTATTACTTCGGAGATAATTTCTCGACGAATTCTGACCGTGGAAAATGCAGGTTCGCACTATCGTTCCAAACTTCAACTCCGAACGATCTATTATACGTGCACCGTGATAAGTAAGTAACGGGGTATAGAGATATACGCACCTTGAATACTTTATATTAGTAATTGGATTTTATTTTGTACAAAAAACTGTACGTACATTTATTATACCCGTAATGGCGTCTCACAACAATACAATCTTTCTCCTTCTCTCACATTTAAGGAATCCACAAAATCCTTGGTTCCGTAACACAGAGATGCGTTCGCAGTACGGAACGTCCGATTCTCGCAGTCGTGCACAAAAATATCAATTCGTTGCACCTAAGGGTTTTGCATACGATGGTACACCATATGGGTGTAATCTCAGTTACAAACTAATTTTCATAGACACGTTGACTGTTTCGTTTCTTAGCAGAATGAATGTATTACCGTCTTTCCATCTATTCTGTTTTAATTTGACTGCCTCTTACTCAAATTAACTGCGGCTATGATGGGACCACACAAATGAAGATTGTTGGACTATTTCGTTGGGATATTTTTCTACTATATTTTCCACAGTGGAACTTATTACTGTGGCACTTTAAATACATACAGATTTGCCCATTGAGAGGTATTAGAAACTGGAGACATTTGAAACGCTGACATCAAGGTGTAACAAAGAAGTCAGATTTGCAAGGAAGTGACTGCATGGCTAGTTAACTAGAATTCCAAGTTGCTATTGTTATTTCTCGTTTTTCTATTCAATGTAGCTTCTGTTCTGTTAGTGCTATTATTAATGCTGATTATGATGATATTTACGGTTTTTTCAGGTATGTCTTCAAAAAATCTGGAGTAATGCGAAATTTGGGAGTTCGGAATGGACGAAGTTTTGCTCTGTCGGCCGCTATCTTGCGTAAGTATTATTAAAATTCTCTGAATGCGGTATTCTCCTACGAAATTTATTGGTCGTAACTTCAACCACTACTCGCGCCTTTACACTTGGTCGTTTCGAGGTTTCTGGTACTTGGAACACAACGAGGTACTCTCTGCGCGCCAATCTGCTGGACTGTCTACCGCTCACTACTATCAAAGAGGATTTCCTGCGTAGAGCATCCAGAGTAAGGGTAGTTTAAACAGGTTGCAGAGCTAACGGTTGCCTTTTTTTGTGACAGAAGCAGCCACATTCTCAGGGCCGGCCGGGGTGGCCGAGCGGTTCTAGGCTCTTCAGTCTGGAACCGCGCGACCGCATTGGAGTTGTGCGACATAAACGAAAGTTGGAAACGTGTTCCGACACGTCACAGGTGATGTCTCTTCAGATTTCGCGTCAGTCGGCTAGAATGGCGCTAGTAGCTTCACTATAAAGATGCAAATCAGATTAGCTTCAAATACACACTGTAACTGTCGTGAGCGTTAATTACATTTGAGACAGGACGTGGTGAGTTGTTGATAGCCAAGGACTTCAAGGCGACATGGACGCTATTATCAACACCTCACCGAGTTTGAATGAGGTACTGTAACAGGGCTATGAAAACGTGGGTGTGTCTTCTGCAATACTGCAGAAGGACTTGGCAGGAATGTAGCCACTGTCCACGATTGCTAGCAGCGGTTGTGACGCGAATTTACGGTCGCGAGAAAACCTGGCTCCGAGCGCCCACGTGGCACTGCCGAGAGCGAACACACTCATGTCCGGCGTATGGTTCTGGCGCATCGTATTCCATCTGCAGCAGCAATTCGAGCTGCAGTTGGCACCACAGTGACACAACGAATTCCTAGAAATCGATAACTTAAAGGTTAGCTATGAGCGAGACACCCTGTTGCGTGCATTCCACTGACTCCAAACCACCACCATTTGCGACTCAAGTGGTGTCAAGCGAGAGCGCGCTGGAGGACAAGGTGAAGGTCTGTTGGGTTTCTGAAGAAAGTTGTTTGTGCCTCGGTGCCAGTGATGGCCGTGTGTTGGTTAGGAGGCCATTTGAGGGCCTGCAACGAACCTGACCGCCTGCTAGACATACCGGATCTACTCCTACAGTTATGCTGCGAGGTATGATTTCGTATGACAGTAGGAGCACTCTCGTGGTTATCCCGCGCACCCTGACTGCAAATTTGTACGTCAGTCTGGTGATTCTACCTTTTATGCTGCCATTCATGAACAGTAATCCACGGGATGTTTCCCATTAGGATAACACTCCCCAACATACCGATGTTGTAACCCAACATGCTCTGTGGAGTGTCGCCTTGGCTGCTCTGTTACCAGACCTGTCTCCAGCCGAGCACATATGGGACATCATCGGACGACAACTCCAGCGGCATCCACGAACGCCATTAACCGTCCTTGTATAGACCGACCAAGTGCAACACACATGGAACTCCCTCACTGTACAGTACGCTGCAGTTTATTAACGTACCAGTATTTCACATTTTCAATGACTTATCTCGCGCATACAGTTACCTGTTATCTTGAAATGTTAGTCACTTGAATACGTTACCCAGAGAAATGTATTCCCGAAATTTCAGTACTCAACAGTAATTATTTTTTTGGTGTTGCAAAAGCAAAGATGATGGTCTTTACAGGAAATGCTCAATATGTCCAGCATCATTCCTCAACAATAGCTGTAGTCGAGGAATAATGTTGTAAACAGCACTGTAAAGCATGTCCGGAGTTATGGTGAGGCATTGGCGTCGGATGTCGTCTTTCAGCATCCCTACAGATGTCGGTAGATAACGATACACTTGCGACTTCAGGTAACCCCGAAGCCAATAATCGCGCAGACTGAGGTCTGGGGACCTGGGAGGCCAGGCATGACGAAGGTGGAGGCTGAGCACACGATCATCACCAAACGACGCGCGCAAGAAATGTTTCACGCGTCTAGCAATATGGGGTGGAACGCCTGCTTCTAATAAAACCCCATGTCATTCCAAGCATGTGTGTCGATTTTTACCTCTCTATCTCCATTATTCCGTGGTTTATTAAGTTTTCAAATGTTGATCACCCAGTATATCAACAACACCTGTCGGCAGCTAAGGGTTTCGATTTAATTATGATTTTATATGCAGGCGTCGCCACACCGTTATTTGAGGAGGCTGAAGCTCCTGGCCTATCCTGGCTTGTGGACTTTCGAGGGCTCCGTGTGAACGCATCTCGCATACGCTCGACATTTTTATCAAACGTGCGTGTTCAGCCAGTGCTCTTCCCTTTGCAGATGCAAATCATAAATCACCTTGTGCAAATGCGGCTTCTTGCTGAATCAATGACGGAATGCACGTCGGACTTGAACACTAAGTCTTCGCGCAAATTCCAACGCACAAAACGATGTCTCTTTTGCTGCAGTCGCTATTTTGCTATTAACAAACAACGGCGCAGCTGTGTCATAACGTTGGACCTTCCTCTATCCAGTGACATGGCGGTGTGATTCTGTCTTACATAAGTTGTCTGTGATGAACAACTGATATCTGTTCTTTCTTTTTTAATCACTGGGTACAGCGCGTCAGCGTTACACTTGTGCGATAGTCTCACTGAATACGATGTCCGCCCCCGTTAGCTGAGTGGTCAGTGCTACAGACTGTCAATCCAATGGGCCCGGGTTCGATTCCCGGCTGGGTCGGAGATTTTCTCCGCTCAGGGACTGGGTGTTGTGTTGTCCTAATCATCATCATTTCATCCCCACAACGCGCAAGTCGCCGAAGTGGCGTCGAATCGAAAGACTTGCACCAGGCGAACGGACTACCCGACGGGAGGCCCTCGTCACACGACATTTCATTTCATTACTGAATACGATTCTGCAGAGTCTCTGCATTTTCATTTACTTCGGTTTGCAAAATGGTTCATTACTGGTGCATTCTAAAGTATAGGGGTGGGTCTCTGAAGAGGCCTTTTGTCTTTAGCCTTTTTCTTTTCTCGCTACGGTCGCAGATTCGAATCCTGCCTAGGGCATGGATGTGTGTGATGTCTTTAGGTTGGTTAGGTTTAATTAGTTCTAGGTTCTGGGCGACTGATGATGTCAGAAGTTAAGTCGCATAGTACTCAGAGCCATTTGAACCTTTTTTTTTCTTTTCCAAAAGTCTGTTGGATTACAATGACCTTTACACTAAACTTTACCACCCATAATCTGTTAGATTCGCGTTTGTCAAGACTCGGCGGCCGAAAATGTAATAGGTGTTAAAACAAGGAGTAGCGAATGCAGACTTAGAGACTTCAGAGATGTACAGATGCTAGTTGAATAACACGTTTACGACCTGCCACGGTAGTTATAATTGTTCGAGGTACGGGAGGCATCTCGTCCACAGGTGCTGTGCCAATTACTCTCGTCAGCGCCTCCGCTTCTGGATCCACGGGATCGCTATCTGGCCTAACTAGCGAGACGGCGAGGATCTAGCAGTCCACCACTTGCGGCTGTCAAATCACACGCTACCATTACGACGCCCTAATCGCAGTGAGCTGTTTATTTCTATGGGCGAGTTTAACGAGTAATTTATGAACTGACACTGGGGTACGGAACTTTCATCTATCGGCGAGAAAACTGCCTGCGAATGTTCCGAAGCAGTGGTGGTCGGTGATAATGAGTTAATGTGCTATACAACACTGTAAATATCGCACTAGAATTTTGCCATTTCTCTTCGAATGCGAGGCCGAAATCGCACTAAAATTACGCCAAACATCTTCGAATGCTTGATGGTATGATGAAAAAAAAGCGACGAAACCGTATTTTGTAGCGCTCTTTCTGCAACAGCTAGAAACTAGCATCGGTGGCTGATATGAAGGTCAGCCTTGCTACGATAAACTCGGAGAAGGGGCACAGCTTTCTGTTTTCGACTGAGTATGCTCTGATGTGACGTCATCGATGCAGGCACCAAGGGTGCTGCGTCGCTCACAGCAGCAGGTCAGTATTTTTCGTTGAAAATACCTGTAAAGTATTGTCCAAGCAGTATTGTAATTTCTGTAAACGATACGTTAAAGAGTCAATTTTTCCAGTAGATCCTTTGAGGAGAAAGTGAGAGTTGCAGAGCTATGTTGACCTACTGCAAGTTTAGATCCGAAAAGGCGAGCATGTGGCTCAAACGGTGCGAGTCGAATGATATTCCGCCTAAGTGTGCCATAGGAAAAGGTAAAACGTTCTCTAAAGATCTACGAATAGCGTGTGACGGATTTCCTAGCAATACTTGACGTAGAGGCACGTGGTGCAAGTGCAGCGACTGGCAGTTCGTCGTTTCAGGGTTCGATTCTTCCTACACTCATGTTCAGAAGAAAAAACAGAACACTTTGAACGACTAGAGAGAGGACGTTCGTATTGACAGGAAACGCACGTCACAGTTGTGCAGAAATCATTAGCATTTAAACCATGCCGACCCACGGGTGCTATGTTCTGTTTGCTAGGAATTCTGCTGTCCTGTCACACAACTGGGCTAATCTGCCGCACGGTCCTGTTCGTTCATTAGGCGACAGTGCGGAGGTGCATCGAACGCCTCCCCGAAGTCAAGCAACATGTCGTGGATCTAGACGCCGGTCTCTGGACTCGCATTCCGAAGGAGGACGGTTGAAACCCACGTCCGGCCTCCCTGATTTAGGTTTTCCGTGATTTCCCTAAATCGCTTCAGGCAAATGCTGGGATGGTTCCTTTGAAACGTCACGGCCGATTTCCTTCCCTAATGGGACGGATGACCCCCCACCGGATCAAGCAACCAACCATGAATCGCCTTCTAATATTCTACATCAGTCTGGAAGTCAACGCTATAGGTCTACAGCTGTGAGCGTCTGTTGGACGGTCGTTCTTGAAAACGGGTATGAGGTGCGCATTTGTCCACTCAGCGGCAGCTCTTGACTCGTAGAGCATATTGCTTGTACAATCCCATCAGGTGCAGTGGCCTTAAAGGATTTCAGTTGTGTGTGTCTCTTCATCGGACACTTCCTTCTATGACAAGTTGAAAAAAAATTGAGAAGGAGAGATAAGGTGATATGATATGTGTATGATAAACCCTTTCCCTCAAAAACATTTCTCTCCTTCATGCCTCCTGTATTTTACCCCAGATGACTTGTCGGTGATGTCATTTATGCTAAGATCGCAGTACACACGAGGTGCCCATTTCCTTCCACCGCCCTGAGTGGAATGCGTAAGTTCTAATAAATGTTCACCAACCTGCAGTGTTCTACAGTTGATATCCCCTGCGTAGAAAACAAGACGTAGGTCGCGAATCCGTAATCTTCAAGATGTAAGAAACTCTTGGAGAGGATCCCTCCGCCACACACCTTCTGGTGGCTTGTGGAGTATGGATGTAAATGTAGATGTACGTTTTAGAAATAATTAAATTTCCAATCAGTTTGTTTATGCGGGATGGCAATCGCTCTTTATTAGCAGAAGGCGACAGATGATTCCTGTTTTTCAACAAATTAATGAACTGCATATTTCCGTAATTAGCATATGGAAATTTGTGGTAAGTTTCTGTGAGACCAAATTGCTAAGGTCATCGGTCCCTAGGCTGACACACTACTTAATCTAACTTTAACTTACGCTAAGGACGAGACACACACACACACACACACACACACACACACACACACACACACACACACACACACACGCCCAAGGGAGAACTCGCACCTCCAACGGGGGGGCACTACAGTACATTGCAAATAAAGTATTAACTAATACTGACCACGGCAGACAACATGTCTGTTCTCCGATACTGCCGAAACAGCTCTATTCACGAACTAGACATTGCAAATTAAGTCTTTACTGATACCGCTGCGGACATGTCCATGTAGAATGAAATTTTCACTCTACAGGGGAGTGAGTGTGCGCTGATATGAAACTTCCTGGCAGATTAAAACTGTGTGCCGGACCGAGATTCGAACTCAGGACCTTTGCCTTCCGCGGGAAAGTGCTCTACCAACTGAGCTACCAACTACCCGTGGACGACACATTCCCCGTCCCCACAGCTGTAATTCCGCCAGTCCCTTGTCTCCTACCTTCCACACTTCACAGAAGCTCTCCTGCGAACCCATCTATGGTCTTACAGCCGAACCACTTCGCCCGCCGTTCAGTTAAGGCGCGATCCGAAGATCTCTGTGTTTACGTTTCGCAGTTGTTAACTATTCTGCTGGTTACTAATACTGGTCAAATAATAGAATGATAATAGGCTATTGAGAGATACTATAAACATGACATGCAAGTAATACGCTGTTTAGTTTGTTTAATATTAATAATATGAGATTACCATTTAGGCGCTCAGCTTCCGAACGCAGCAGCGAAGGACCATAATTCAGGCAGTCTTTCTCACGATATCTGTACCGAACAAACCGTCTGTCATCGGCACCTCACACCACGTTACGTCATCTTGCCACAGCTGGCATCTCAACTGCTCTAAAAACAGCTTCTTGTAGCCGAATATGACGGCTGCAAAGTCAGAAATAATACACTTCGATATGTGTCCGTGCGAGGTATGAAAGTAGAAGATCCATTACGATCTTCGTCAATGGCGCTGTACTCGTCAAACATAGTTCCTTGCGGCTACTGTTTCAATGCAGGCAAGTTTTGGAATACGTGTCGTTGCGTGTTCGAGGAGACAGTATCGCAGAACTCTCACGGCAGTTATGCGGGGCGGATGCGATTTAAATGCGAGACATTCCGCGGCCGCTTGCCCCGCATTCCAGCCAGACTGGGGGTCGTGGCGGACAGGACGAGGTGGGATTCCAGCCGTCCACCCGCAACCCACGCAGGCGCCCGCCGAACCTGTTTGCTGCGGAACAGACGGCAAGGCGCGCCGCGGCGTTGTGCAACGCCCGCTACCGAGACTGAAAGTGCCCCCCCCCACGTCCCCCGCTAACGCGCCAACGACACGACAGGAGGAGAAGGCGTGTGGCGGGGAACCCCGCTCCGCCGTCCGCGCTACAACCCCGTTCCAAGCGTCACCTGTCCTACACCTCACGCAGATAGCGTACACACAAAATTTTCCTCAAATTTGCAACCTCGCTGTCCAATAGGGTATTCTAAAAGTAACAGCTATTCCTTAAGCTTTCTTTCTTTCTCGTTACACTACTGGCCATTAAAATTGGTACACCACTAAGCTGACGTGCTACAGATGCGAAATTTAACCGACAGGAAGAAGATGCTGTGATATGCAAATGATTAGCTTTTCAGAGCATTCACACAAGGTTGGCGCCGGTGGTGACACCTACAACGTGCTGACATGAGGAAAGTTTCCAACCTAATTCTCATACACAAACAGCAGTTGACCGGCGTTGCCTGGTGAAACGTTGTTGTGATGCCTCATGTAAGGAGGAGAAATGCGTACCATCTCGTTTCCGACTTTGATAAAGGTCGGATTGTAGCCTATCGCGATTGCGGTTTGTCGTATCGGGGCATTGCTGCTCTCACTGGTAGAGATCCAATGGAATCGGTGGGTTCAGGAGGGTAATACGAAACGCCGTGCTGGATCCCAATGGCCTTGTATCACTATCAGTCGAGATGACAGGCATATTATCCGCAAAGCTGTAATGGATCGTGCAGCCACGTCTAGATCCCCGACTCAACAGATGGGGACATTTGCTGGACAACAACCATCTGCACGAACAGTTCGACGAAGTTTGCAGCAGCATGGACTATCAGCTCGGAGACCATGGCTGCGGTTACCCTTGGCGCTGCATCACAGACAGGAGCGCCTGTGGTGCATCGCCACAGACAGGAGCGCCTGTGGTGCATCGCCACAGACAGGAGCGCCTGTGGTGCATCGCCACAGACAGGAGCGCCTGTGGTGCATCGCCACAGACAGGAGCGCCTGTGGTGCATCGCCACAGACAGGAGCGCCTGTGGTGCATCGCCACAGACAGGAGCGCCTGTGATGGTGTTCGCAACGACGAACCTGGTTGGACGAGTGGCAAAACGTCATTTTTTCGGATGAATCCAGATTCTGTAGATAGCATCTTGACGGTCGCATAGTTGTTTGGCGACATCGCAGTGAACGCACATTGGTAGTGTGTATTCGTCATCGCCATACTGGCGTATCACGTGGAGTGATGGTATGGGGTGCTATTGGTTACACGTCTCATTCATCTGTTGTTCGCATTGATGGCACTTTGAACAGTGGATGTTACATTTCAGATGTGTTACAACCTGTGGCTCTACCCTTCATTCGATCCCTGCGAAACCGTACATTTCAGCAGAATAATTCACGACTGCATGTTCCTTGTCCTGTACGGGCCTTTATGGATACAGAAAATGTTCGACTACTGCCCTGGCCAGCACATTCTCCAGATCTCTCACCAATTGCAAACGTCTGGTCAATGGTGGCCGAGCAACTGGCTCGTGACAATACGCCAGTCACTACTGTTGAACTATGGTATCGTGTTGAAGCTGCATGGGCAGCTGTACCTGTACACGCCATCCAAGCTCTGTTTGACTTAATGCCCAGGCGTATCAAGGCCGTTATTACGGCCAGAGGTGGTTGTTGTGGGTACTGATTTCTCAGTTTTCTATGCACCCAAATTGCGTGAAAATGTAATCATATGTCAGTTCTAGTATAATATATTTGTCCACTGAATACCCGTTTATCATCTGCATTTCTTCTTGGTGTAGCAATTTTAAAGGCCAGTAGTGTATTTATCTCTGTTCTGACCGGTTTGATACGCCCGCCATGAATTCGTCTGCTCTGCGAACCTCTTCATCTCAGAGTAGCACTTGCAACCTACGTCAACAATTATCTGCTGTATGTATTCCAATCTCTGTCTTCCTCTGCAGTTTTTGCCCTCTACAGCTCCCGCCAGTACTACGGAAGTCGTTCCCTGGTGTCTTAGTAGATGTCCTATCATCCTGACGCTTTTCCATGTCATCGTTTTCCACATATTACTCTCCGCTTACGCGCAGAACCTCATGATTCCTCACCTTATCAGTCCACGTAATTTTCAACGTTTTCCTGTACCACCACTTGTCAAATGCTTCGATTCTCTTCTGTTCCGGTTTTTCCCACGCGTTTCGCTACCATACAATACTGTGAGTCCGCTGCTCGTGGTCTCCCGAGCACGGGTTCCTGGGTTCGATTCCCGGCGGGGTGAGGGATTTTTCCTGCCTTGAGATGACTGGGTGTTGTTGTATCGTCTTCATCATCATCATTCATCCCCATTACGGTCGGAGGAAGGCGATGCAAACCACCTCCACTAGGACCTTACCTAGTACGGCGGTGCGGGTCTCCCGCATCGTCCCCTACGCTCCGTCACGGAATATGGGACTTCATCATCACAATACTGTGCTCCAAACGTACATTCTCAGAAATTTCTTCCTCAAATTAAGGCCTGTGTTTAGTATTAGTCGACTTCTCTTGGCCAGGAATGCCCTCTTTTTGCAGTGCTGGTCTGCTTTTAATGTCCTCCTGGCTCCCTCCGTTATTGATTATTTTGCTACATAGCTAGCAGAATCACTTAACTTCGTATACTTCGTGATCGGCAGTCCTGATGTTGTTTCCCGCTGTTCTCATTTCTACCGCTTCTCGTTACTTTCGTCTTTCTTAGATTTACCCTCAATCCTTATTCTTATTGATCTTAAAAAAAAAAACACACACACACACACAAGAGACCGCAAATGTCGCGAGGCACCCCAAAAGCGGATGATAGATTTAGAACATGTGATGTGACGTCCAAAATACGGAGGGTATTTTCGAGCGCGTACATGAAGGTGAGATGGAGCTATGCAATACTTGCTTTCAAGCTTACGCTGCAAAATTCGAACACATTTTGTAGATGTAGAAGTTAAAATATTGTTGTCCTAACTGTAACCCAACAAAAGCAGTTCTTATTGTGCGTTTCTTTCCTTTGTCGCTTTTGTTTTTCGTGTGGATACATTATGTAGTAAATAAAACGTAGATCATTTACTGGTATTGACGCAATTCGTAAGCTTTTACTCATGTACGTGTCACGCAGTAGTGTAGGTTTTTGTTCTGCTGTACTTTCCAGATAACCAGCGGAGACCGCTAGACCAGTCGATAAAATAAAATTCATACATCTATGTTAATACATAACCGTCTAACGCAGTGAAAATAAAACTGCCTGCCAGAGGCAAGACTCGAAGCCTAAGCACGGCGCGCTAAAGTTGCGCACCTACCGATAGGCCCGGAGCCACACCGACGTGAATAATTGACTTGACTTGGGTTTGGTTGTTTGTGGGAAGAGACCAAACTGCGAGGTCATCGGTCTCATCGGATCAGGGAAGGTAGTCGGCCGTACCCTTTCAGAGGAACCATCCCGACATTTGCCTGGAGCGATTTATGGAAATCACGGAAAACCTAAAACAGGATGAGCGGACGCGGGATTGAACCGTCGTCTCCTCGAATGCGAGTCTAGTGTGCTAACCACTTCGCCACCTCGCTCGGAGACTAAAGTTGGGTTGGGTTGGGATGAATAGCTGCGACGTAGTGATGGGCTGTACGGCTGCACGTGCGGCGCGGTACGTCACCTGGTGACCTCACATGTTCAACACTGGTCATCCGTTTTTGATGTATTTCCCTGACCCCGCCGGGAATCGAACCCGGGAACCCGGGCGTGGAAAGCGAAAACGCTGCCGCGCGACCACGAGATGCGGACACACGTACTGTAAATTGATGCTTTTTTTGGAAGCGGATCTACAGCTGCCTGAATTCGTCAGGTGAGGCTAGGTCATGAGACAACGGTAATGAGCGACGGAAAGGTCAGACAGTCGGTGTTGAGGCTTTAAAAGTGGCAATATGGAGAGCGGAGAGGCTGACCCAGTCCCCAGACTGGTGAAATCTTGCCTGCCGGTGTGGCCGTGCGGTTCTAGGCGCTTCAGTCTGGAACCGCGTGACCGCTACGGTCGCAGGTTCGACTCCTGCCTCGGTCATTGATGTGTGTGATGTCCTTAGGTTGGTTAGGTTTAAGTAGTTCTAAGTTCTAGGGGACCTCAGAAGTTGAGTCCCATAGAGCTCAGAGTTTTTTCTTTTTTTTTTTTTTTTTTTAAATCTTCCGAAAAGTGCACCACTAAATTCCTCGTCTTAAGAATCAGCATCTGTATTCATACATTCCTCATTCATCGTAGCCTCTCTCCTCTATTCCTTGCTTGTCACGAACGATGGGGGTCTAGTTTAGACTTGCAAAAAAGTGGTGCAAATCGGTCTTAGCACTCTGGGACTTAACATCTGAGCTCATCAGTCCCCTAGACTTAGAACTACTTAAACCTAACCAACCTAAAAACATCACACACATCCACGCCCGAGGCAGGATTCGAACCTACAACCGTAGCAGCAGCGCGGTTCCGAACTGAAGCGCCTAGAACCGCTCGGCCACAGCGGCCGGCGTTTAGGCTCGTACTGCGCACCTACGTCACACATTCTCCGCCAACCAATGAGCGTTTAGTAGTGTTCTGGGCGCTCCTCAGTGAATGCCGTAGCTAGTGCGAGCATTAAACGTGATTGTAACGAGTTGTTTACTGGATTTTTATACCATTTGTTGCGAATTAGCATCGCTGATGGGGGTGCTAAGTGATACATTCCGCGTAAGCAACGGAGAGACGCAATTTGCAGGATACATGCTTTCTTCCAGCGGAAAGCAAGCCCATGCGCGTACCGCAACTGTCGCTTGGAATCGTCAACAGCCGGCCGGTGTGGCCGTGCGGTTAAAGGCGCTTCAGTTTGGAACCGCGTGACCGCTACGGTCGCAGGTTCGAATCGTGCCTCGGGCATGGATGTGTGTGATGTCCTTAGGTTAGTTAGGTTCAAGTAGTTCTAAGTTCTAGGGGACTTATGACCACAGAAGTTGAGTCCCATAGTGCTCAGAGCCATTTTTGAATCGTCAACAATGCAGTCCTCGTGCGTGCCTCGACATGCGCGAACCGCCATCTTTCGTGGATCGGACTAAAGCATGCGGACAAATGCGTCCGTTTCTATGAGACATTTCCCAATATTGTTCGTATTTTGTTTGCCGCTGCAGGTGCTACCAGCAACTGGGACGCCATTGTTCACGAGCAACACGCTCTGGTCTCCATTCATTGCCGACCAGCCGTCAATGGCGCCATTTGTGTGCGGTATGGAGTCAGCACACTGCTTCCAGACCCTAGAGGAGCTACCCGTCACTCAAGTACGCCCTCGACTAACGTGGCGAGGCCTTAATGCACGCCGCTGTGCTCACTGGGGCTCCGATATCGGTGGATTCCGCCGACGACAGACATCGGTACGCCGGCACGTGCGCGGAAAGTACTGTCTTCGGAGGAGAATCAGTGAAATTTAGATCAATTTGTTTTCTTCGGTGAAATCTGCGGACGTTCTCGCACACGAAATGTGGAGCATGAGAAACTGATTAAGTTTGATCCAAGAAATAGTGAGTTTGTAGCTTCCCGAGGACGAAACCACTATAGTTTGGAATCTACGGACTGAAATCGCAGGTTTATTCAAAACCTCAAGTAGACAAAATGTTTATCGGAAATTTTAGGCATAGATTGTAACCTCAAAAAATAATTTGTTCAAGTGAAAAGGGCGGCATGCCATACATCCTTACACCTACTTACGTACGGAATCTTTTTCGTGGTAGGTTGTCACCAGTTGTTTCGAAATTATTATTACTGCTTACTGGCGTTTTATGCCAGTAGGGTAGTGATTCTGTTAATTTGAAGTGGTTTGCAAACGTGTTGTGCGGTGTGTATTTCCACTTTTAAGTGCTTTATGTTTTTCACAATATCTCATGATGCGCTTTATGCTTGTCTTTAACTCATGTGCTAAACGACAGCCATTGAAGGGTGATTGGCGTACGTCTGCAACGTTAAATAAATGCAGCGAAGCATTGTGTTCATAACTTCCTTTTAAAGGTCAAATGGCTCTGAGCACTATGGGACTCAACGTCTGAGGTCATCAGTCCCCTAGAACTTAGAACTACTTAAACCTAACTAACCTAAGGACAGCACACACATCCACGCCCGAGGCACGATTCGAACCTGCCACCGTAGCAGTCGCGCGGTTCCAGACTGTAGCGCCTATACCGCTCGGTCACTTTTCAAGGTCGTCACGAATTATCTCGAGTATGTAACAGCACGTTTCGTCCGTTTTCTCATACATTCGTAAAACTTGTGTGGTTATTCCTATAACTGACTACAGAGTGAATAGTACTCGCCACGTTCTTTACGAGAGAGGAAAGCTCATTCTCAGGCATTCAACGTCTCCTTAATAGCAGAAGCCGCAATGCAGCACTCTTATCCAAGCTATGCAAGCACAGAGACGTCCTCGTACCCACCCTACCCTACCCTAACCTAAGAGGTTAAAATCTAACCTGCTTCATGCGAAGAATAGATTCCAGCCTAACCTAACGTAACCTCCTTGACCCTGCCAAAAACTGATGAAGAGATCGTACGCACATGACCACGCTGTCGGCCGATGTTATCGGGCGATCTCTCGCGACTGTATCTGACGACCGCTGTCGGTGCCACCGTGAACACAGGATAAGGCATAATCCCTCGAAATACCGCACACTGAACCCGGTTCCCGGGAGCGGCAGTGAAACGTACTGACCGGTCAGCTGTAGAGGCAGACCGTACCATCCCATTTCAAAATGTGTTGACGTGTTTTCTATACTACAACAGAAGAATTACAAACGTAGATAGAACAATAAAAGTAGCGACATTCTGGATATACACTCCTGGAAATGGAAAAAAGAACACATTGACACCGGTGTGTCAGACCCACCATACTTGCTCCGGACACTGCGAGAGGGCTGTACAAGCAATGATCACACGCACGCCACAGCGGACACACCAGGAACCGCGGTGTTGGCCGTCGAATGGCGCTAGCTGCGCAGCATTTGTTCACCGCCGCCGTCAGTGTCAGCCAGTTTGCCTTGGCATACGGAGCTCCATCGCAGGCTTTAACACTGGTAGCTTGCCGCGACAGCGTGCACGTGAACCGTAGGTGCAGTTGACGGACTTTGAGCGAGGGCGTATAGTGGGCATGCGGGAGGCCGGGTGGACGTACCGCCGAATTGCTCAACACGTGGGGCGTGAGGTCTCCACAGTACATCGATGTTGTCGCCAGTGGTCGGCGGAAGGTGCACGTGCCCGTCGACCTGGGACCGGACCGCAGCGACGCACGGATGCACGCCAAGACCGTAGGATCCTACGCAGTGCCGTAGGGAACCGCACCGCCACTTCCCAGCAAATTAGGGACACTGTTGATCCTGGGATATCGGCGAGGACCATTCGCAACCGTCTCCATGAAGCTGGGCTACGGTCCCCACACCGTTAGGCCGTCTTCCGCTCACGCCCCAACATCGTGCAGCCCGCCTCCAGTGGTGTCGCGACAGGCGTGAATGGAGGGATGAATGGAGACGTGTCGTCTTCAGCGATGAGAGTCGCTTCTGCCTTGGTGCCAATGATGGTCGTATGCGTGTTTGGCGCCGTGCAGGTGAGCGCCACAATCAGTACTGCATACGACCGAGGCACACAGGGCCAACACCCGGCATCATGGTGTGGGGAGCGATCTCCTACACTGGCCGTACACCTCTAGTGATCGTCGAGGGGACACTGAATAGTGCACGGTACATCCAAACCGTCATCGAACCCATCGTTCTACCATTCCTAGACAGGCAAGGGAACTTGCTGTTCCAACAGGACAATGCACGTCCGCATGTATCCCGTGCCACCCAACGTGCTCTAGAAGGTGTAAGTCAACTACCCTGGCAAGCAAGATCTCCGGATCTGTCCCCCGTTGAGCATGTTTGGGACTGGATGAAGCGTCGTCTCACGCGGTCTGCACGTCCAGCACGAACGCTGGTCCAACTGAGGCGCCAGGTGGAAATGGCATGGCAAGCCGTTCCACAGGACTACATCCAGCGTCTCTACGATCGTCTCCATGGGAGAATAGCCGCCTGCATTTCTGCGAAAGGTGGATATACACTGTACTAATGCCGACATTGTGCATGCTCTGTTGACTGTGTCTATGTGCCTGTGGTTCTGTCAGTGTGATCATGTGATGTATCTGACCCCAGGAATGTGTCAATAAAGTTTCCCCTTCCTGGGACAATGAATTCACGGTGTTCTTATTTCAATTTCCAGGAGTGTAATTTCAGATGCAGCCGGTGGACAAGCTAAGTGCCGGAAGGCGTCAGGAAATGGTGTTTCAGTGGAAATTATTAAAGCTCAGGAAAACTTCATACCAAATAACGTGCAAAATCATTCACAGAATGTTTGCATCTCGTCAGAATTGGAGAACGCTGCAGTTTTTCTTCGTATCAAGAAATGGGGCAGTAAAGACATAAAAGAATTGTAAATTTATCCTTAATGTACAAGAAGTTAACTGAAATTGAAGTTAAATGCACAGAAGAAAAACCGCTATGTTTCAAGTACATAGGACAACCACCTAGCTTTAGAAACAGATATAAGACAGTGATCACATCAACGCGGTGAGTAAAAGTGTACACGGGTTCAGTCACGTTAATGTGACCACTGCCCGAGTTCGACGTCAACATGCAATAATCACTATCAATCGAGGTGGCGCAGTAATTGGCAGACTGGACTTGCATCCGGGAAGACGACGGTTCAAATCCTCGTCCGGCCACCCTGATTTAGGTTTTCCGTGTTCCGTAAATCGCTTCAGGCAAATGCCGGGATGGTTCCTTTGGAACGGCATGGCTGACTTCCTCCCTCCTCCGTATCCGTAATCCGACAGAAGTGATGACCTCGCTGTTTGGTCCCCTACCCCAAATCAACCAACCAACCACCCAATAATCACTCAAGAGACGATAAATGGCAGCACTAGCAGTGGATAGCATGCAAAACGTGTTGGGGGTGGGGGGGGGGGGGGAGGGAGGTAGGAAAAGTGCAGAGAGTGTAGTCGTTCTCGTATTGCGGAAAAGGAGCGATTTCTCTGACGTCCAAAAGGGCACGATCATAGGCTTTTGGGCCAACGGTAGAAGCATCTCCGAAAGGGCTAAGTTCGTTAACAGTTCGGGTGCTGCTGTGGTAACAGTGTACCGTGCATGACGAAATGCCGGTGTCCAAAACCGCCGCCGAGAGTTATGTGGTGCACCAGGGGTGCACGACGGCTGCGGACATGTTTTATGTATGGGTTAATAGACATGCGACTGTTGGGCAACTGACGGCCCAGATGAACCAAGGGCTACGAACAGCGTCTTCTTAACTACAGTTGAGCGAACGTTGCTTCATATGGGCCTCTGCAACAGGCGCCTGCCTCATGCGCCCGTGGTAACTGTTATTCATTAAGGCTGGAATTTGTACACCAACACCGCAAATGGACGTCATCTAGGTGGCGTTTTCAGATAAATCGTGTTCTGTGCTCCATCGGACGGATTGTTGATGGTGTGCACAACGTGAAATGTCTCAAAGCAAGCGCCCTGGAAAAACACTATAGTCTGGGGCTTGTTTTCGGGGTATAACCTGGATGATCTCGTCATCCTGGAAGACACAGTGGATCAACACAAGTGTGTATCTATCCTTGGGGACCAAGTCCATCGCTGCATCCAACTCGTTTTTTCTCGACACGATAGCATCTACTACCAGGACAATGCAATGTTTAACACAGCGCGCAGTTGTACGTACGTGGTTCGATTACGCACTGCTGGTACGGTCGCAGGTTCGAATCCTGCCTCGAGCATGGATGTGTGTGATGTCCTTACGTACGTGAATCGGTTACAGACCTCGTCTGGCCACCTGACTCCCTAGTTTTAAACCCAATTCAGAATGAGTGACATAACCTTGAACGGGCGCTACGCCTCAGGGATACTCAGCGGAGAAAACTAGCGCAGCTATCGACGGCCGCCCCTCTGTGACCGAGCGGTTCTAGGCGCTTCAGTCCGGAACCGCACTGCTGCTACGGTCGCAGGTTCGAATCCTGCATTGGGCATAGATGTGTGTGATGTCCTTAGGTTAGTTACGTTAAAGTAGTTCTAAGTCCAGGTGACTGCTGACCTCAGATGTTAAGTCCCATAGTGCTTAGAGCCATTTGAACCATTTTTCGAGCTGTCGACGGCACTGGAGTCTGCGCGTCTATACATTCCTGTCGCTACCTTCGAAAACCTCGTTGACGCTTTTCTTGCACGTCTCGCGCTGTAACAGGTGGTCATTCAGGCTTTTGACAAGTGGCCACATTAATGTGCCTGGACAGTGTAGAACGGAGCAATGACTACGAAATACGACTTGAAAAATGTATGAATTGCGGACAAAAATCCTGAGACTTAGTTGCAACAAGCTGTGTAGTGACGGCCGTGGAGTAGTAAGGCAGTACTCGTAATACAGCCTGCCTGAGTCCTCCGAAGAATTTTGGATTTGGCTCCGAGCACTATGGGACTTAACTTGTGAGGTCATCAGTCCCTCCTCCCCTCTGAAGAATATCTAGGTCAGTGCTACAACTTCCATTCGACTTCGTTAGTATAGTGCGGCATTCGAAATTTAAAGTCAGACAAGGACGTTGCATACTACCAAAAGCTATTAAAAGCAGTTCTACAGGAACTTGTTAGAGGCTGAAACTGGGAAGAAGAAGGAGGAGAAGCAGCTATATCTGTTATTGCAACATATGTGAACCACCTGCGCTTTGCTTTGAGGCTGTGCGGTTTAATTTGCTGCAGATACGAGTGGGAAAAATTGTATCGCGTGTTTGAAAATAGGCTTCAAACTAAAAATGTGTAGATCAGTGTGTAACCAGCACAATGAAAAGAAAACGTTACACATTAACGATGTCATCATAGAAATAAGGGAGCGCCCGCCGCTTTGGCCGAGCGGTTCTAGGCGCTTCAGATAGGAACCTTACTGCTGCTGCGGTCGTAGGTTCAAATCCTGCTTCGGGCATGGATGTGTGTGATGTCCTTACGTTAGTTAGGTTTAAGTAGTTCTAACTTCTAGGGGACTGATGACCTCAGATGTTACGTCCCATAGTGCTCAGACATTGAGATACCTCATTGAAAATGTGTCCAGCAGAATCCAAGCCGTCTTAAAAGCGAAGGGTGGGCAGACCCCATATTAATATCAGGGAAGTGTAAGCAAGTGTTAAAGTGCGACTGAAAGCGTGAACCACGCAGCCGTAGCCTGCGGTAAGTGGCCTCCCTTGGACGTGGCACCATCTTGGTGACGTCATGCGGCGTGCCTGTCGAGTGTGTGGGGCTCTGTACCCCGTCGACAAGTACGCTGGTCGTCGACCCGTTGGAGACACTGGGGACCGTCTCTTGGTGTACGCCAGGTGCTGCCGCGGCCGCTGCTCCCCTTCAGTAGGCTGGCAGCCGCTTGCAGGGCTGTTGCAGCTCTGGCAACCGCCCAGAGAAAACAGCGGGACTGGCAGGCAGTCGCCCGCGACGGCTCTCCTGCCGTGGCAGTGGCGGCGAGGCTCCTGGCTCTGCCACTGCGATAAGCTACGCTCCACGTAGTTACCACGTCGTGTCATCCCGGTGTGAGTGCCGACTACTGCGGCAAGCGTGCATCACACAACAGCACTTTCGTCGTTGTTTTCATAGGCTTAGATTAGATACGTAACGAGGTGAGTAACGTGGCTACTAGGGATTTTCCCGTGGCTCACATTTCGTGTCTTTATTAGCGACAGTCAGTTCCTAGTGCACTGAGACTTACGATTATGCCGGCCATGATGGCCGAGAGGTTCTAGGCGCTTCAGTCTGGAACCGCACAACCGCTACGTTCGCAGGTTCGAATCGTGCCTCGGGCATGGATGTGTGTGACGTCCTTAGGTTAGTTAGGTGTAAGTAGTTCTAAGTTCTAGGGGACTGATGTTGACCTCCGATGTTAAGTCCCATAATGTTCAGAGCCATTTGAACTTACGATCATGGTGTCTCAGTCCATTCCAATCAAATACTGTAGACGATGATAGTCATGGATTTGAGAAAAATAGTTGAATACAGAGCGTATAAAAACATGTCAGAAAGTTTAGGGATTTGTTCGCGATATGAAAAATGACAAAAACTTCATACGGGCATGGCTCCGAAAATACTTCGTTAGGGACACATGAAAAGATTTATTATTCAAGTCACAGAAATAATACATTTAACAAACACATTAAAATTTTCAAAAATTGCTCGAATTGACCAGCTCCTGCTGCGATGTATACGCTATGCGTGATTTCCATGTTTTGCAATCCGTTGTAAAAAAAATTCCTCGTGTGTTCCGTATTAGGTCAAAGGTACCTTGAATACGCTTCTTCACAACAAGGACAGTGGGTACAGGAGTGCATACGGAGTGATTTTAAATTTTCGTAAAGGAAACAATCCATTGCACACAAATCTGCTGATCTAACAGGACATGTAGTGAATTCTCTTCGGCTGATCCGCCTATTTGGTTCAAATGGCTCTGAGCACTATAGTACTTAACATCTATGGTCATCAGCCCCCTAGAACTAAGAACTACTTAAACCTAACTAACCTTAGGACATCACACGACACCCAGCCATCACGAGGCAGATAAAATCCCTGACCCCGCCGGGAATTGAATCCAGGAACCCGGGCGTGCGAAGGGAGAACGCTACCGCACGGCCACGAGATGCGGGCACCTATTTGGAAACTGGTTTCGAGGTACTGGCAAATGTCGATGTAAACTGAGGTGGTGCACCATTGTGTATCAACTGCAAGGTGGCGTCCTATCTGGACTGCTCAAGGCCCACATTTCCGCTAATTTGCATTCATATTACCGAATTGAGGATTGCTATGAAAGACAGCACATTGCGGAGATCAAGTTAAGGGTTCCGCACGCTTTATTACACTACTGGCCATTAAAATTGCTACACCACGAAGATGACGTGCTAGGAAGAAGATGCTGTGCTTTGCAAATGATTAGCTTTTCAGAGCATTCACACAAGGTTGGCTCCGGTGGTGACACCTACAACGTGCTGACATGAGGAACGTTTTCAACCGATTTCTCATACACAAACAGCAGTTAACCGGCGTTGCCTGGTGAAACGTTGTTGTGATGCCTCGTGTAAGGAGGAGAAATGCGTACCATCACGTTTCTGACATTGATAAAGGTCGGATTGTAGCCTATTGCGATTGCGGTTCGTCGTATTGCGACATTGCTGCTCGCGTTGGTCGAGATCCAATGACTGTTAACAGAATATGGAATCGGTGGGTTCAGGAGGGTAATACGGAACGCCGTGCTGGATCCCAACGGTCTCGTATCACTATCAGTCGAGATGACAGGCATCTTATCCGCATGGCTGTAACTGATCGTGCAGCCACGTCTCGATCCCTGAGTCAACAGATGGGGACGTTTGCAAGGCGACAACCATCTGCACGAACAGTTCGACGACGTTTGCAGCAGCATGGACTATCAGCTCGGTGACCATGGCTGCGGTTACCCTTGACGCTGCATCACAGACAGGATGCGATGGTGTACTCACCGACGAACCTGGATGCACAAATGGCAAAACGTCATTTCTTCGGATGAATCCAGGTTCTGTTTAGAGCATCTTGACGGTGGCATCCGTGTTTGGCGACATCGCGATGAACGCACATTGGAAGCGTGAATTCGTCATCGCCATACTGGCGTATCACCCGACTTGACGGTATGAGGTGCCATTGGTTACACGTCTCGGTCACCTCTTGTTCGCATTGACGGCACTTTGAACAGTGGACGTAACATTTCAGATGTGTTACGACCCGTGGCTCTACCCTTAATTCGATCCGTGCGAAACCCTACACTTCAGCAGGATAATGCACGACCGCATGTTGCAGGTCCTGTACGGGCCTTTCTGGATGCAGAAAATGTTCGACTGCTGCGCTGGCCAGCACATTCTCCAGATCTCTCACCAATTGAAAACGTCTGTCAATGGTGGCCGAGCAACTGGCTCGTCACAATACGCCAGTCAGTACTCTTGATGAACTGTGGTATCGTGTTGAAGCTGCATGTGCAGCTGTCCCTGTACACGCCATCCAATCTCTATTCGACTCAATGCCCAGGCGTATCAAGGCCGTTATTACGGCCAGAGGTGGTTGTTCTGGGTATTTATTTCTCAGGATGTATGTACCGATATTGCGTGAAAATGCAATTACATGTCAGTTCTAGTATAATATATTTGTCCAATGAATACCCGTTTATCAACTGCATTTCTTCTTGGTTATCAGTTGTAATGGACAGTAGCGTATAACTATCCTAGGTCTATTAAAACGCTCAATGAACGCAAGCTGAATTGCAGTGAAAACCACGTACTATGACGAACTTTTACTTGCCAGAGTTCTGTGCCGGAAACCATTGCAAGTGGGTTCGGTGCTTAGCAGTCGGGGGGGGGGGGGGGGGGGGACGACACCTTCCAAGTCGGCATCCAGTGCAGAACCGTCCCTTTGATCTCACCCTAGACCGGAAGCCCGTACCAGACAATGGCCGGCGGCGGCGCCGGAGCAGCACGGGGACCTTCCCTGAATTCTGAAAAGGGCGCCGGTGTCCTGCTCGGGCGAGTGACCTCACGCAACGGGCGGCACCCAAAAGCAACGCTAACTGGACAGCCGCTGGGCGCCCAGAAAGCGAGCGGCAGTGGCGGTGATTGGGCAGTTCGCAAGAAAATTGTTGCTACTGGACCGACCCTGGCGCAGAGCGCCAAGTCCGTCTTATGGTTACAGAAATTAAGAACTCGCGATGTGGTTTCGAAGAGAAGCGGTCGCTTTTGCTCGGTGCTTGCGACGGACTTATAGTGAAGTCCTGTATTTCGTCAGACAGCCCAGACATAAGTTTCGCACATACGCGATAACCTGGGGCAGTCACAGCTGCATCCACACAAAGAGGGCGCCATCTGCTGTGGTCTCGACCTTGCAGGGCAAGTAACCGCAACCATGCTCAAATCGCTCTTGCCGCGATAGGCACAGGAGGGCTAGTTATGGGCCCTATGGGTTCGAAGTGTAGCTTTCGTCTGCATGTTAGCAACCTTCGTGTTGACAGGTAAATGAACTAGAAGCTCGTGCGCTATGTCAGTGATAGGAGAGGTACCAATCCGTATTGAAAACTGAAAAAAAAGTACATTTGTGTCAGTTGTCTATTTTATTTACGCACACTGTGCCATAACTGATCAGGAGCCATCACCCCGTCATGTATATAAAATGGCTCTGGGCATTATGGGACTTAACTTCTGAGGTCATCGGTCCCCTAGAACTTAGAACTGCTTAAACCTAACTATCCTAAGGACATAATACACATCGATGCCCGAGGGAGGATTCGAACCTGCTACAGTACCGGTCGCGCGGTTCCAGACTGAAGCGCCTAGAACCACTCGGGCACAGCGGCCGGCGTCATGCATATAAAACCGTAGCAGTAATAAAAATTTCTTTCAATCACCACAATATGTCTGGCGTCCAGGAAAAAATATCTGCAGTCCTCTCAACCCAGTCATTCTTTTTGGGGATTATTTTTTTTGTTTCTGTTAAACTGATTCTTATTATATGTGCGATGTACGTCCTCACCTGGCGTGATTCTTCTACAGCGGCAAGGGATTAAAAGATATTGCGTGTAGGAGTCACGCCAAGGGGATTCTTTGTAGAATTCAGAGTTAGCATAATGTACGATCTGCATGCCACCTCACGGTGAGATCTACCCGGAGAACGCCTCCCATAATCACATTCGTTGCGTGACGCCTAGAGATGCATAATCAAGTAAATGGGGAAACTCCTGTCTGAGAAACTGGTGCGTTTGACCAGTAAGACGATGCGGACATAAGTAGCGCCCAATGGGTTGCCGATGAATGATTCCATTCTAAACGTCGAGGCTGAAGCTCTGTTCACATCTCTCTTGTTGCACATCAAGACTGATTTCATAAACCCAGGAGTGATTGTTGTTACAATTGAAGATCCCATCAGGTCAAAAGCGAGCCTCATCAGTGACCAATGTGTTTGGTAAGAATGGCAGAAACACAGCATGTGCCCTAACATGAGTAGACGCAAAGTTGTTCTTGGCGGAAAGACTGCCTCTTTAATCCTTGCATCCGTTTAAGATGGTACGGGTAGAGAAGATTTTGATGCAGAACGTTGTACCAAGTCACATCAATAACGCCCTCTCCTCTAGCGGTCTTCCTTGTACTAGTTGAGTGTGTTTCATCCACAGTACGAAGGACCCGTTCTTCAAGCTCGGACTGCAGCACATCGCGTTGTCTCACACCATCTGCAACTGTCTTCTCATATGAGCCAGACTCTCGCAAATGTCAGCAGAATCGTGCAAACCTGCTGCACAAGTTGACTGCCTCCTGAGGTGATGCTCAGCATGAGGCTGAAGTGCAACGTCTGCGTTCCCATCTGCTACCCTGCACATGAACTATGTATCCGTCATTTCAGATGTTGCTTTCATAGTTGCGAAGACAAGTCACGGAAAAAAAAGAATCGCCATGAGCAACTGTAAACAAGAAAGTGAATTTTAGGTGAGTTACACATGCTGGAGTCACTACAAGTTTCGGACCGTGTTGATACGAACTTCTTGTAATATTATATGGTCAATAATAAATCCTTAAAGCTCATGACACGTTTTCATTCACCATGTACGTCAGGCGCTGCGAGGTCTCGAGTGATAGATGTGAGTGAGACACCTGTTAATATTTCATAACGAACAAATGTCTTTTTGTCGCAATAGCCACGTCTACAGTGATGAAATTTCCGTACGCCATACCCGTCTCCGGTCTCCACACACGATTCTCTGCAAACTGTAAAATGGTTCAAATGACTCTGAGCGCTATGGGACTTATCTGCTGTGGTCATCAGTCCCCTAGAACTTAGAACTACTTAAACCTAACTAACCTAAGGACATCACACACATCCATGCCAGAGGCAGGATTCGAACCTGCGACCGTAGCGCCTAGAACCGCTCGGCCACTTCGGCCGGCCTGCAAACTGCAGTGCCGGAATAAACTAACATTGTTTCTCCCCATTTAATTTGCTGCACTTTGCTGCACTACTCATTCGAGATGTGCTGCCGCAGGACTTCCGGACTCTACATCCTGTCGTTCGCGAGACAATGTGGTTGTTACAGGATGATGCGGTGATGTCCGCGACAGCTACACAACGAGTATCATCACTCGACTGTGGCGAGAGGTCTTGGACCGTAGCCAGTGCTATTACCGGGTCTCTTAGGGATTATTTTTCATACCTATTGACATGAACTCGTTGTCATTCCGAAACCAAAATAGGAACAGATGAGGAACTGTTTGGTAGTGTGTTGGCTGGTTGTCTCATTGTACAACAGGCAACAGGAATAGTTGATTGGAGTTAGTTTGGTGGATGGGAACCAAGCAACGAGGTGTCGTTCCCATAGAATTGGGGAAGGATGGCGAAGGAAGTGGGCCGTCGCCTTTCAAAGGAACCGTCCCGGCATTTGGCTGATGCGAAGTAGGGAAATCACAGAAATTCTGAATCGGGATGGCCGGAAGCGGGTTTGAACCTTCTTCCTCACGAATGCGAGTCCAGTGTGCTAACCACTGCGCGACCTCACTCGGTCAGGAGTAGTTGAGAGAGAATTCATCATTTTGAAGAATTGCCATCACGAAAAACTTTTTTACCCTTTGTCCTGCTTTGGCGTTCAGAGGTGAGTTAAATGCGTTTGATACACCTGCCTTTCACTGGCGATACTATTACAATCAGTTTGTACCGCTCCTAATTTTAGGTTTCTACGGAATGCTTAGTCCGCAGTCAACATGGGATTCTGTGTTGTAAAATCAGATTTTCACAGAGAAATTGATAATGTTACGGCTTCCTGTAATAATTTCGAGTACTCCAGCGACTACTGTGACGGAATGAAAGAATATTAATTCACTGAGAACTAGTTTTTCGCCCGGGGAAGCCGAGCGCGTTAAAACACACTGTCCCGCGACCTGAGGAGGGGTGAGGCGCGCCTGCACCCCGAGCGAATCCGTCCGGCGGATTATCTGCGAGGGTCGGTATGCCAGGCAGCCTCGATGTGGTTTTTAGGCGGTTTCCCACATCCCACTATGTGAATACTGTGCTGGCACGTCTCATCTTAGTAACACGCTACACAAACATTTGGGAAACTTTGTGACATTTGTACATGAGATAAAACTAGAAGCGGACAGATGGGGTTCACAAATTCCGTCAGTGCGAAAAACGGTGGAGGGGAGGGGAGGGGAAGGGGGGAATGGTGACTTCAAGAAGAGGGTCCGGACATCAAATACAACTAAGAGTGCCAAATCCAAGATAGCCTGATGCCGACCCCCTGGAGGAAGGACAAGGCCGGGAAGACGGAGAGCTGCTTTATCAAAACAGCGGATTTGTCAACATAACTGTTTGCACTTGGAGTTAGTGTGTTTCTCGAACTTATTGGTTTTTTTTTTTTTTTAGCAAGCTGCACCGCATTACGTTAGACTTGTCACCTTACATGTAGCTCGTATTTGCAGAGGTCGGTTTTCTCACTGCTGGTGTGTTGATACTCAAACTTTATAGTACCTGGAAAGATTCTCCGTAGCGCGCACCTCCCCTAGGCTGCATATTTGTGGAAAATCAACGCTGTGTTGTTTATCTGGCCCTCGTGTAACCACTGAACTTCGTGTTTGACGGAACATAACGTGAAATAAGTCACCATCTCCTAAATAATAGTGTTGGAGAGGAAGAGGGCGGCGAAGCTACCGTTCTGTATCACCTGAGCGAATGACGATTCGCGATTAAGAAACAGGTGTGGGAACTAGGGTCGCCTGGGACACGATCAAGGTATGACCCACCATCCCCTCAGCCCCGTCGTGTAGTCTACAAACTAATAAATTTCTTTGACGCTTGCTTTTTCTATTCCTTCGTTTGTGTGTGTGTATGACAGTCGTCATTAAGAAGCAATTACGTTAATACGGTTCCGCTCCTTCGATTGCTAGATACATATAAGTTCATGCGATTGAAAGAAACACATTTGCAAAAAATGGTTCAAATGGCTCTGAGCACTATCGAACTTAACATCTGAGGTCATCAGTCCCCTAGAACTTAGTACTACTTAAACCTAACTAACCTAAGGACATCACACACATCCATGCCCGAGGCAGGATTCGAAGTGCAGCGGTCGCGTGGTTCCAGACTGAAGCACCTAGAACCTCTCGGCCACACCGGCCGGCGCCACAATGGCAAATCATCAGGGTTGCCCCTCTTGAACAACCCAAGTAGCCCACTAAATGCAAACTGCATACTATCTACGTCAAGACCTCGCTGTCTGAATAACCAAAGTACTTCCATGAAATCCTTTACTGATAGCTGTTTAATTCGTCATCCTTACACCCGACATGTAGTAAAAATGCGCATGTCAGCATCAATTGAACGCCACTGCTTAATTGTTGTTGGCACTGTTTCTGAATACGGAGGCGAGATTTTCGTCTTTATTCCTTGTCTTCTATTGTGTTGTTTCGTTGAAGGCGGTAGTTTTCCATATTATCTTCAACCTTCTACAAACCTCAGAGCTGGTCTGGTTTCTCGATAGCTATTTGTGTCATATTTATATCACTTTTATTCATACAGCAGATACACTGATGGTTTATGTATTCGCAGTAGAATTCTATTTCATGAATAGCTTTAGTCATAGCTGTCAGTTGTAGATGGTATTGGAACTGAGAGCTGTCAGGTTGATGCTAGTGTCTAAGTAAGATCTGCACTGCTCGGCCGGCAGGACTGCCCGTGCGGTTCTAGGCGCTACAGTCTGAAGCCGAGCGACTGCCCCGGTCTCAGGTTCGAATCCTGCCTCGGGCATGGATGTGTGTGATGTCCTTAGATTACTTAGGTTTATTAGTTCTAAGTTCTCGGCGACTGATGACCTCAGAATTTGAGTCGCATAGTGCTCAGAACCATTTTGCGCTGCTCGTATAGTGATAGGCAATTTCTTCGTCAATGCACGCCTATGCTGTTTTAGCGATCGCTCGCTCTATACCGTACTTTGTGTATTGCGACACTAACCTCATTTCACTCCGTAGTGTATCTGGATAGGTCTTTCGGTGGTACAAATAGCCTCTTCACAAATTTCTTTTCTGGTGTTAGGAAGAGGATGTTTTGATGAACAAAATGCTTGTAGAGAGAACGAGGGTGTGTCAAAAAAAAAAAAAATCCAGGTTTAACATTGCCGTGGGCGGAGCTTGTGTAATACTCATTTCCCCCATTAGGCGTGTATAGCGCCTCTTCTGTACCGCCTTTGTTATCGACCTCGCTTGTTCTGTTCATCCGCATTGATAGCGCTTATTTGCCCTTGTTTAGTTTTTTATGGTGGCATGTTTAACTGGACAACGTGCAGCTATGAAATTTTGTTTTCTATTCGGTAAAAATGCTGCTGAAACTGTTTTAATGTTGAAAACGGCTTACAAAGATGACGCTATGGGAAAAACTGAAGTGTAAGAGTAGTTTTCTCGATTTAAAAATGTCATGTTTGTTCAGCAGTTAATCTTCTCTTCTCTTCTCTCTCTCTCTCTCTCTCTCTCTCTCTCTCTCTCTCTCTCACTCTCACTCAATCTTGGGTGTAAGATATTAGGAAGATACTGAAAGGCTTATAGTGCCTGTTCCTTTCGGTTTTTTTGCGTTCTTGTCGGGTTCCATATCACGACTTTTTAAAATGTTGCTTCTTAAGTAGCATGTATAAATTGTGACGTTCATTTGCAAACATTTTATTTGTAGGAACTATACTGTATGTTGCCACTTCGACGTTTATTATTAAGATCAAGCACTGTCAACACAGCCTCAGTAGGCCAAGCTTGAAAATCAACCTGTAAGGTTCTAGTCGCCTAATATAAATACTGCAACTGTTGACAGAATCGTTAGTAAAAGCTTCATCTCTGCTGCTGTCTTTCAGCACAAAAAAGCGTGGATATGTACGAATAATAAAATTTTTGGTGAGAAAGGCGAAATCAGGAGTGACGCAGCTGGTCTCCACTTTTCTGTGAGAGTCTTTTAAAGAGAAATATATTAACCTTCTTTGCACTCAGACAGGACCAGTTTTCCTCTGGTTTCCCTCTTTTTCCCTGCTGCAGCAGGGTGATGTGCATATATAAAACATATTTTGCAGGTCAGTCAAGTTAACAGTTTATTTATATACTTCAACACATTTATGTACTTTGACTCACCTAAACAACAAATGAGTAGGCATAATATAAAGTTATACACACAATCGTTTACTCTGCATTTTTTCTGGATACTTTACTCACCAATCGCAGTTCATCAGAAATATCTGGCTTAAGAACATTTAGGTCTACAAAGATACTGCGTAATCACACTTAAGTGCCTGGCAGAGGGTTCATCGAACCACCTTCGCAGTAATTCTCTATTATTCCAATCCCGAACAGTGCGCAGAAAAAACGAAATCTATATCTTTTCGAGCTCTGATTTCCCTTACTCTATTATGATAGTTTCTCCATATGTAGGTCGGCGTCAACGAAATATTTTTCACATTTGGAGGAGAAAGTTGGCGATTGAAATTAAGTGAGAAGATTCCGGCGCAACGAAAAATGCCTTTGTTTCAATTATGTCCATCACAAATACTGTATCATGTCACTGACACTCGCTCTCCCGTAGTTCACGATAATACAAAACGTGCTGCTATTCTTAGAACGTTTTCGACGTACTCCGTTAGTCCTGTGCTAAGTATCCCACACCGCGCAGCAGCACTGCAAAAGAGAACGGACAAGCGTAGCGTAGGCAGTCTCTTTAGTAGCTCTGTTACATTTTCTAAGTGTTCTGCCAATAAAACGGAGTCTTTAGTTCGCGTTCCCCACTACATTTTCTATGTCTTCTTTCCAATTTAAGATGTTCGTTATTGTAATTCCTAGGTGTTGTTGATATTACTGCCTTTAGATTTCACAGATTTATCGTGTAACCGAAGTTTAATAGATTACTTTTCGCACTCATGTGGATGACCTCACACTTTTCGTTTTTAGAGTCACGATTCAGATATATTTTCTAAATCGTTTTGCAATTTGTAGAAGTGTTGTTAGAAATATTTTACTGAATTTGCCACCTTTGAAGTTTTACATAATGTTTGGCAGTTATTTTAAGTTCTTTTCAGCCCATTCTTTGTCGCTGCATTACCACTTTGGGTATACTTCTATAGACCTGAAGTCACCGTTGTACAGAGACGGCGCGTTTTAAAGTCGTAGGTGAAAAAATGGCCAGTAAAGACATAGTTTGATGATCTCACTTACCTTGCGAAGACCCCAGAACCTTTGCCACGTGTTCACTACGTTAAATGAAACTAGATTTACGCCTCAGACTGGATATTACGTGCGTAAACTTTAAACCTCTGGATCTTGGCAACGGATGACTATAATGAAATAAGTTTCGACTTTCTCCGAGAACATCTTAAGAACGTATAGTAACAATTTCGATGATTTGCCATGGATAGAAATAATAAAAGTGGCCATTACCACAATTGGTACTTTTCGCACCCAAAAATCATGGTTTTTCTGGTTTTCCTCAGGAAGCGCCCGTGAACAAATGCTGGTTTTATAAGTCGCCTAAGGCAAAACGAGCCAACCAATTTACTCAATTCGCCAGAGCTGGAGGAAGGGTGTAATGTTTAAAATTTGACACTATACTGTAGCATAGCTACAATATACAGGGTGTTACAAAAAGGTACGGGCAGAGTTTCAGGAAACATTCTTCACACACAAATAAAGAAAAGATGTTATGTGGACATGTGTCCGGAAGCCCTTAATTTCCATGTTAGAGCTCATTTTAGTTTCGTCAGTATGTACTGTACTTCCTCGATTCACCGCCATGATATCATACGGGATATTCTACCTGTGCTGGTAGAACATGTGCCCCTACAAGTACGACACAACATGCGGTTCATGCACTACGGAGCTCCTGCACATTTCAGTCGAAGTATTCCTACGCTTCTCAACAACAGATTCGGTGACCGATGGATTGGTAGAGGCGGACGAATTACATGGCCTCCATGGTCTCCTGACCTCAACCCTCTTGACTTTCATTTACGGGGGCATTTGAAAGCTCTTGTCTACGCAACCCCGGTACCAAATGTAGAGACTCTTCGCGCTCGTATTGTGGACGGCTGTGATACAATACGCCATTCTCCATGGCTGCATCAGCGGATCAGGGATTCCATTCGACGGAGGGTGGATGCATGTATCCTCGCTAACGGAGGACGTTTTGAACATTTCCTGTAACAAAGTGTTTGAAGTCACGCTGGTACGTTCTGTTGCTGTGTGTTTCCATTCCATGATGAGCTCTAACATGGAAAGTAAGCGTTTCCCGACACATGTCCACATAAAATACTTTCTTTCTTTGTGTGTGAGGAATGTTTCCTGAAAGTTTGGCCGTACCTTTTTGTAGCACCCTGTATGCTAGACAAAGATCTATCTAAAACTCATGACCGCATGTCTGTGATCAATAGATATGTCTCCTGATAAACTGTATTTTACGCCCGGCTTTTTGGAAGATAGTGGTACGGTGTACGGTGCATTGTCGTGCAGGGTCGGAATACACTAAGGATGACATTAGAGTTAAGTTGTGTAGTAACTCATAGCACACCGTAACTGATTTCGCAGCAGTTACTAAATTGCACCAGGGAGACGCCGGGAAAGGTCACGTCCGAATTTTTCCGTCATATGTGAGCAAATACCACCTAGTTTTAAGGAAGAACAATATAAGCTCAGAAGCAGAAAATTAAGCGAGAAACGCTGGTTGGGAGGTCGCCCATGAGCGATTCGGTAACTGAATGTGTAGCGATTGTGGTGCGGACCGGTATTCACACGCGCAGACGTAACTTTCGTTTTCCCAGCTGTGGAACAAAAGCGGTGGTGTCCTTGACAGGACACAGTGTGTCCCGGAAGTGGGCGGTCACCTTGTCGTATCGCCAAGGCCGCACTCTGCTCTAGATTGTGTCGGAACGCGGGTGCATTCCACGCTGTGTGTCGCGGAAAACGCGTCGTTTCGCGTACGTTGCGTCGCGCGTGCAAAGCACCCATCCATAACTGCCTCGTACGCCGAAAAACATTTGATGGTGAAGGTGTCCTACAGTCTGAACATAATATGCATATCAACTGTCGTACAAACACTGACTTCAAAACCAAATGGACGCTTGTATTCTCAGAAACTTTCGTGCGGTGCTTGTCCTGATCAACGCAACTTACTTAACGTAAAACATGTCGTATAATAAAATATTTGATACACTTTGTGACGAGCACAGTAACGAAAAATGGCGAGGGAATCTTGTTAAAGGCAGCAGGACATTGCGCACAGTATTCAGCTTTGAGAAAATAACAGTATCCTCTACGTCTTACTATGAGTTCTCATTGTCTCTCATATATATATATATATATATATATATATATATATATATATATATATATATATATATATATATATATTTCTGGCGTTCTTCTCCCATCTGTGGCGGAATACTTGATCACTTTTAGTGCAGTCGGAATGTATAGGATGGTTACAATTACACTTTCCCTTCTTGAGGGGACTCCCCATGAAAAGAGTGTGACCATAGTACAGTTAAACTTTGTCAAGACGTTTTTAAGGACATTCGGAAGAAGAGTAACGAATAAATCATTGAAAGAAGCCCATTTTAATTTCTACATGAGAGGGCAACATTTGTTAGTTTCGTACCGTGTTAACGTTCCAAGTTTCAAACTTTGCTCAGTGTGCCGGCCACGGTGGACGAGCGGTTCTAGGCGCTTGAGTCCGGAACCGCGCGACTGCTACGGTCGCAGGTTCGAATTCTGCCTCGGGCATGGATGTGTGTGATGTCCTTAGGTTAGTTAGGTTTAAGTAGTTCTAAGTTCTAGGGGACTGATGACCTCAGATGTTAAGTCCTATAGTGCTCAGAGCCTTTTTTTTTGCTCAGTGTGACGATCATCTGCATCGACGATATCTTGGAAGCATAGTAGAGATTGCCCTACTGCTGCCAGAAACATCTCAGGCGCGCTTCTCTCTACGCTGCTCGCTACGCCGATCTTCAGCCTCGAACGTGTGCTAGGGTCCCAATGACAAAACCTGTCCTTCAGGTGAACCCACAGTCAGAAATCACACGGGCTCAAATCTGGACGACTTTTTGAACGCGCAATTTCGAACGATTGCCCAATGATTTGGTTTTGCCCAATGATCTGGTTTTGTCCAAATGTGCTACGGAGCAACTGAGTTAGCTCACGAGCAACGTCAGGTGAAGCTCCTTAGTACATCACAAGAGTTGAGTCCAACGCACCTCTCTTCCGTGGAGCGGAAATCTTGCTGGCCAGGGTAGTTGACTTACACCTTCCAGAGCACGTTGGGTGGCACGGGATACATGCGGACGTGCATTGTCCTGTTGGAACAGCAAGTTCCCTTGCCGGTCTAGGAACGGTAGAACGATGGGTTCGATGATGGTTTGGATGTACCGTGCACTATTCAGTGTCCCCTCGACGATCACCAGAGGTGTACGGCCAGTGTAGGAGATCGCTCCCCACACCATGATGCCGGGTGTTGGCCCTGTGTGCCTCGGTCGTATGCAGTCCTGATTGTGGCGCTCACCTGCACGGCGCCAAACACGCATACGACCATCATTGGCACCAAGGCAGAAGCGACTCTCATCGCTGAAGACGACACGTCTCCATTCGTCCCTCCATTCACGCCTGTCGCGACACCACTGGAGGCGGACTGCACGATGTTGGGGCGTGAGCGGAAGACGGCCTAACGGTGTGCGGGACCGTAGCCCAGCTTCATGGAGACCGTTGCGAATGGTCCTCGCCGATACCCCAGGAGCAACAGTGTCCCTAATTTGCTGGGAAGTGGCGGTGCGGTCCCCTACGACACTGTGTAGGATCCTACGGTCTTGGCGTGCATCCTTGCGTCGCTGCGGTCCGGTCCCAGGTCGACGGGCACGTGCACCTTCCGCCGACCACTGGCGACAACATCGATGTACTGTGGAGACCTCACGCCCCACATGTTGAGCAATTCGGCGGTACGTCCACCCGGCCTCCCGCATGCCCACTATACGCCCTCGCTCAAAGTCCGTCAACTGCACATACGGTTCACGTCCACGCTGTCGCGGCATGCTACCAGTGTTAAAGACTGACTGCGATGGAGCTCCGTATGCCACGGCAAACTGGCTGACACTGACGGCGGCGGTGCACAAATGCTGCGCAGCTAGCGCCATTCGACGGCCAACACCGCGGTTCCTGGTGTGTCCGCTGTGCCGTGCGTGTGATCATTGCTTGTACAGCCCTCTCGCGGTGTCCGGAGCAAGTATGGTGGGTCTGACACACCGGTGTCAATGTGTTCTTTTTTCCATTTCCAGGAGTGTAGATTTAATACAGGTGTTCTATCTTAATTTGAGGTGCCGACTTGTTCCAGTAAGATCAAGAAAAAGTTTCTGGGAGATCACGTGTAAGTGAAGCGGATCACAGTAACGTGTGCCGTTCACGCTGCATATCCCTGGGCCTCCGCGTCCGAGTTCCCCGCTACGTCGCCTTAACCGTGCCGCCGCTACTAACACCGCAGATCCTGAAGCCCACAGTCTCAACATCATAACGAAAGGCGAACAGTTTTTCGTCTAAACTAGCTAAAGTTTAATTATAACCACCCAGTACACTAAGCTGGCAGCTAGTTACTGATGCTCTACATCCGTTCTCAAGTTGTAGCAGCTGAATTTATTAAGAGTAAGACGTCTGTGTCCATCACTGGTAAACCTGTTAAGTCGCAAGATTTGACTCCTGTGTGTGTGTGTGTGTGTGTGTGTGTGTGTGTGTGTGTGTACCCGTGCGCGCTTTGTAGTGTGGTATCATGTTTGTGTTGGATGATGATGATGAGAGAAGGCAGAGGGCGAAATCCGGTGCCGGCACGTAGTCTAGTCTTCAGGAATAGAACAAAAGCGGCCAGCGAGCTTAACATTCCCATCCGATTGGACGGAAACATTTTAATTTCGGCCGGAACGACGTTCTGGTGCCTCCCGTCAAATGGCGCTAGCTGCGCAGCATTTGTGCACCGCCGCCGTCAGTGTCAACCAGTTTGCCGTGGCATACGCAGCTCCATGGCAGTCTTTAACACTGGTAGCATGACAGCGTGGACGTGAACCGTATGTGCAGTTGACGGACTTTGAGCGAGGGCGTATAGTGGGCATGCGGGAGGCCGGGTGGACGTACCGCCGAATTCCTCAACACGTGGGGCGTGAGGTCTCCACAGTACATCGATGTTGTCGCCAGTGGTCGGCGGAAGGTGCACGTGCCCGTCGACCTGGGACCGGACCGCGCCGACGCACGGATGCACGCCAAGACCGTAGGATCCTACGCAGTGCCGTAGGGGACCGCACCGCCACTTCCCAGCAAATTAGGGACACTGTTGCTCCTAGGGTATCGGCGAGGACCATTCGCAACCGTCTCCATGAAGCTGGGCTACGGTCCCGCACACCGTTAGGCCGTCTTCCGCTCACGCCCCAACATCGTGCAGCCCGCCTCCAGTGGTGTCGCGACAGGCGTGAATGGAGGGACGAATGGAGACGTGTCGTCTTCAGCGATGAGAGTCGCTTCTGCCTTGGTGCCAATGATGGTCGTATGCGTGTTTGGCGCCGTGCAGGTGAGCGCCACAATCAAGACTCCATACGACCGAGGCACACAGGGCCAACACCCGGCATCATGGTGTGGGGAGCGATCTCCTACACTGGCCGTACACCTCTGGTGATCGTCGAGGGGACAGTGAATAGTGCACGGTACATCCAAACCGTCATCGAACCCATCGTTCTACCATTCCTAGACCGGCAAGGGAACTTGCTGTTCCTACAGGATAATGCACGTCCGCATGTATCCCGTGCCACCCAACGTGCTCTAGAAGGTGTAAGTCAACTACCCTGGCCAGTAAGATCTCCGGATCTGTCCCCCATTGAGCATGTTTGGGACTGGATGAAGCGTCGTCTCACGCGGTCTGCACGTCCAGCACGAACGCTGGTCCAACTGAGGCGCCCGGTGGAAATGGCATGGCAAGCCGTTCCACAGGACTACATCCAGCATCTCTACGATCGTGTCCATGGGAGAATAGCAGCCTGCATTGCTGCGAAAGGTGGATATACACTGTACTAGTGCCGACATTGTGCATGCTCTGTTGCCTGTGTCTATGTGCCTGTGGTTCTGTCAGTGTGATCATGTGATGTATCTGACCCCAGGAATGTGTCAATAAAGTTTCCCCTTTCTGGGACAATGAATTCACGGTGTTCTTATTTCAATTTCCAGGAGTGTAGTTGTAATAAAATTCAATGAGTAGGAAACAAATGGCTCTTAAAAGCATTCACTAAACATCTAACTCCGTGTCTCATTTGCGCACACGAACTCGATAGGCCAGCAATACGTTTGAATGGTATTTCCGCCATTTGAGTGGAGAAATATATTTATTTTACATTACTATTATGGCGTCAGCCTTAATACATCTACCTCTAAATCACATTCCGCAAGCCATCTAATGGTGTATTGCGGAGGGTACTTTCGGTACCACTATCTGATCCCTCCAACCCTGTTCCACTCGCGAATAGTGCGTGGGAAGAATGATTGTTGGTAAGCCTCTGTATTGGCTCTAATTTCTAGGATTTTCTCCTCGTGGTCAATACGCGAGATTTATGCAGGAGGGAAGTAACATGTTGTCTGACTCTTCCTGAAAAGTGCTGTCCCGAAATTTCAATAGTAAATCTCTCCGTGATGAACAACGCCTCTCTTGTAATGTCTGCCAGTGTTCTTTTACCATCTCCATAACGCTCTCTCGCCAGCCAAACGATCCCGTGACGAAACGCGCCGCTCTTCGTTGGATCTTCTCTATCTCCTCCATCAGTACTACCTGATAGGGATCCCAGATAGATGAACAATACTCATGAATCGGGGGAAAAAGCGCCTTATAAGCCACTTATTTCATGGATGAGTTACATTTTCTTAAGATTCTTCCGATGAATATGAGTCTGGTGTCTGTTTTTCCCACTATCTGTTTTATATAGTCATTCCACTTAAGGTCGATCTGGATACTTACGCCTAGATATTTTACGACACTGTCTCCAGCTGTTTGTCAACAACAGTGTAGCTGTACAGTAGTGGATTTCTTTTTCTATGTATGCGCAATATGTTACTTTTTTTTACGTTCACGGTCAACTGCCAGAGTCTGCACCAATCATCAATTCTTTGCAGGTCGTTCCGCAAATTCTTACTATCTTCTGGCGTTGCTTCTTTGGTAAGACAACTGCATCATCTACCAGTATCCTTAAAGGGCATCCAGCGCTTTTACTAGATCATATATATATATAGTAAACAGCAACGGTACTATCACACTTCCCTGTGGATTTCCCATATTACCCTTGCATCTGTCGATTTTGTTCCGTAAATAGCGACGTTATGAGATCTATCTGCAAGGAAGTCGCAGGTCTGCTGCGATACTCAGAGGCTCTTTTTTTTTCACTAAATGGCAATGCCGGAAGGTGTCAAATATCGTACCGAAATCAAGTAACACGGCATCAACCTGAGCGCAGTTGTCCACTGCGCTGTGGATCTCATGGAGGAACAGAGCGAGCCGAGTTTCTCAGGATCTCTGTTTGCGGAATCCATGTTGATTTTTATGCTGGAGATGTTCATTTTCCAAGAACGTCATAATTCTTGAGCATAAAACATGTTCCATAATTCTACAACAGATTGACGTCAACCATATATGTCTATAATTGTGTGGATTTATCTGACGGCCTTTCTTGAAAACGGGAATGACCTGCGCTTTTTCCAGTCGTTGGGCACCTTTCGTTGCTCAAGCGACCTAGGATAAGTAACTGCTAGAAGGGGAGCAAGTTCTTTCGCACAATCTTTATAAAATCTTATACGTATCATCTGGTCCTGAAGCCTTTCCACTACTAAGTGAATGTAGCTGCTTTTCAGTTCCGCGATCGGTTATCTCAATATCTGCCATTTCGATGATCGTACGACGATTGAAAGAAGGGACAGTGTTACGATCTTTCGCGGTGAAACAACTTCAGAAGACTGAGTTCTGCATCTGCTTTCTGTGTGTTATCTTCCGTTTCGGTGCCGGTGTGGTTGCTGAGAGAATAAATAAATGATTTTGACCCACTTACTGATTTTACATGCGGCAAGATCTCTTATGGTTTTTACTCAGGTCGGTTGACAACGTCTTACTTTAAAAATCATTGAACGCTTCTGTCATTGCTCTCCTTACGCTCATTTTCGCTTTGTTCAGCTTTTGACTGTCAACTAAGTTTTTACTTCTCTTGAATCTGAGATGAAATGCTCTTCACTAACACGGCTATTAAACCGTGGTGGATCTTTCCAATCCCTCAAGACCTAAAAAAGTACAAAAATCCTCTATGTAGTTAGACTTTAAGTGAAACCATCGTGAAGATGATTCAAATGGCTCTGAGCACTATGGGACTTAACTTCTTAGGTCATCAGTCCCCTTGAACTTTGAACTACTTAAACCTAACTAACCTAAGGACATCACACACATCCATGCCCGAGGCAGGATTCGAACCTGCGACCGTAGCGGTCACGCGGTTCCAGACTGTAGCGCCTAGAACAGCGCCTAGAACTCCGGCCGGCCATCGTGAAGATGTATTCAACTGGGGACCCATTCTGTAGATAAATACAAAATCACGGAAATCTGTGGCAGACAGGTAGTAAACATGTTTCCCAGTCATAGAACAATTGAGCTACAAAATGGACATCAATTCAATAGCGAGATGTGCAATGAATATGCTGTGAAAATATACAGGATGTTTCCGTAAAAGCGTGCAAGAATGTAACAGAACATAGAAAACGCTCCACTGAACAATTTGAGGTGGGAACCTAGGATCGGAGAAGCCAGCTTAAGGAGATGTGGAATTAAACTTATCTACCGCTTTGTCTAGCATTACTCTTTCCCAGCTAATTTATAACCAACATGCGTAAACGTTTAAAGTTAATGTGCTGTTTATTTAGGTGTACGTTATTTATTTCCTGCAGTGAAACAAGGACGACGATCATGATTACTAGGAAGTCATTATGCATATTGTTTACTTAACTTTATCAATAAGATGGCTCTATTGTATCGTATTTACATTGTCCCACGGGAGAATGTGCTGTGAATCACTGCGCTATTCAGTGACGTACGGAGCAATACAATCGAGCCGTAACTGTACGGTTTCCCAGAACTCACTGACATGCACCTCGGGTATAGGTAAGTACTTTGTAACGCAATCACTACTGAAACGCTGTACAGGGAACGATTTCCTAACAGGCATCATCCGTCACGTTGCGTGTTTATTTCTCTTGATCGACGCATGCGTCAGACTGTTCCATTGGAAAGAAGAAACGAGGGATCTGGCAACATGAGGACCACTCGCACACTCGATTTTGGAGAGGTGGTGGTGGAACGTGTTGCACTGGACCCCAATACAAATACTCGTCATATTGCACGTGGAATAGGCGCTGCAGATTCTAGCGTGTGACGAGTACCACGAACAACAATTACACCCATATCACCCACAACGAATCCTTGCAACGTTTGTGACTGAGTTCGCACCAAGGGTCACATTGCGTCAGTGGTTGCTCCAACACTGTGTAAGGTGTCAAGCAAATCCAACACCTTCCATGAAAACCCTGACATAATAAGCAAATCTAGTAGTATGTCACATAGCTCCGAATAAATCGTGACATTAAATTAACCAAAGTAATACGAGTAACGAGTGAGCAAATGGAATACCACAGACTAACACAAGAATGCCTAAATGCATGACGTACCTTCCCACCGTGAGACCGACGCAGTTCCGAGGGGAGAAACGAGAACAGAAGCCGAGAGCAGAACCGTGTTAAGCTAGAATGCCCTACGATAAGGGACGGTCTGGACACCCACGCCGCCAGCCTACCTGTACGACTACCACCCGCCCGTTTTAGCGCGCGACTTTTTCGCGTCTCAGGTACGTCAAGGACCACCCCCCCATCCCATGTTAAAAGCTAGAGCCCTCCAGAAAAACAGTTTAGATCTTACGATAACACAAAAAGGGCCACTACCACCCGCAAGTTTTAGCGTGAACCTTTTCGCGTGTCTGTTACATAAGGACAATCCTCCAGCCCATGTTAAAAGATAGAGCCCTCCAGAAAAACAGTATAGATCTTACGATAACGCTAAAAGGACCACACCAGCTGCAGGTTTTAGCGTGAGACTTTTTAGCGTCTCTGTTACGTTGCAAACTTTAAAAACATTGCCCCACCACGAAAAGTATAACGTTTCTCATTGTATAGACAGAATTATGGAAGGTGGAGCTTAAGGTTAACATTGAGACCCTGATTGGTCAGATGAAAACACAGCCAGATAGTTTTTTTAAACCAATTTTGGTAAATTGTAGTAAGGAGAAGTTAAGAGAGTGAGCTCCGAGACGGCGAGCTGGATGGCTGGTGCGCCAGGCGCTGTCGCCCTGACGCTGCCTAAACAGCGACAAGGTAATGAACGCACGCGATGCCGCATTTTTGAGCGCATAAGGCTTCACTCAGAACTGCAGAAGTCTCATCTGTTACACCCCCTTTTTGCGTAATACTAGTGTCGATCGTTAATTAAAACCCATGGTGTTCACATTTGCCACTTGAAGAAAAGATCTGAAACGCGATGATTTTTCTTTTATATAGTTATTGAGAAGCCACATCAGCCACTGTAATTTACGACAAGTTAAATAAGTAATTAAAGATAATTGAGGGTCACTGTAGACCATTTTGATAGTTTTCTCTTTTGTGAAATTTAAATTAAACCTAGATTATAGATGTGATATGGCATAGATCATCCTTCGATCCATTGTAAAACTTGGAAACCCAATCAGGGAATATTCGTTCACATTTTTGTTGAACGCAGTTGGTTTTTAACATCCTGTATTAAAACATTTCCTTTTATCAATAGTGTAATTTATAAACGATGTTTTGTGAGTAGAATAAAATTTCCAATGGTAAACTTAACTGCTTTTTCGACGTTATTTTACCAGCTAACTAAAAATAGGAAAGCCTTGAACCCTTTCTACTAAATTTAGTTAGTATTAAGATTCTGTTACAGGGAGTGCAGTGGAGCTGACGCTGAGATCATTAATTATTTGGTTATATCATAGCTAGTCTCACTGAACTCTTCTGAATTCTACATGTCATGTGTGGTCTGGCGTCTTCTTACCAGCAACAGGTCCCAGGTTCAGACTAATTAATTCTCTAAAAAACACACTCAGAGCGTCGTTGCGCGAAAGTGGTAGGGAGACACGATATAGAACAAACAAACAGACACCACCATGAATGTTTAGAACTGGACTGATCGACCAGATTTTCTCCAAATCGCGCTGTTTACTGGCGAGGCCTCATTTGGTCGTGAAACTATTTCGAACAGCAGGAATAGCCATGTGTGGGATTAGGAAAAGCTTCACGCTGTAGTAGAGTTGCACTATCAAGTACGTTTTGCTATGAATATCTGGGCCGGCATCGTAGGCGACAATCTCATTGGGTGTTATCTTCTACCTGGCCGCCTGAATGGTCACCTGTACTTCAGGTTCGTGCAGAAAGTTCTGTCCTGTCTGAGTTCCAGGAGGTACCTTTTGCTGCATGTGAGAGGATGTGGCTACAACATGACGCTGCACCCCTCACTTCAGCGTGGGTGTCCGCAACCGTCTCAGTTCTGTATTTCCTGGTCGCTGGATTGGAAGGGGAGGTGCTGTTCCATGGCGTGCGAGGTCACCTGACCTGAATCCCCGTGATTATTTGCGATGGGGATGTCTCAAGTCACTGGTGTACGAGGCGTTAGTGGATATGGAGAGGGAATTAGTTGCCAAAATCGTAGCTGCCTGTGATGTTCTTCGAAACAGGGGTATTTGTCAGGGCGCGTCAGAATCTTGTTCGCCGCTGTCACGCTTGCATTTTCAGCACATTTTGTAAGATACAGTGCAAATGGTACGTTCATTGTTTCAGTGATGATATTTGCAGTTAACTGTAACTAATGCAAATAAAACAGTACACAGTAATGTGATTTTATTCCTATTATCTCCTTGGAGTGGCAATGGCAAGGAAAGCGTTTCTGAAGAATAAAAATTTGTTAACATCGAGTATAGATTTAAATGTCAGAGATTCGTTTCTGAAAGTATTTGTATGGAGTGTAGCCATGTATGGAAGTGAAACGTGGACGATAAATAGTTTAGACAAAAAAAGAATAGAAGCTTTCGAAATGTGGTGCTACAGAAGAATGCTGAAGATTAGATGGGTAGATCACATAACTAATGAGGAGGTATTGAATAGAATTGGGGAGAAGAGGAGGTTGTGGCACAACTTGACTAGAAGAAGGGATCGGTTGGTAGGACATGTTCTGAGACATCGAGGGATCACCAATTTAGTATTAGCGGGCACCGTGGAGGGTAAAAATCGAAGAGGGAGACCAAGAGATGAATACACTAAGCAGATTTAGAAGGATGTAGGCTGCAGTAGGTACTGGGAGATGAAGCGGCTTGCACAGCATAGAGTAGCATGAAGAGCTGCAGCAAAGCAGTCTCAGGACTGAAGACAACAACAACAACAACAACAACAACATCTCCTTAATCTGGCTTGTCCGACCCCAGGTTCCCTACCTGAAATTGTTCAGTGGAGCATCCTCTATGCCTTGTTAAATTTTTGCACGGTCTCACGGGAATACCCTCTAAATAATATTAGTAGCATATTTTCACACCATGTCCTTTTTCTAGACAACGTTTTCTTACCATCACGAGTGTTCTTCGCCTTTGTCACCATCGATTATCTCGAGAAGCGCGCCTTACCAAAGCGGGAAAACGGTTTGGTGTAAGAGGTATCTCGATTTGTTAAGGCCAGCATTGGCGAATGTCGATGATGAGACCGTTGGTCGGTATTCATCTGGATGTGCGGATGAAGGCGAAGAAGACGCAATACGCTCAAGAGCCAGGGGTCTCCAAACCACGGCCCGCGAGGGCCGGCAAACCGGCCCGCGTTAGCTGGCCGGACATCCCCGATGTCCGCCTGCCAAATAATTGAGGTGGTACCTATACTGCCGACATTTGCGTTTTTAGCTGGCGTTTCAGAGACTCGTACATTTCTAATCGTTTGCATCCTTTAAACTTGGAGTAATTCTGAGAGTGCTTAGACTCATAATGACGTTTCATATTGTATTCTTTGAAGACTGATATTGCTTCATTGCAAATAATACACATTGGTTTGTTGCTTGACTCCACCACGAAATATTGACATCCCCACTGCTCTTTAAAAATTCTACATTCACTGTCAACCTTTCGTTTCTTTTGCGTATTTGTTCAGAACTTCACAAAAGATTGTAACCTGAAAATAAAATTGCGCTATTTAATACTAATAAAACTATGGAGTAGTCTGTCTAAACAAAATGCAATGAATTTATTTTAAGGTAGTTTAATTACTAAATCAAATACAATTACACTGTAGTCCCACCAAAAAAATACACTGAAACTATACTCAAGTCGTGCTATACGTAGTTCTATTTTCAGATTTTCTTTGTCTCTTCGAATTCAAACTTTGAATTGTCCCACACTTCGTCGTCTGACATACTAGTACACCGCATAAAACACTAAAAAACTCGTTACACTCGCAAAATAGACACAATCACGCAAACAGAACTATCAAATATATGCTCTGGCTCTGCTACTCGCTATAAGACTACATAACTAAACTTATTGTTGCGACACTTGAAATAACAATGCGTTGACATACTTTACCTCCGTTACGTCTTGCAATAATAGTGTCGTTAACGATGATTTTGTAATTTCGTTAACTTTGCAGGACGCTTTCGTGAAGAATGTGCAGTGACATACTTTTTTGTCGGTGAAATTCGCCAGAATAAAATACGCCAGAATTTCGGTCAGGTACGTCCACCAATCAAAATTATGCAATTAAATAAAAACCGTAGTTCGTTTCAGTGCTAGCTATTCCCACAACCTTAGATTTTTGCGATTTGAACTTTCCTTTAGCCTTACATTACGGTGATCATGGAGTGCAAGGGTGCTTTAATCCCACTAGGTAGATCTTGACCCTTATGACTTCGTGGAGGAGTCAGTGTGGCCCACGGACTAAATAGTTTGGAGACCCCTGCCCTTAACAAAGACCCACAGTGTGAGCTGTGTTAAAATCGTAACCGCCGAAGCTCGCAAATCGGGAGAGAGCGTTGTGGCGGTCGAAGAGGAGAGGGAGAGAGCGTTTATAAGACTGCGGTGGACGCCTGAGTCACGGAGGATGGTGCGAGCCGTGAGTCAGGCTCAAAGCAGCCGGCGTGCCTTCCACGGCCGCCGCTGGACACAAGTAGACGGAAATGAGCTCCGTGTACTGGGCTCTACAGCCGCCAGCGCGTCCTGTGACGCCGTGTCCGAACTCGTCGTCTCCGAGTGCCCGTCGACCCGACTCGTGAATCTCTGCAGCAGCCGAGTCGTCACCAGAGTCTGATGTCGGGTAGACGCGACGCGCTCAGCAAGGAGGTCCCAAGCACAACCGCGGACTCGCGGCGTTCCCGCTGCATACGCAACTGTTCTGAAAGAAATTTCCGCCATTAAGTCGTATACAGTATTACTATTCGTTTGTTTCACACAATCATGCTTTCGGCTTTACAGCCATTCTAAACTGCAAGTTGAAATATCACAAAATGACCCACCTGCTTAAATGATAGAAGTAAGTTGTATACCAGGGTAACGACTGACAGATTCGTAGTGAATATTTTTCTGTTTATACATATCTACGTATAAAATTAAATTCACGGGAGAAATTTCTGAGTCGTTTGATACAGAGACTGCTGTCAGACGTGGAGATTCACTCTCCCCAACACTGTTTAACTGTGCTTTGCAGGAGGTAATTACAGAATGGCGAGAGCAAAAGTCGAGTCCAAATATAGATCAATCAATCAAGTTAAATAGAAGAAATATTAGAGTAGATTGCAGATGATCTGGCAATTCTAACTAGGGATATTACCACAGCTCAAAAGCAAATCGAAATTATTAAACTAGTTACGGAAAAGTATGACTACAAATTTCATTCGGAAAAAACGGAATATTTGACGTGCAACAGACAAGCACCAAGTTATTGAACACGAAATATGCAAAAATAAAAAGGGTTTCTCAGTTTAAATACTTGGCGGGAATCCTAAAAGAAAACGGTCTGGAAAAAGCAGCAAACGAAGATCGCTGTCAAAAAATGGCAAGTGCATTCAGATTAAACCAAAATAATTATGATAATATGTCTTTGTAAATTCAGTAAATTACAGCACTGTAATCAAACCTGAATGTCGTTATGGAGCACAAACTTTAACTTTAATTTTAAATAGAAAGAGGTGTACTGAAGAAATTCAAAAGACAGAAAGATTATTAGGAAAATATTGGGTCCCAAAATTACTGGTGGAGGAAGTTACAGGCTGAGAAACAATAAGGAAATAGAATAATACACAGACGTACATGGTGACATGACAAAACGAAGACTTAAGTTTTATAGGCACATTAAGAGAATGGCGCCCACTAGGTTGACAAAATGAATAGAAGAATCCTACGAAAGCAGAAGTAAGGCCACAGCTGTGACAATTAAAGGGACGGCTGTGACTACGGAGGATCTCAAAACAGCCGGTATAACGCAGGCACACCTTAGAGGTAGAGAGAGATTCACACAAAAGGTATTTGATTGGAAAGTTGGTCAGAGGGAAACTAGAAAACGGGCTGGAACGCTGTGGTCTGATGAAAGAAAAGAGATTTCATTCTGAAAGGGTGAAGCAAATCGGGACAGAAACGAAGGCCAACAATCAAAAGCGACAGTGATTGTACCTTGCGTGGTCCACTGGGCCCATAAGTGAATAATAATAAATACACTCCTGGAAATTGAAATAAGAACACCGTGAATTCATTGTCCCAGGAAGGGGAAACTTGATTGACACATTCCTGGGGTCAGATACACCACATGATCACACTGACAGAACCACAGGCACATAGACACAGGCAACAGAACATGCACAATGTCGGCACTAGTACAGTGTATATCCACCTTTCGCAGCAATGCAGGCTCCTATTCTCCCATGGAGACGATCGTAGAGATGCTGGATGTAGTCCTGTGGAACGGCTTGCAGTGCCATTTCCACCTGGCGCCTCAGTTGGACCAGCGTTCGTGCTGGACGTGCAGACCGCGTGAGACGACGCTTCATCCAGTCCCAAACATGCTCAATGGGGGACAGATCCGGAGATCTTGCTGGCCAGGGTAGTTGACTTACACCTTCTAGAGCACGTTGGGTGGCACGGGATACATGCGGACGTGCATTGTCCTGTTGGAACAGCAAGTTCCCTTGCCGGTCTAGGAATGGGAGAACGATGGGTTCGATGACGGTTTGGATGTACCGTGCACTATTCAGTGTCCCCTCGACGATTACCAGAGGTGTACGGCCAGTGTAGGAGATCGCTCCCCACACTATGATGCCGGGTGTTGGCCCTGTGTGCCTCGGTCGTATGTAGTCCTGATTGTGGCGCTCACCTCCACGGCGCCAAACACGTATACGACCATCATTGGCACCAAGGCAGAAGCGACTCTCATCGCTGAAAACGACTAGTCTCCATTCGTCCCTCCATTCACGCCTGTCGCGACACCACAGGAGGCGGGCTGCACGATGTTGGGGCGTGAGCGGAAGACGGCCTAACGGTGTGCGGGAACGTAGCCCAGCTTCATGGAGACGGTTGCGAATGGTCCTCGCCGATACCTCAGGAGCAACAGTGTCCCTAATTTGCTGGGAAGTGGCGGTGCGGTCCCCTACGGCACTGCGTAGGATTCTACGGTCGTGGCGTGCATCCGTGCGTCGCTGCGGTCCGGTCCCAGGTCGACGGGCACGTGCACCTTCCGCCGACCACTGGCGACAACATCGATGTACTGTGGAGACCTCACGCCCCACGTGTTGAGCAATTCGGCGGTACGTCCACCCGGCCTCCCGCATGCCCACTATACGCCCTCGTTCAAAGTCCGTCAACTGCACATGCGGTTCACGTCCACGCTGTCGCGGCATGCTACCAGTGTTAATGACTGCGATGGAGCTCCGTATGCGACGGCAAACTGGCTGACACTGACGGCGGCGGTGCACAAATGCTGCGCAGCTAGCGCCATTCGACGGGCAACACCGCGGTTCCTGGTGTGTCCGCTGTGCCGTGCGTGTGATCATTGCTTGTACAGCCCTCTCGCAGTGTCCGGAGCAAGTATGGTGGGTCTGACACACCGGTGTCAATGTGTTCTTTTTTCCATTTCCAGGAGTGTACTTTTATATCGATAAAACTTTCCCGAAGGCTGCTGTAAATTTATTTGAATATTTAATAACGTATTCACTGAATGTCTGGCAATTACGCTGACACATACACTCTTTCGAGGCGTTACCGAATCTGTGACGACAGTACCAGAAAACATGACGTTAGGCTGAAGAGCAATCTGTAAATGGTGATTGTTAAAATAAATTTCAGAAATGAATGATAAGCGACGCAACTCGCTGTTAGTCAATAAACGGAAATTCCCATGACCAAATGAATACAGAAATATCGCTTTTTTGTCACACAACACTGACATTGCTCTGCTATCAGTTTTGCGTCCTAAAACCATAACAAAAAAGAATTGCTCTGCTGTACCCAGTTTTAGTTTGACGGAGATGTTCTCCCATGATGGAAGTGGAATAAACAACAGTACATTCAGATTGTATTGCATTGGACGAAATTTGTATGTATTTCGTCTGAAGCGTGGACTATAGCATGACACTGCACGCTGTTGCAGTCCCCCGCTTTCCGTCTTACGCCCTGCACAGTCTCACGAAACACAGCTTCGTTAAAGGCTATCTGATTCCGACAATCGGTCATTTCTCCTTGTCATTGCTACCTTACAGTAGCAAGATCGTCTTCTCGCGTTCCGTACTAACAATAAGCCTTAGGCCTTGTACACACTACTACACAAAGTTGAGCGATTTTGCTTTCTAGAACAGTGTATATAGACAATCGAGCGAATTTGTATAAAAAAAACTGAAGGACATTTCTTGTCTATAGACAGAATTTTGGAAAAAAAAATCACAGAACTTTTGACTCTCATTTGAAGTGGGAGACAAGAGACAATTCTTAGACAACGTTGCGTGACATTTCGGAGTATAGGAGTGTTGGCGGACATGGTCTCAGTTATTATCTTTGCGACATGTAGAAGGCTTCGATTTTTTTCTTTTTATTAAACATTACTTATCAAGATGTGGGCATCGGAGAAAAAGAGGCTGGTTATCGAAGAGCTGCCCAAAAAATGTTGAGTATCAGTGAGTGATGTAGGAAAGAAACACATTTTGTCTTCTACTTTCAGAGTCGAAAGTAAATTATATCCGAAAGAGGCCACTCCCCTCCAGAAACAGTTGACGTTTCCACCAGTGTCACCCCTTTAGATTTCTTTCACTATCGTTGCACAAGGCGCGATCCGAACAAGGTCAGCCATAATCAGAAAACATCGAGGAAGAAGAAATTAAAGTGTGTACATTAGACGAAGTATGTAGACTGCCTATATACATTGTCTAGCTACAGGTTTACAGACAACCCTTCTACAATGGCCATAGACAATCACTCGATTTTCAATACAAGTACTGCTGCACTCTCCAGTAAGAGGGAACGGGTCGACGAGTATGAAGCGACCGCAGTGCCGGAAGTCTCAGACGCGTCATACTCACCGAACTACAGCGGGCACGAAGTATGCAACCCGCGACATGAGATTCGTACTCGCTCCGCTCCGCTCCGCTCCGCTCCGTTCCGTTCCTGACCTGACCCGAACCGCACGCTCGTCAGCTGGGCCTGGCTCTGCCAGCGACTCAGCGGCCGCTCTGCACCGCCGAGCACGTGGACCGGAAGTGGTGCACGAGCACCGCACTGACGAACGAGCACAGCTTCCTGCCGCTCAGAACGCGTGTAGCCTCAGCCTAAGCTATTTAACGAGTCACCACGGGAGGCCATCTGGAAACGTATCCTCAATCGGCTATCCGAGCTGCCATGGCGTTGCACTGTAAACCCACGCGTTTCGGCGTACGGAACTCAAGCGTTCGTGGCGATGTGTCGTAGGAAATTTACACTACGGTCGCAGGTTCGAATCCTTCCTCGGGCATGGATGTATGTGTGATGTCCTTAGGTTAGTTAGGTTTAAGTAGTTCTAAGTTCTAGGGGACTGATGACCTCAGAAGTTAAGTCCCATAGTGCTCCGAGCCATTTCAACCGTTCTGATACCTCCGAACACAGTGTTGGAACTCCTTTTGCCCGGCATAAGACAGCAACTAGTCGAGCCATAGAGTCAACAAGTCGTTGGAAGTGCCCTACAGAGGTATTAAGCCATGCTGCCGCTATAGCCGTCCGTAATTGCGAAAGTGTTGCTGGTGCCATTCGAGCGAATGATTCACTCATGTAGATCGCCCAACATGAATCCCATCGAACACCTATATTCTATGGGGTATAATCGAGAGGTCAGGTCATGCACAAAATTCAGTACTGGCAACACTTTCGCAATTATGGACGGGTGTAGAGGCAGCACGAGTTCTTAATATTTTTTCAGGGGATTTCCAGTGGCTTGTTGAGTCCGCGTGACATCGAGTTGCTGCTCTTCGCCGGGCAAAAGGTGATCTGACACGATATTAGGAGGCATCGCATCATTTTAGTCACCTCAATGTATTTATTCATTTGTGTTTCAGTTATACAGGGCGAGTCACCTAACGTTATCTTTGGATATATTTCGTAAACCACATCAAATACTGACGAACCGATTCCACAGACCGAACGTGAGGAGAGGGGCTAGTGTAATTGTTTAATACAAACCGTAAAAAATGCACGGAAGTATGTTTTTGTAACAAACACGGCCCACGGTAGGCGAGCAGCATCTGCAGGGACGTGTTTACGATGACGACCGTGTTTACGAGTGTAGCTGTAGTGCACTGTTGTGGTTTGGTCTAGCTGTCGCAGTGTCCGCATGTAGCGCTTGCTGCTATTGTTTTTCTGCATTCGTCTCCGCACGCAGACCAACTGTAGTACACCGTGTTACCAGACGTCTGTGATAGTGTAGTGTTGGAGGAACTGTGATCATGGTGTATTCGAACTCTAAAAAGGCGGAGATGATACTCATCTATGGCGAGTGTCGACGAAATACAGCTGAAGCCTGCAGGGTGTTTGCAGAACGGTACCCGCACAGAGAGCATCCATCGTGCCGCACATTGCAAAACATCTACCGCTAACTGTATGCAACAGGTATGGTCGTAGCACGCAAACGGGTCCGTAACATGTCCGTCGCAGGAGAAGCTGGTGCAGTTAGTGTGTTAGCTGCTGTTGTCATGAACCCACACATGAGTACACGGGACATTGCGAGAGCCAGTGGACTGAGTCAAAGTAGTGTCATGCGCATACTGCATTGTCACCGCTTTCACCTGTTCCATGTGTCGCTACATCAGCAATTACATGGTGATGACTTTAGCCATCGAGTGCAATTCTGTCAATGGGCATTAACAGAGAATGCGTTGCAGTTCCACCTGTTTACCGATGAAGCGGGTTTCACAAACCACGAGGCAGTGAATCTACGGAAGATGCATTACTGGTCCGTGGACAATCCTCGCTTGCTCAGACAGGTAGAACGACATCGACCGTGGACTGTAAATGTATGGTGCGGAATCATTGGCGACCACCTGATTGGTCCTCACTTCATTGCAGGGGCCCAAACAGCTGCAACATACATCGCGTTTCTACAGAATGATCTGCCAACGTTGCTCGAAAATGTCCCACTGGAAACGCGTCGACGTATGTGGTATCAGCATGATGGTGCACCTGCACATTGAGCAATTAACACTAGGCTGACCCTTGACAGGATGTTCGACGGGCGTTTCATAGGACGTGGAGGACGCATAAATTGGCTAGCCCGTACTCCTGATCTTACACCTCTGGACTTCTTTCCGTGGGGTACGTTAAAGGAGAATGTGTACCGTGATATGCCTACAACCCCAGAGGATATGAAACAACGTATTGTGGCAGCCTGCGGCGACATTACACCAGATGTACTGCGGCGTGTACGACATTCATTAAGCCAGAGATTGCAATAGTGTGCAGCAAATGATGGCCATCACATTGAACATCTATTGGCCTGACATGTCGGGACACACTCTATTCCACTCCGTAATTGAAAACGGAAACCACATGTGTACGTGTACCTCACCCTCATGGTAGTGTACATGTGCGTCAGTGAAAAAGACTAATAAAAAGGTGTTAGCATGTTGACGTAATGTGCTGTTCCAGTCTCTTCTGTACCTAATGTCCATCACCGTTCCCTTTGGATCCCTACGTAATTCGGTGCTCTCCGATACGCACGATCGAACAGCGGAGGAGTTGTACGCAAGCGTCAACTTTAGGTTGCACTATCTCCGGATGTCCCAATGCAACAAACGGCACTGATTACGTCTTTGTTTATATGTTCAGATGTGCTAACAAAACTAACGGGGTTCCATTTTTTTAAAAAAAACGTAGGTTTGTGTTAAAAAAACATACTTCCGTGCATTTTTTCATGGTTTGTATTAACCAATTACACTAGCCCCTCTCCTCACGTTCGGTCTGTGGAATCGATTCGTCAGTATTTGATGTGGTTTACGAAATATATCCAGCGGTAATGTAAGGTGACTCAACCTGTATAAGGGTACTGTATGTGTCATTCTATTTTATTTTGAAAACCAAAAAAATACGCAATTCGCTTATAAAGGTATTCACGTGCTTACAGTTCTAGTCTGAGAAGGATGAAACACGGAAGGCTAAAACTGAACTTAAACAATTAGCAAGCAACAAAATCATCTCGTGTTTGATAGGCGAGGAGCTGTTAAGGCGAGCTGATAGGTTACGCACATCCTAGCACTGTTTGTTTTTTAAATGAGAGGTTCAAAACACATTTTGCCAGTGCGTAGCACTTGACATTTTTAAAAATTGGGATGTACCACCGTAATTTGTTCGCTTATTGGTGAGATGGGGGTGGGGAGGGGAGGAGACGGAGTTACGGAAGATTAAGCGACGACTGCTGGGGGGGGGGGGGGGGGGTGCCAAATGCAAGGGGATAATCCTAGCATCCTGCTCCGCGGTGACAACACACGGTTTTTGCGTCGTGTCGGTCATCGACTTAGAGAGTCGTTCATGTTAACATGAGGTACTTATTCGTGACATATAATATGAAATTAAGTAAGACGATCCTGATACAAATATTCGAATGAGTAAGAGAGGAATGCCATTTAAAATATTTATTACACTTATACACCACAAATACACTACTGGCCATTAAAATTGCTACACCACGAAGATGACGTGCAACAGACGCGAAATTTACTGGACAGGAAGAAGATGCGGTGATATGCTAATGATTAGCTTTTCAGAGCATTCACACAAGGTTGGCGCCGGTGGTGACACCTACAACGTGCTGACATGAGGAACGTTTCCCACCGATTTCTCATACACAAACAGCAGTTGACCGTTGTTGCCCGGTAAAACGTTGACGTGATGCCTCGTGTAAGGAGGAGAAATGCTTACCATCACGTTTCCGGCTTTGATATAGGTCGGATTGTAGCCTATCGCGATTGTAGTTTGTCGTATCGGGGCATTGCTGCTCGCACTGGTCGAGATCCAATGACTGTTAGCAGAATATGGAATCGGTGGGTTCAGGAGGGTAATACGGAACGCCGTGCTGGATCCCAACGGACTCTTATCACTAGCAGTCGAGATGACCGGCACCTTATCCGTATGGCTGAAACGGATCGTGCAGCCACGTCAACAGATAGGGACGTTTGCAAGACAATAATCATCTGCACGAACAGTTCCACGACATTTGCAGCAGCATGTACTATCAGCTCGGAGACCATGGCTGCGGTTACCCTTCACACTGCATCACAGACAGGAGCGCCTGCAATGGTGTACTCAACGATGAACCTGGGTGCACGAATGGCAAAGCGTCATTTTTTTTTTCGGATGAATCCAAGTTCTGTTTAGAGCATCATGATGGCGGCATCCGTGTTTGGCGACATCGCGATGAACGCACATTGGAAGCGTGTATTCGTCATCGCCATACTGGCGTATCACCCGCCGTGACGGTATAGGGTGCCATTGGTTACACGTCTCGGTCACCTCTTGTTCGCATTGACGGGACTTTGAAGAGTGGACGTTACATTTCAGATGTGTTACGACCCGTGGCTCTACCCTTAATTCGATCTCTGCGAAACCCTACATTTCAGCAGGATAATGCACGACCGCATGTAATCACCAATTGAAAACGCCTGGTCAATGGTGGCCGAGCAACTGGCTCGTCACAATACGCCAGTCACTGCTGTTGATTAACTGTGGTATCGCGTTGAAGCTGCATGGGCAGCTCTACCTGTACACACTGTCCAAGCTCTGTTTGGCTTAAATGGTTCAGAGCACTATGGGACTTAACATCTGAGTTCATCAGCCCCCTAGAACGTAGAACTACTTAAACCTAAAGAACCTAAGGACATCGCACACATCCATGCCCGAGGTAGGATTCGAACCTGCGACCGTAGCGGTCACGCGGTTCCCAACCGGAACGCCTAGAACCGCAAGGCCACACCGGCCAGGCGTAGCACGGCCGTTATTACGGCCAGAGGTGGTTGTTGTGGGTACTGAATTTCTGAGGATCTATGCTCTCAAATTGGGTGAAAATGTAATCAAATGTCAGTTCTAGTATAATATATCCGTCTAATGAATACCCGTTTATCATCTACATTGATTCTTGGTGTAACAATTTTAATGGCCAGTAGTGTAATTTAAGAGAGTTGTGCAGGAGAGTAACAAATTGAACACAGAGTATAATAAATTACGGTAAAAAATCAAAAATAATTCAGAATGAAATCAAACCTTGACACTAAATCAGACTTCACATTTAGCGTCTCATGAAAGAACATCTACAGGTTTCGCTTATAACGCAAAATTTTACTGATATCACTAAGTGTTATGTTTCCTTGTATGCGTTCGACCTGCAATGCCCTGAAGTACCACCGTCAAGGATCCCTGGCTTTATCCGCACAACTACAAAGTGCATTCAAGTTCTAAGGCCTCAGATTTTTTTTCTCCGAACTAGAAAGAGGTGGAAACATGCGCATTGTTTTAAAATGAGGGCGCGTTCATTGTCAATACGTCCCAGAGATGACAGCACCGTACGGCAGATGGAATTTTACCGCCAGCGGCGAGAATGAGAACTGTTTTAAATACTTTAAATGGCGTTGTTTTCCTTACTTGAAAAGCGTGCAATCATTCGTTTTCTGAATTTGCGTGGTGTGAAACCAATTGAAATTCATCGACAGTTGAAGGAGACATGTGGTGATGGAGTTATGGACGTGTCGAAAGTGCGTTCGTGGGTGCGACAGTTTAATGAAGGCAGAACATCGTGTGACAACAAACCGAAACAACCTCGGGCTCGCACAAGCTGGTCTGACGACATGATCGAGAAAGTGGAGAGAATTGTTTTGGGGGATCGCCTAATGACTGCTGAACAGATCGCCTCCAGAGTTGGCACTTCTGAGGGTTCTGTGCACACAATCCTGCATGACGACCTGAAAATGCGAAAAGTGTCATCCAGGTGGGTGCCACGAATGCTGACGGACGACCACATGGCTGCCCGTGTGGCATGTTGCCAAGCAATGTTGACTCGCAACGACAGCATGAATGGGACTTTCTTTTCGTCGGTTGTGACAATTGATGTGACGTGGATGTCATTTTTCAATCCAGAAACAAAGCGCCAGTCAGCTCAATGGAAGCACACAGATTTACCGCCACCAAAAAAATTTCGGGTAACCGCCAGTGCTGAAAAAATGGTGGTGTCCATGTTCTGGGACAGCGAGGGCGTAATCCTTACCCAATGCGTTCCAAAGGGCACTACGGTAACAGGTGCATCCTACGAAAATGTTTTGAACAACAAATTCCTTCCTGCACTGCAACAAAAACATCCCACAAGGGCTGCGTATGTGCTGCTTCACCAAGACATCGCATCCGCACATCGAGCTAACGTTACGCAACAGTTTCTTCGTGATAACAACTTTGAAGTGATTCCTCATGCTCCCTACTCACCTGACCTGGCTCCTAGTGACTTTTCGATTTTTCCAACAGTGAAAGACACTCTCCGTGGCCGCACATTCACCAGCCGTGCTGCTATTGCCCCAGCGATTTTCCAGTGGTCAAAACAGACTCCTAAAGAAGCCTTAGCCGCTGCCATGGAATCATGGCGTCAGCGTTGTGAAAAATGTGTACGTCTGCAGGGCGATTACGTCGAGAAGTAACGCCAGTTTCATCGATTTCGGGTGAGTAGTTAATTAGAAAAAAAAATCGGAGGCCTTAGAACTTAAATGCACCTCGTACTTTGCCGTAAAGTACGTGGGTATCAGCAGATGAAGGGTAACAGAAGAGATTGGGTGAAAGGTCAAATGGGTTCTGAGTCAATGGCTGCTTTGTTCATATTCGCATCGAAAATCGCGGATACAACCTCGACGCGGCAGGGAAGAGGGAAAACCGAACAGGCGTAAAAAGAGTCACCTTCGGTGCAACTCGTTAAGCGAAGGGGCAGGGAGAAGCGGAAATTAATGCCTGGTTGGGAATTCACTGTGACGATTACGCAAGCCAGCGTAACGGCCGCTGCGTTGAGCCGACGCAATATCCGGCACACATTAGCCGAAGCTGGCCTCTTTAATCGAATATCTAATTATGGCGAGTAATACAACATAACGGCGGTAAGCAGATTACGAAAATTAATTACTCGGGCCTATTACCGTTATCGTGCGTTCATTAGGAAATTGTTGTGGCCGTATACACTCTGCAGACAGTGCGTATGACGTAGAAAATACCTTAGCCGGCAATGAGTTTTCGAATAGAGGCTGTAGTGCACTGACGGAAACAAAAATCTCAACAAAAAATAATTGATGTAGGGTAATGAAATTCCGGGAAAACATTTGTGTAGGTAACATATTTAAGAAATTAATATTGTAAGCGCGAGATCAGCTTTTGCAGATGTGAACTGCTGCTAAATTAATAGCCGGTGTAAGCGTCAGAATGTTGAATACAGGTGTGCAAATGTGCATAGTGTGCTGTACAGGTGCTGGATGTCAGTTTCTCGGATGGATTTTCAGGTTCATTGCACTTGGTTGGTCAATACAGGGACGTTTAATGTTGTTTGTGGATGACACTGGAGTTGACGTCTGATGGAACTGATGTTCCATATGTGGTCGACTGGAAACAGACATGGTGATCGAACAGGTCAAGGCAACATGTCGACACTTTGCAGAATACGTTGAGTTACAAAGCGGTATGTGGCTGAGCGTTATCCTGCTGGAAAACACCCCGTACATTGCTGTTCATGCCGCAACACAGCTCGAATCCCCGGACTGACGCACAGATTTTCAGTCAGGGTGCATGGCATAACCAGGAGAGTGCTCGTGTTGTCATACGAAATCGTACCTCTGACTGTAGCCCCTGGCGTAGCTCCAATGTGTCCAGCACGCAGACAGCTTGGTTACAGGTCCTCAATTGGTCTGCGTCTGACCGACGCACGGCCGCCACTGGCAACAAGACAGAACCAACTTTCATCAGAAAACACAAGACACCTCCACCTTGCCCTCCAATGAGCTCTGTGAAATTGTCCTTATGCCGACAGTCTGCTCTAGATAAAACTTGTACGAGATGGTACCCCACAAGAAAAAGCCGGAATAACATTGCCGTGGGCTGTGTTTGCATAGCACGCATTGTTGCCGCTGGGCGTGTATCGCACAACTCACTGCCAGTTCAGTGCCGCCCGTGTTGTCGACCCGGCTTGTTCTGTTAACTTCTACTAAGAACAACACACACACACACACACACACACACACACACACACACACACCCATGCCCGAGGGGGAGGACTCGAACTTCCGGCGGGAGGGGCCGCACAATCTGTGACATGGCGCCTCTCTAACCGCCGCGCGGCCACGCTCGATTTGAAGATGTCGACATGTCGATTGGTGACAAACCTCGTTCTGGACATCCATCAGCTGCCCGAATCGACGAAAATGTTGAAAAAAATTGGAGAGCTTGTGCTCACAGAGCGTCGACAGACAACTGATAAACTATCACAGGTTAGTGAGTTATCTTGGAGCTCGGTTCAGCGAATTTTAACGGAAGATTTGGGAATGATAAGGATTGCTGCCAGATTTGTTCCTCGGGTTCTGACTGACAATCAAAAGGAACATCGAGTTGGATCATGTCTTGCTTTGTGACAACAGCTTGAAACTGATCCAGATTTTCTGTCAAAGTCCATTTACTGGTTATGAGTCATGGTGCTATGTTTACGACCCCGAAACAAGGAAACAGTCAAGCCAACGGAAGACGTCATCGTCGGCCCGTCCAAAAAGATGCCGTCAAGTCAAATCAAATATGAAAAGAATGGTGATCTACCTTTTTGATGCCAAGGGCATAGTTCATTCAGTCTGTTTCCCCTAGGTCAGACCGTCCATCAAACCTTTTACTTGGAAGTTTTAAGAAGATTGCCCAACAGTGTTCGTCAAAAGAGACCCGATTTGTGGCTGACAGGAGACTGGTTCTTCCACTACGACAACGCACCTGCGCAGTTTTTGACCGAAAATTGCGTGGTTCTGCAGTCCCACGCAGTTTACCCGCCTGAACTGGCTCCGTGCGCCTTTCTCTTATTTTCACGCATGAAAAAGGGCATGAAAGGACACCGACTTAACAACATTGAAGAATCATCATCATCATTTAAGACTGAATATGCCTTTCAGCGTTCAGTCTGGGGCATAGTCCCCCTTATAAAATTCCTCCCATGATCCCGGTTGATAAGGTAACCTGAATCCGCCCAGCTTTCGCGCTCCCATACAACAAAGTTGGTCGAAAGATTGAACGCTGCACAGATAACTTAGTCTTGGTACTGAATTCCTTCTTGCAGAAGAGAGTAGATCGTAGCTGAACGCTCACTGCATTAGCTTTGCTACATATTGAAGTCAAGAAAAATGAGAGAGAGGCTCTGTCAGCCATGTCTAAAGTTGACTACAAAAAATCTTTCGATCAGTGGAAGCAGAGATGGGTTCAAATGGCTCTGAGCACTATGGGACTCAACTTCTGAGGTCATCAGTCCCCTAGAACTTAGAACTACTTAAACCTAACTAACCTAAAGACATCACACACATCCATGCCCGAGGCAGGATTCGAACCTGCGACCATAGCGGTCTCGCGGCTCCAGACTGTAGCGCCTAGAACCGGGGCCACTCTGGCCGGCGCAGAGGTGGGGCAAATGTATTATTTGTAAAGGTGAGCATTATGATGGGGTAAGGTTCTTTCGTAAAAAAAAAAAAAAAAAAAAAAAAAAAAAAAAAAAAAAAATTGTTTTGTTTCCGATCTGTGTTGTTGAGGAATGTGAAACATAAAACAGGATAGTATGCAGCGCGTCCGCAGTTTCGCCTCTTTCATCTCCTCGCTCTCAGTGTGGTGTGGCATGGATAAAATACGTAACGCGACGGGACGTTAAACACTAATCTCCTCTGAGGCACTCGCTCCAGGGCGCGGTCCGCGAGCCGCAGACTTCGCCGCCCCTGCTGTAGATGATAGTAGCAGCGGTGCTCGATGTGAAGCCTCGTAGCCTTAGGTAGCTCCCCCGATGAGAGGGGGACGCTGATAATGTGATGTCTCGCTCTGTAATTCCGGATGCGGCGCGGCGTCCCCGTTGACGCTACGCAGAGCCTCCAGCTAGCCAAACTGCCAGACCGACGTCTGATCGTTTCACGAGCAAGGAACGGCACGGCACGGCACGTCACGGCAGGCTACATTGGCGCGTTCTTCGTGTCGCGTTATAGCGCAGCCTGCATCCGGCACCGCCCGCCGCTATTGGAGAACAGGCGGGCCTGATTAGCACACAAGACGAAGGCGACGGCTGCTGCACTAAGGCTACGGGAGTTCCCTGCGCGCCGCTCTCTGCAGCGCACACACTCACACAAAGGCACACATAACAGCTCCAGGGGCACCTTCAGGCGTGACCGCCATCCGCGATGCCAAACACTTGTCGACTGTCTCTTTCACTCCCTCCCTCCCCACTCCCCTTCTTCTGCGAAATCCGTGGCCATTGTTGAGCCCGGCGCTGCCCTGCAGACTTACTAATGGAGGCTTTAGGCCTTCCTCAACGCGGCAGAACCATACACACACAAGTGTAGAACGATCTTCCCACTCGCGAAGGAGGTACGAGTGAAGTGTAGTCAGTAATGCAACACGTTTTCTCGGCCACTTTCGGTTCGGAATTCGTCGTGAGGTTTTGTGGAATATTACCGCTTCAGCCCCTGTAATTTCATGAATTTCCGATAGGTGGCGGCGATACAAGTAGCCTTGAAAATGGCGTTTGTAACGGCGTTGCATTCCAAGCAGAGATTTGTCATTGCCTTTCTTTTGGCGGAAACCAGAGCATCGCAGATATTCATAGCCGCTTCCAGAATACCTGCAGAGAGACGACGTTGAACGAAAGCTTGGTGAGTCGTTAGGCGAGGCGCCTGCATCATCGCAACAAGGTAGCCCAAACCTGTCCGATCTCGCGCGCGCCTACTTGCCGCTCTCAACTGTCTTTCCCGCAATGTTGGAACGTGCTGACACTCGCATCCGACTTTTTGTACGTCAATCCTTTTTACTGCAGGTGCGGGGGACTACGACCGCTCATTTATGTAAGGAAATGAGAGACGTACAGCCGTCCTTGTAATGGTGTACTGGAGCACCGAAGCTGGTAGCCAATACAATAAATGACATCATAAAGAGGTGATGCACACAGACTTCTCCTCGCATGACAACTCAAGACCTCAGACAAATCTACTCGCCTGATAGGAACACACAGAACTCCATTGGACACCACCTCGTCCACTCAGCAACCATGGACTCACATCTTTCGATTTCTGTCTGTTCGTCTCAATGAAGAATGCACTCCGTGTGAAGCAGTACGTGGATGTTGGGGAGGTTATTGATGCAGCAAGACGTCAATCAGTGGGGTGGTACCATGCGAGCATACAAGCTCTCCCAATAAGGTTGCGGAAGGCCATGGCATTGGGATTATGTTGAAAAATACACTACTGGCCATTAAAATTGCTACACCACAAAGATGACGTGCTACAAACGCGAAATTTAACTGACAGGAAGAAGATGCTGTGATATGCAAATGGTTAGCTTTTCAGACCATTCACACAAGGTTGGCGCCGGTGGAGACACCTACAACGTGCTGACATAAGGAAAGTTTCCAACTGATTACTCATACACAAACAGCAGTTGACCGGCATTGCCTGGTGAAACGTTGTTGTGATGCCTCGTGTAAGGAGAAGAAATGCGTACTATCACGTTTCCGATTTTGATATAGGTCGGATTGTAGCCTGTCGCGATTGCGATTTATCGTATCGCGACATTGCTGCTCGCGTTGGTCGAGATCCAATGACTGTTAGCAGAATATCGAATCGGTGGGATCAGGAGGGTAATACGGAACGCCGTGCTACATCCCAACGGCCTCTTATCACTAGCAGTCGAGAAAAACAGGCATGTTATCCGCATGGCTGTAACGCATCGTGCAGCCACGTCTCGATCCCTGAGTCAACAGATGGGAACTTTTGCAAGACAACAACCATCTGCACGAACAGTTCGACGACGTTTGCAGCAGCATGGACTATCAGCTCGGAGACCATGGCTGCGGTTACCCTTGACACTGCATCACAGACAGGAGCGCCTGCGATGGTGTACTCAACAACGAACCTGGGTGCACGAATGGCAAAACGTCATTTTTTCGGATGAATCCAGGACCTATTTACAGCATCATTATGGTGGCATCCGTGTTTGGCGACATTGGAAGCGTGTATTCGTCATCGCCATACTGGCGTATCATCCGGCGTGATGGTGTGGGGTGCCATTGGTTACACGTCTCGGTCACCTCTTGTTCGCATTGAGGGCACTTTGAACAGTGCACGTTACATTTCAGATGTGTTACGACCCGTGGCTCTACCGTTCATTCTATCGCTGCGAATTCCTCCATTGCAGCAGGATAATTCACGGCCGCATGTCGCAGGTCCTGTACGGGCCTTTCTGGATACAGGAAATGTTTGACTCCTACCCTGTCCAGCACATTATCCAGATCTCTCACCAACTGAAAACGTCTGGTCAATGGTCGCCGAGCAACTGGCTCGTCACAATACGCCAGTCACTACTCTTGATGAACTGTGGTGTCGTGTTGAAGCTGCATGCGCAGCTGTACCTGTACACGCCATCCAAGCTCTGTTTGACTCAATGGCCAGGCGTATCAAGGCCGTTATTACGGCCAGAGGTGGTTGTTCTGGGTGCTGATTTCTCAGGATCTGTGCACCCAAATTGCGTGAAAATGTGATCACATGTCAGTTCTAGCATAATATATTTGTCCAATGAATACCCGGTCATCATCTCCATTTCTTCTTGGTATAGCAATTTTAATGGCCAGTAGTGTAGGATTCTTTAAGCAAAAGAGTGAGGAAGAATATGGTGTTTTGCAATCCTGAACAAAACTGAGCTGCTTTCAGAAAACAGTCTTGCACTGTTCATTGAGCGCCCATCGTAGCTTACAAAACACTCGTTCGACCTCTGTTTCCATACTTGTCGTCAGTCTGGGATCCGTAGCAGATAGGATCGACAGAAGAAATGGAGAAGATCGAAACAAGAATAGCGCGTTTCATTACAGGTTCATTTAGTTGGGGGTTGGGTTGTTTGGGGGAGGAGACCAGACAGCGAGGTCATCGGTCTCGTCAGATTAGGGAAGGACGGGGGAAGGAAATCGGCCGTGCTCTTTCAAAGGGACCATCCCGGCATTTGCCTGGAGCGATTTAGGGAAATCACAGAAAACCTAAATCAGGATTGAACCGTCATCCTCCCGAATGCGAATTCAGTGGGTTCATTTAGTAAGCGCGAAAGTATTGCTCAGATGCTGAGCCAATTTCAGCGGCACATGTTGGAAGAGAAGTGTTATGCTTCACGATATACTTCACAGCTAAAATTTCGACTGCATAGGTCCCTGGAAGACTCAACCAATGTATTGCTTCCTATATATCTCCCGAAAGGACGATGAAGGTAAAATCGGGGATATTTGAGCTCACGGGCAGGCTTCACTTCGGCGGTGGTGGTGGTGGTGGTAGTGGTAGTGTGTGAGTTGCCGCCGTTTTGTCGTACATGTGTCGTCGTCCACCATTTCGGAAGCAGTCATTTGTAGACTGTCAGTTATGGTTGTAATGTTTCGCAGCAAAGCACTAGTGCCAACTTCAGTAACGGCAAATTATGCAAATATGCTGTTTGAACCGCGGCCAACTGCCGTTACGATTTCATAGATTCCAACGCAGTAAGCTTCGTCACGCTGGCCCTCTTTACGTGTAGTTGATATGTGATTCCTGACGGCTGACAACTCCGTTTCGTGATTTCAGTTCCCTGAAATCGTCACAGCTTTTCCGATTATCAGTCTCTCTAGAGATTGGAAGAATTATCGATGTTTCTCAGTTGCTTCTCAATGTCTTTCCACCTATTTCTCTTGTCCTACAGCGAGACGGCAGCTCGCGTCATAATCCAACATAGTGGTCTAGGTACGTCCCAATCTGCTTGTCAAGAATAGCTCGCAGTGCTTTTTGTCGTCAGTATTTCCGGTTCACTGTCTTTACTGATATATAGTTTTTCCCCTGTCCCTTTCCTTAATGAATTTATAAATACAGGCAATAGGAACACGTGCTGTGGGGGACGAAGGCTAATGTCTGCGCAGTCCAGGCAACAGAATGTTCGCAGCATTATCTGCTGATGGGGAAACAGGGACTGGCAAGAAATCTTATTTCCGTCCAAGCAGTCGGTAGTAAAGCCCCAGTAATCCCGCCTGGTTAGCCGTGCGGTCTAACGCACTGCTTTCCGGGCGGGAAGGCGTTCCGGTCCCCGGCACGAATTCGCCCGGGGCATTAATGTCGAGGTCCGGTGTGCTGGCCAGCCTGTGGATAGTTTTTAAGGCGGTTTTCCATCTGCCTCGGCGAATACAGGCTGATTCCCCTAATTCCGCATCAGTTACACTATGTCGGCGATTGGTGCAAAAACACTTTCTCCAAGTACGCGTACACCATAATTACTCAACCACGCAAACATTGCGGTTACACTCGTCTGGTTCAAAAATGGTTCAAATGGCTCTGAGCTCTATGGGACTCAACATCTGAGACCATCAGTCCCCTAGAACTTAGAACTACTTAAACCTAACTAACCTAAGGACATCACACACAGCCATGCCCGAGGCAGGATTCGAACCTGCGACCGTAGCGGTCGCGCGGTTCCATACTGAAGCGCCTAGAACCGCTCGGCCACACCGCCCGGCACTCGTCAGGTGTGAGACGTTCCCCCCACCGGGGCGGGGGTGGGGACTAACTGCCCAATAGCCCTGGGTTCGGTGTGGGGCGGCGGTGCAGTGAGTGGACTGCTGTAGCCTGTTGTGGGGTTGTGTACAACTGCGGGCTACGGCGGGCACGAAGCCTCTCCGGCATTTCTAGGTCCCCAGTTCCATACAATACAGTACAATACAATACAAAAGCGCCAGTGTCAGCTACAGTATATTTACGAACTATTTGAAGGCAACAGGCCCATTGTGTGTCGCCTGAAGCGCTATGTTCACAGTGGTTTATCGAGTGCTTCCCTGTATTTTACGTTGAAATTATGAGAGAGGTAAAGTTACTGAGTATACGAGGTGAATTACTGGCAATACAAAAATGTCTCGCAGAAAATTTCGTCCTGCGCATATTTCGGGAAGTAAATGGACGTTAAAGATCGGAAATGTGGCAACTCTGTGATCACATGTGCGGCAACTATCTCCGTACACAGTTACAGCTGTGCTATGGAGTTGGTGCGGTGGAAAGCCTGATAGCCTTTTGGTTAGTATGCAGGAGGTCGAGGGTTCGATTCTGGGTCGAGTATTATTTGTTTTCATTTGTTAAAAGTAGTCTGCATGGGACGTTATCTGGGAGAGTAGAGTGAGTCTTCTACAAAACATTCGCTGTTACATGCTACGAACATGGAAGTATAATCGTTTTCATTACTCAGCTTTCAAAGAAGCCTTTTGGACTTGTTGGATGTGAATGGTTTCGCGCCAGTGCATCTAATAGATTCCACACTTGTTTTCTGTGTACCCTCCCCCAATGGCCCCATCGAAGTTATTTACGAAGCACGTTGCGAGCGCTACTGGTGACGCAAGACCGTAATGAAATGTAGTGGACCTCAACGTGGCAAAGAATAAGAGTTCCTGTTAATCGATGGGACCACTGCGTGAGGGTACACACAAAACAAGTTTGGAATCCAGAAGATGCAGTTGTGTGAATCAATTCGTTTTCACGGCGTGAAGAGCTTTCTTTGAAAGTTAACCAGTGAAAGCGATTGTATTTCCTTTTCCGTGTTCGTGGGACGTAACTGCAAATTTTTTATTGAAGACCCACTGTAATTGCCGTATGACGATTAAGACACTAGGTACCGTACCACGCAGACTACTTTTAGCAAATAAAACAAATAAGCCTCTAACTAGAATCGAACCCTCGGCCTCCTGCATGCTAACTCAAAACTCTATCCACTGCACAGCACTGTCGCTGTATTCTGACAGAGATAGTTACTATACACGTGATTACAGTGTTGCCAGATTGCACATCTTTAACGTTCATTTACTGCCCGAAATATGCGCAGGACGAAATTTTGTGAGACACATTTTTGTATTGCTAGTATGGGAGGAATCACGCTGCGAAGTCAGAGTGCACGAATTTTTCTTCGCCCCGTATGTCTTACCTCTAATACATATGTAGGCCTACCGTTGGCCACTAAATCCAACAATAAGTTACTCTTGATGTGGTTTTGTCGTGTAGGCAGCGTGTGTAGTGTGTTCCACTTTTCAGCCACTTACTTTAATTTGAAACCAAATCTTTACATTTCTTTGCCGTAAATGTTTCTATGGGGTATTTTCTTTTCTCCTGGTGAGAAAGTGTGCTGAAGTCTCTCAAATATGGCGTCTTTTTTATCTTTATCTGCCCGCAGCTCGTGGTCGTGCGGTAGCGTTCTCGATTCCCACGCCCGGGTTCCCGGGTTCGATTCCCGGTGGGGTCAGGGATTTTCTCTGCCTCGTGATGGCTGGGTGTTGTGTGATGTCCTTAGGTTAATTAGGTTTAAGTAGTTCTAAGTTCTAGGGGACTGATGACCATAGATATTAAGTCCCATAGTGCTCAGAGCCATTTGAACCATTTGATCTTTATCTTAGGCGTCTCAGCAGCGAACAGCTTCATTATGTATAACTGTTATAACGGGTAGCAGTGGGGCCAAGTGTCTTTTACATTTACCTTACCCTTACCCTTAACCTTGCTCTTGCAAGCCAGTTTTCACTTGGATGAAGGGTAAAGAGAGGGAAGAGAGATATTCTCACCAAACCTGACCCGTAGCTAGTGCAGTTACTGACCATATACGTCTACAAGCGGTAGGAGAACGTCTTCCAGTAAAGAGCACAAGGAAGTTTTGGTTCCCTTGGAAAAATTCACTTAACTTAATTTTTGAGTACAGAAATCATATTTAAGTATGCCACTCCTTAGCCTCTTTTTGTTACGAATTCCACTCTTTTTATTATTAAAATGATTCCATGGGATAGGCCTCACAAAAAACGATTGTAAAACGATAGATATACGGACAAATTACAAATAATGGCCTACTCACTACATATTCGATGAAAAGCCCACAACATTTTACAAAAATATAGGATGCATAAATTAATTAAGCCTGCCAATGGCTCATGACAGTCGCGTTGTAAAGAGCGAAATTCGCCTCCTTCAGATAACGGTTCGTTACTTCCAAGGACCACATGGTCGCATAGCGACTTTACTGCTCGGTGTCACTGGAAGTCAGACATCTTCTGCAGATGACGTAACGTTTGGTACGACACAAGCTTCCAGAACTGTGTAGCTGAACGAAACGTCGAAAACCTAAAATGGTTCGCATGATCTACGTCACGACCATTGTATTAGTGTGTGCATGCAACTAAGTATCTCAGTACGCTAAATTAAGTACGACTAAATGTTGTTTGCTTAGGATTTCTCAACAACATAATTGCGTCGGTGAGAAAGGAGAAAATATCTGCCGCAGCAGCTGGAATACCAGGTACTAGGCACGCACTTGCTTCCAGTCGAGAACATCAATTTCCTGTCTCTGTTTACTGTCTGGGAATCCCGGACGGGTTAAACGAGAAGCAGACGTAATATAAATAGCTCGAGCAGTCTCGCTTTTCATCTTCTATTTGTTCTCTGACCATAATACCGAGACAGTCGACTAGCGGAAATGAACCTCTAGGCTAACGTCTCACAACTGTAGAACAGTTTCCAATGATCTGGATCGCCAGCACGTGCGATGGCTGTCATCCCTTAAAAACCCGTGTAACGTCAAGCTAATTATCTCCTGTATACGTGAAAAATAATTGGGGAACTCCCTCAAGCAGCGTTATTTAATGAAACGCGTGGACAAGCTCTACCATGACCCTCCCTTCTGATGAGTATTAGCAGTACATGCAGCAGACTCAATCGCAATTTAGCGTTCGCAAAGCGTAAGGAGCTTGGTGGAGCCGAGCTAATCTACTGACAATAGATAGAAGTGTCCAGAATATGGCATAAATAAGAAACTAAAGCCAAAAATCTATTTGTGACTCTTCAAGCTTTCCCAGCGGATATGTCGTAAATAGTCTTCACGAGTTTGCCGCCACATGGCGCTGTGAAAATGGCACATTATTTCCTCGGAGCAACTGTTACACATCTTCAGGTAGCTGAACCTTGCTGTCGGCTAGATACGACTGACGGTAACCGCACGTCCACGCCTCTGTATACAGGGTGTTACAAAAAGGTACGGCCAAACTTTCAAGAAACATTCCTTACACACAAATAAAGAAAAGATGTTATGTGGACATGTATCCGGAAACGCTTAATTTCCATGTTAGAGCTCCTTCTAGTTTCGTTAGTATGTACTGTACTTCCTCGATTCACCGCCAGATGGCTCAATTGAAGGAAGGTAATGTTGACTTCAGTGCTTGTGTTGACTTGCGATTCATTGCTCTGCAGTACTAGCAACAAACACATCAGTACGTAGCATCAACAGGTTAGTATTCATCGCGAACGTGGTTTTGCAGTCAGTGAAATGTTTACAAATGCGAAGTTGGCAGATGCCCATTTGATGTATGGATTAGCACCGGGCAATAGCCGTGGCGCGGTACGTTCGTATCCATACAGATTTCCAGAACGAAGGTGTCCCGACAGGAAGACGTTCGACGCAATTGATCGGCGTCTTAGGGAGCACGGAACATTCCAGCCTATGACTCGCGACTGGAGAAGACCTAGAACGACGAGGACACCTGCAATGGACGAGGCAATTCTTCGTGCAGTTGACGATAACCCTAATGTCAGCGTCAGAGAAGTTGCTACTGTACAAGGTAACGTTGACCACGTCACTGTATGGAGTGCTACGGGAGAACCAGTTGTTTCCGTACCATGTACAGCGTGTGCAGGCACTATCAGCAGCAGATTGGCCTCCACAGGTACACTTCTGCGAATGGTTCATCCAACACTGTGTCAATCCTCATTTCAGTGCAAATGTTCTCTTTGCGGATGAGGCTTCATTCCAACGTGATCAAATTGTAAATTTTCACAATCAACATGTGTGGGCTGACGAGAATCCTCACGCAATTGTGCATTCACGTCATCAACACAGATTTTCTGTGAACGTTTGGGCAGGCATTGTTGGTGATATCTTGATTTGGCCCCATGTTCTTCCACCTACGCTCAATGGAGCACGTTATCATGATTTCATACGGGATACTCTACCTGTGCTGCTAGAACATGTGCCTTTACAAGTACGACACAACATGTGCTGCAAATTTCAGTCGAAGTGTTCGTACGCTTCTCAACAACAGATTCGGTGACCGATGAATTGGTAGAGGCGGACAATTCCATGGCCTCCACGCTCTCCTGACCTCAACCGTCTTGACTTTCATTTATGGCGGCATTTGAAAGCTCTTGTCTACGCAACCCCGGTACCAAATGTAGAGACAATTCGTGCCCGTATTGTGCAGTGCTCTCCGATACACACGATCGAACAGCGGAGGAATGGAACTAAAGTGTCCACTTTAGGTTACAATATCTCCGGATGTAATTAACATTTTACAACGCAACTAACGGCACTGATTACGTATTTGTTTATATGTTCAGATGTGCTAACAAAACTAACGGGGTTCTATTTTTAAAAAAACTTAGATTTGTGTTAAAAAAACATACTTCCGTGCATTTTTGAATGGTTTGTAGTAAACAATTACACTAGCCCGTCTCCTCACATTCGGTCTGTGGAATCGGTTCGTCAGTATTTGATGTGGTTTACGAAATATATCCAGCGGTAACGTTAGGTGACTCACCCTGTATATGCCGTCCTCACACTGATAAGGAATTCTATACACAGCACGTTTCCTCAGGCCAAGATCATCCTACGACCCAAGCAGGTACCTCAGTTTTGCAGATGGACGGAAAACACACTTAATGTCTTCCGAGTACTCTCCCGATTCTTGGCCACATGGGAGCAAAATACGTCAGGAATGCCAAAGTGGTGGGTCTCTTCGTATCTTCATTCTACTCCATGGATTTAATTCGCTTCTGCCTGAATGCATGACTTTATCTGTCTCTCAGGATAACCGTTTTGTGGGAACACTGTCTTAAAGTGTGGTATCTCCTTTCGGGATCAGGTACCACACGCGCTCTGTGAACTGACGTACGTAATGTACTACCGCAATGTGCCGAGTGATGGCAGCCAGTAGACGCCGTGTCCCAAGGTTCCATCTGCTTTCCTTCGTACCAAAACATAAAGAAAAGGTTCAACAACCTGGAGAATCGGCGACAAACTCGTGAACACTATTTAGAAAAAAAAATCTATTATTTACAAAACTATTTCAAGCAGTATAGAGGTAACGCTGGGTGATGTTTCGGAATAGCGGGTGTTAGTGTCAGGCCTCTGTTTGTGCTGTGTGAAGATTTCTTTGGGGCCCATCACAGTGAACATGTCAGGCGCAGTTTCGTGGACAGTTCGGTCTCTTGAGAATGTGAGTGGAGAGTCTAATATTTGTATACAAGGCATCCCACACTGAGTTTTCACAGTTCCGGACTTTCTCAATCGCGTTCTTGCACGTCTGTTTTCTAAGCGAGCTGGTGGCCACGTGAGTGGAGAGGTCCGGGTCAGTTGCCTCCTCGCTGTTATCCTTAGATTCCTTACCTCTCCCCGCCCCCCCTCCTCTCTCTCTCTCTCTCTCTCTCTCTCTCTCTCTCTCTCTCTCTCTCTCTCTCTTACCCGCACTGTAGGTTCAGGCTCTACAGTGGCCATGTCTCTGTAGTTCACCAGTGCATAAAGTTAGCGGCTGATTCGTACTTACAAGCACCTGAAAAATCAAACATTGCAAATCGTTCCTATATTCTCATTAAAGGTATTATTATTGTTATTGGATACAATTATTTATTTTTATAGCAGTTTCACATTGTTGCTGCTGCAAATTGCTTCAAACTACACACACCATGAACCGCTGAACAAATGCGTGTTGCGGTCGCAAATAGGGCGAAGAAAAATTACTGCCTTGAGTCTACTGAATGTGGACTAAACTTATTTATTTTATCCTTACTGTACGTAATGATAGATGGGGGGGGGGGGGGCAGTGGAATCATTTTGAAGTCTGTCGCAAATGCTGGTTTCGTAAAGTTCCTCAATAGCATTTCGCAAAAAGATGGCTTTCGTCCCTGCAAGGATTGCCATGTAAGCTCTTACCGATCGAAGTGCTAGGCAACAAATGTATCGGAAGCGTCTTAATCGATTTAGGGAAACGACATGTAACTGTACACAGTGTCACGAAATTCTTGAATGTGCGATCGCAATATTCGGTATCAATAAAGTTTACTTGCATCGTAATAACGTCAGTCCGCTCCGTGGCGTCCTAAATAACCTGGGACCGAGATCTGAACTGCCGTCCTACCGCATGAGAGCCATGTGTCTAAACCACTGGGCCATCCCACTGTGTCTGTACCTGACAATCAGAACACCAACACGAGAGCAGGTGAGCGGCGCCTTCTTGATCGTTGGCTCGTAGTCGTCTCCAAGGGATGCATATACACTGGAAGAAGGGGAAAAAAAGAAAAAAAAAGTTGTGCCACGAAGGAATTATCCGAATGGGATGGAAATTCGTAGATGTAATGTACATGAGCAGATACACAAATGATTAGAATTTCAGAAAAATTGGATGATTTATTCGAGAGAAAGGAGCTTCACAAACTGAGCAAGTTAATCACGCGCTGGTCCATCTCTGACCCTTATGCAAGCAGTTATTCGGCTTGGCATTCATTTATGGAGTTTTTGGATGTGCTCCTGAGGTATATCGTGCCAAGTTCTGTTCAATTGGTGCGTTAGATCATCGAAATCCCAAACTGGTTGGAGGGCTTGCCGGTAATGGTCCAAACGTTCTTAACTGGGGGAGATAGGGCGACTTTGCTGGCCAAGCTAGGGTTTGGCAAGCACGAAGAAAAGCAATGGGAACACTATCCAGTGCGGGCGGGCACTGTCTTGCTGAAATGTGAGAAGTGTAGGGTGGCTATCCCTGAAGGGTAGAGTATCGTCGATGTACCGCTGTGCTGCAACAGTACCGTGGATGACAAGTAAAGGGGTCGTTGGGCCATATGGCGGGCGAGAGTCAGGTCGGTACCCAACCGCTGTGTGGACGTCTCCAGACACGCCTTTGATGGTCATTGGGGCTCATTTCGAAGCGAAACTCATCACTGAAGACAATTCCACCTTAGTCACTTAGATTCCAGACCGAAGACGTGTCTGGTGACGCCCCAGACAATCGGGGGTCACTAACCTGACTGTTGCCCGCCATACGGCCCGAAAACAAGAAGTGATGGTCTGGAGTGCCATTTCTTTTCATAGCAGGAACCCTTTGGTCGTCATCCACGACATTCTTACAATGCAGCGGTACGTCGATGATATTCTCTCGCCAACTGAGATCGTTTGGAGCATTCTGGGCAGGGCCGTCCAACCAGCTCGGTATTTTGACGATCTAACACGCCAATTGAACATAATTTGCCACAATATTCCTCGGGAGCACACCCAAAAAATCTCTGTCAATGTAAAGCTGAGTAACTACTTGCATAAGGGCCAGAGGAGCAGCAACGCGTTATTGACTTGCTCAATTTGTGCAGCTCTTTCTGCTGAATAAATCATCCTGTTTTTTTTTCTGAAATTGTAATCATTTATTTGTCTGTAGATGTACATCACGTCTACCAATTTCCGTCCCATTCGAATCCGTCCTTTATTTTCTCTTTTTCGTCGTAGAGTGTAACACTAGGTAGTTTTGAGCTTCGATAAAGTTGTGGAGAATCCATCAGGAACAGGTCTTTCTTACATTTTAATGACCATGCATATTCGATTGTACAAGAATCTTCGATATGACTAAGGATTTCTTTATTTTACGGTAATTCAGGTGCCGATCCTGTTGAGTCAGGTTGCGAACGGCATCGGTGTTTTTCGAAACGACGACCTGTTTTTTGTTGATCTTCAGAACACTCATCAGGAACACGAACATGACCACGACAAAGTCCCGTAAATAGTCTTTTCTGAAGGTGAGTGATTACCAAAAATTCAACGAAGCTTTTGGAAGCAATGTCTTCGGATAAAGTCTTTACGAAAACGCAAGAAAGAAATTATCCAACGAAAACCTATTCATGAAATTTTCATCTTTATGCAGCACTTTTTCTTCAGAGCTTCAGTGTAAACGTATATTTCGTGAAACTTAAAACCAATAGTAATGTGACATCCTGATAGCACTTTTTCTGATATTTTATTAACGCGGTTTTAGTAGGCTGCTTTCTTATCTGTCTGTTCAGTACAAATTTTGCAGCTGGTTTTAAAATTACTTCCCAATGAATTAGAGCCCTAAAATGTTCAACATAAGTCAGAAGACGATGACATTCTAATACTAACTTCTTTCCTTCTTAGTCTCTTTAGCAGGGGTAAGAATGGGAGTCAGGAATGAAAAAGGCTCATAACGCCTCACATCTCGACTGCCCTGCAGAACTAACATGTTGTGCAGCTAGTATCAGAATGTGTTCTAAGCAGTATGAGAGTGGATGGGCACAGTTGAGCAGAGGGGGGAGTGGGTGGAGGAAGAGTAGATGTGTGCAAACAGTATCTGTGTAAGATACGCATACATCGGCAAAGCTGCAGGGAAAATGTTTGTATATATAAATAATTATTTAAATAAAAAACATAATCTCATCGAAATGGTAAAAATCCATTCAGAAGTTTGACAAACACAGAACTAACAAGCAGATAATAATTATTTAGATAAAAGTAAATTTTTCAATTGGGCTAACAAGGATAAAATAATTTCTCCTAGCCCCATAGAGCTTGCAAATCCCATACAAATAGTCCTGAAAATTTATGCTTCTCAGTTTTTGAAAGTTATGAGAATACTTGTAAGATTTATAACGAAAATTGGGGGGGGGGGGGTGAATGCAATAGATAATAGTTAGGTGGTGAACTGTTTAGGCGACAGTTACGTATAGCATGGTCTCCACGTTTTTCGGTACGAATCTCACCAGTAGGCCTACTGCCGAAGGTATTAAAAATTTGCAAGCACAGATTTTGAGGTGTAGCTGTATGCGGTTAGTAATCTGCATGGCGCTATGAGAAATTATTTTACAGTTTTTAGTGCCACTTGAAAAACGTATTACATTAGAAACTTGTATTTGTTTAAGTAATTCTTTTAGCCCTCATGGCGTGAGACAGTCTACAGAAAGGGCGGTGCGCATCGCTCAGAGGCTGACGCTGGCGGATTTCGCGGCAAGGGGCCAGCTTCGACCGCAGCCGCGGGCGGCGGTGACCCGAGTCCTGCGGGCGGACTGGCCGTTTTAGGCCGCCTGTGTCTCCATGTCAACGCACGTACTGTTCCGGGAACACGCGGGGCCGACCGCCACTCAGTTCTCACACAGCCGAGAGCTTCCGAGAAGACTGAAACCCAATCCGGAGCCGTCCCCGAGGAGCCCTGTCGCTGCTCGTAGCCGGTCATTGTTCCACGACCCTTCTGCTTTTTCTCTGTATATACACTCAAGGAAAATTCGGAACACCAAGATGTCCATTAAAGTTTTGCGACAGTATCGCGTAAGAGTGGCGCTGGTAGAGTTAGTATGAGGATGCAAATTAGGTGTGCTTTAAATACGTGCTGTAACGGTCGTCAGCTTTAGTTACCTTTGAGGCAGGGCCTGTTAAGGTGATGTTAGTGAAGAATCCTTTTAAGGCGGCAAAGACACCATTATCAACGACCCACTGAATTTGAACAAGGTCATGTAACAGGACTACCAAAGGTGGAATTTCATTCTGCGATGCTGCACAAAGACTTGGGAGGAACGTAGCTACTCTACTGGCAGCGGTCAGGAGAATGTACGGTTGCAAGAAGACCGGGCTCCGGACGGCCACGTGGCACTATCGAGAGGGATGACCATCGTGGTCGGCGTATGGCTGTGGCTCCTCGTACGGCATCTGCAGCCGCAATCTGAGTAGCAGTTGGCACCACAGTGACACAACGAACTGTTCCAAAAAGATTACTTCAAGGACCGCTCCGAGCCAGACGCCCTTTAGCGTGCGCTCCTGTGACCCCAAAATACCGCCGTTTGCGACTTAATTGGTGTCAAGCGTGAGCCCATTGGAGGGTAAGGTGTAGGTCTGTTGTTTTTTCTGGTGGAAAGCTGGTTCTGCCTTCTTGCCAGTGATGGTCGTGTGTTGTTTTAGGACCTACACCTGGAGTGCCGGCCGTAGTGGCCGAGCGGTTCTAGGCGCTATAGTCTGGAAACGCGCGACCGCTACGGTCGCAGGTTCGAATCCTGCTTCGGGCATGAATGTGTGTGATGTCCTTAGGTTATTTAGGTTTAAGTAGTTCTAAGTTCTAGGGGACTGATGACCTCAGAAGTTAAGTCCCATAGCGCTAAGAGCCATTTTACACCTGGAGTTTATCGTCTGGGGTGCTATTTTGTATGACTGCACGAGCACTCTCGTGGTTATGCCACGCACCCTGACTGAAAAATTTGCACGTCAGCTTCGCGATTCGACCTGCTGTGCTGCTATTTCCAACAGGATAACGCTCGCCCATATACTGTTGTTGTAACATAATATGCTTTACAGAGTGTCGACATGTTGCCTTGGTCTGCTCGCTCAGCAGATATGTCTCCAGTCGAGTACATATGGGTCAGCACCGGACGACAACTCCAGCGTCATCCACAAACAGCATTAAACGTCCCTGTATTGACTAAGTGCAACAGGCATGGAACTCCATGCTACAAAGTGGCATGCAGCACCCGCAAAGCACAATGCACGTACGCCTTCATGCCTGCATTCAACATTCTGGCTGTTAGTTACATCGGTCATTAATGTACCAGATTACGTATGTGCAATGGTTTATCTTGCGCTTAAAGTAACCTACGATATTGCATTGTTTATCACTTAAATATGTCACATAGACAAATGTATTTCCGGATTTTCATTACTCTGCATTAATATCTTTTTTGGTGTTGCAGTTTTTTACCACTCGATGTATGTAGCTCCCACATTGTGTCACGTCGCCGCAGCGCTGCCAACCAGCATTCAGTCTCGAATTGGGCGGTGTTCGTAGTGTTTTGGTTTATCAGTGCAGGTCGCTGGTCTGGCAGCCTCACAGTCAAGAGCATCTCAGGCACCCAGTGAATTGGGCTAACGTTCCAGTGTGGTTAGCCAGGAACCTATGAGTACGTTTCGCTGAAACTGCTTACTATGAAGTAATGAGTGGCACCCAATCAGCAACCAATTCTGAGCCAGCCGCCAGAGGCACGCCAGGCTTACGTGGCGGCTGGTTGCCAACCCGGCAGCGACCACTGGTGAAACTCTTTAAGTCTAGCCGGCCGCCGCTCCCGTCTCCTCAGTTGCGTGACGGTCGGTTGGCCACCGCCTGCGATGATTCAGCCGGTGGCGGTGACGCGTCACGCTTTCGGCATCTCCCAGCTTGCCGTGCCGGCAGCGGGATAGCGATACACGCATCCACAGATGGCGACAGTGTCACGTACACAACTTTAAAGGGCAGTTAATTGGCGGAGTTGTCGTTTGTACTCAGGTGATTCGTGTCAGACATTTGGGACGTGATTATGGTCGCACGGCGGAAATTATCAGACTCTGAACGCGGAGAATATCAAATTTCAGGTATTGGCTGTCACCACCGACAACACAGTGGTCACTTAACGACCGAGAGCAGCGCCGTTTGCGTGCAGTTGGCCGTGTTAAGAGACAAGTAACACAGCTTGATATAACCACAGGAATCAGTGTGGCACATGCGACGAACGTATCCCTTACGACAGAGCGGCGAAATTTGACGTTGCTGCCCTATGGCAGCAGACGACAGAAGCGAAAGTCTTTACTAATAGCTCGACGTCGCCTGCGGCAGCTCTCGTGACCACACCGGTTGGACCTTAGATGACTGGAAAACCGTGGCAATGTCAGACGATTCCCATTTTCCGTTGAAAGTATGGTTAAAATGTGGCCTAGACCCCACAAAGCCATAGACCCAAGTTGATGGTGGCTCCATAATGATCTGTCCTCTGTTTACATGGAATGGACTGGGTCATCAGGATGTTCGTCTACTTGCAGAACATTTACAACCATTTGTAATCAGCATGGCTTCAGAAAACATCGCTCTTGTGCAACGCAGCTAGCTCTTTATTCGCACGAAGTAATGGCCGCTATCGACAGGGGATCTCAAGTTGATTCCGTATTTCTAGATTTCCGGAAAGCTTTTGACACCGTTCCTCACAAGCGACTTCTAATCAAGCTGCGGAGCTATGGAGTATCGTCTCAGTTGTGCGACTGGATTCGTGATTTCCTGTCAGGAAGGTCGCAGTTCGTAGTAATAGACGGCAAATCATCGAGTAAAACTAAAGTGATATCAGGTGTTCCCCAGGGAAGCGTCCTGGGAGCTCTACTGTTCCTGATCTATATAAATGACCTGGGTGACAATCTGAGCAGTTCTCTTAGATTGTTCGCAGATGATGCTGTAATTTACCGTCTAGTAAGGTCATCCGAAGACCAGTATCAGCTGCAAAGCGATTTAGAGAAGATTGCTGTATGGTGTGTCAGGTGGCAGTTGACGCTAAATAACGAAAAGTGTGAGATGATCGACATGAGTTCCAAAAGAAATCCGTTGGAATTCGATTACTCGATAAATAGTACAATTCTCAAGGCTGTCAATTCAACTAAGTACCTGGGTGTTAAAATTACGAACAACTTCAGTTGGAAGGACCACATAGATAATATTGTCGGGAAGGCGAGCCAAAGGTTGCGTTTCATTGGCAGGACACTTAGAAGATGCAACAGGTCCACTAAAGAGACAGCTTACACTACACTCGTTCGTCCTCTGTTAGAATATTGCTGCGCGGTGTGGGATCCTTACCAGGTGGGATTGACGGAGGACATCGAAAGGGTGCAAAAAAGGGCAGCTCGTTTTGTACGAGTATTATCGCGTTATAGGGGAGAGAGTGTGGCAGATATGATACACGAGTTGCGATGGAAGTCATTACAGCATAGACGTTTTTCGTCGCGGCGAGACCTTTTTACGAAATTTCAGTCACCAACTTTCTCTTCCGAATGCGAAAATATTTTGTTGAGCCCAACCTACATAGGTAGGAATGATCATCAAAATAAAATAAGAGAAATCAGAGCTCGAACAGAAAGGTTTAGGTGTTCGTTTTTCCCGCTCGCTGTTCGGGAGTGGAATAGTAGAGAGATAGTATGATTGTGGTTCGATGAACCCTCTGCCAAGCACTTAAATGTGAATTGCAGAGTAGTCATGTAGATGTAGATGTAGATGTATGGACGTCATATTTCCAAACAATGGCGGATTTTTTGTGGATGGCAATGCGCCGTGTCACAGCGCCACAATTGTTCGCGACTGCTTTGAAGGACGTTCTAGAGAATTCGAGCACACGATTTACTCTCTCAGATCGCCCGACACGAAACCCATGGAACATTTATGGGACATCATTGACAGATCAGTTCATGCACTAATTCCTGCACCGTTGACACTTGTGTAATTATGGATGGCTATAGAGGCAGCATGGTTCAGTATTTCTGCAAGGGACTTCGAACGACTTGTCGACTCTATGCCAAGTTGAGTTGATGCACTACAGCGGGTAAAAAGAGATCCGACGCGATCTGCATCTACAAGGATACTCTGAAAATCACATTTACGTGCCTGGCAGAGGGTTCATCGAATCACCTTCACAATTTTCTGTTATTCCAATCTCGTATAGCGCGCGGAAAGAACGAACACCTATATCTTTCCGTACGAGCTCTGATTTCCCTTATTTTATCATAGTCATCGTTTCTACCTATGTAGGTCGGTGTTAACAAAATATTTTCGCATTCGGAGAAAGCTGCTGATTGGAATTTCGTGAGAAGATTCCGTCGCAACGAAAAACGCCTTTCTTTTAATGATATCCAGCCCAGATCCTGTAACATTTCTGTGACACTCTCTCCCATATTTCGCGATAATACAAAACGTGCTGCCCTTCTTTGAACTTTTTCTATGTACTCCGTCAGTCTTATCTGCTAAGAATCCCACACCGCGCAACAGTATTCTAAAAGAGGACGGACAAGCTTAGTGTAGGCAATCTCTTTAGTAGACCTGTTACCTTTTCTAAGTGTCCTGCCAATAAAACGCATTTGGTTAGCCTTCCCCGCAAAATGTTTTTTGGCAGATCTAGATTTCAGCTAGAAACTAGCCATTTTCAAAGCACTATCATTTTTGATCAATGCATCTAATGCCTGTTGGTCGGACTTCATCCACAGTTCATTGAATACTACCATTCGATGAACTGTGGATGAAGCTCGACCAACAGGCATTACATGCATTGATCAAAAATGATAGTGCATTGAAAATGGCTTGTTTCTAGCTGAAATCTAGATCTGCCAATAAAATTTAAAAAGGACGACTGATAGCTGAAATATATTATTTACCAGTTTGTATATGATGAACAAGTATGGAGCTAATGCATCAGCATACTGCGGAATGAACCTAATTGGTATACAGTCTGGACCAGAAGACTTGCTTTTATTACCATAAGTGATTTAAGTTGCTTCATTACTCAGAGGATATTTACTTCAAACTTACTCATGTCGGCAGCTGTTCTTGATTAGAATTCTGGAATATTTACTTCGTCTTTTTTGTGAAGGCATGTCGGAAGGCTGTGTTTAGTAACTCTGCTTTGGCAGCACTGTCTTCGATAGTATCTCCGATAATAGTAGGTATCCCCTGACTTTCGTCACCTCAGTTTTTAACTGGTTGATAACGGGGGACATGAGAGAGGCGTTCCCCATACATTACGTTTACATGCAACGCGAACTGTGTTTACACGTTTTTGTCTAGCCATACCGCAAATCGATTCTCGATGTGTTTGTATGTCGTCATGAATGATGTCTGTAGATGACATGAACCGATTTATTCAGAGCTTTAATCTGCAGTTTGCCATTGCCCTTGTAATTTTTTTTTGAGAATTAGCGAGTTTGATTGCCCTTGTGGGTGTCATTGAAGTCGTAGAGTGTTCATCCCAAAATATTATCCGAATCACACAGGGTACTGTTTCATTACACCCGCCTAAAACACACTCGTTGTGGGGAACAAAATGTTCCAAATCATCCTTTGTGCGCCCTTGTTGTACTCAAAGAACTTCAAGGTTTGCAGTGTTTAGAATAATGCCGCACGAGTGCACACATTTCGCTAAAGTTTTGTCACTAGCCACTCACCATGTTTAGCAGCCTTTACGTCTAAAGTTGATGTGGTTATAGCAGACCACAAATTAGCGATCGTCTCAGGATACAGAGGTGTTGCCAAACAATTCCGTTTCAGAAAATACCATAAATTATGTCTTCGACTCATACGTGTTCTCAAGGTGAACCAATTACATCTATCTGTTTCCATCTAGTTAAAATAAAATGTGCGTTTCTCGTATTAGATGAAGGAAATGAATAACTTACTATGTAGTCAAATACTTCTTTTCTTCACCACACACAAACTTATTTCATACACTTAAATATAATTTTAAAAAGCAAGGAGCAACTTGACTACTCGATCACGCTGCAGATGCGATACAACAAAAACCTGTTTGTGAGAGCTGAAACATGACAGCCAGTCTTTAATTTTCAGAGTCGATATTGCAGTGTTTGTGACCAAACAAAAGCCGTATTGGAAATCGGTTTACGGGAAACTAGATTGGGAAGGTAGTGTTTTTTCAAAAGATTAGGAACTGTGACCGTCTTCGTAGCAGCCCATCCTAGTCAGTGTCTTGACCGTTAGTCGTGTTATTCGTTTTATCTATGGTTGGCCGATAGTGTCTGTCCAGTTATTCAGAAAGAGTCACTCACCCAATCGAGTAATTTATTTGAAAAGCGTAAACTCTACAACCCAATAGCTCAAGTTCACAATTGCAACTTGTCTATAGTTACAACACACACTATCGCTTGGAGAATTCTCAGTTGATTTTTAACCACGCTTACATTGCTGTTCGTCTCTATTTGAACATGTACCATCAAAGTGATGGCATTTAGCCTTAAATAGCATACACGCCCTATTGTCACTCTGTTATTTCATCCACCGGCGGTTTTACTGGCAGCTATCGGCGTGGGCAACGCACGACCTAATTTGTTGGCCTGCCTTCTTGTGATGACAAAGGGGTCCGTTACCGACCATCGCTTTAAAACCCGTACATTTGACAGTGATTTAATCTTCACTCTTTTTAATAACTAGGTAAATATATATATTCTAAATCAAATATCTGAAGTCCATATGTATGAGAGTGGTGATCTCACATAAACTGTAACTCACTGACAGCACTAGGATCGACGTATCTAGGGTTAAATCGAAATAAGCCTGGTTATGAGCGCCATATCGTTGATGGTGATGCCGTGTTTTAAGCATCCTTTGCAAATTTGTCAGCGCTGGTTAACAATTTGCAAGAAGCCGTAGCAATGGAGGTAACTGAACACACTACAAGGAGACAGTCATTTGATACGAACGAAGTCAGTGGTCATTTAAAAAGTTTTTGTGTGAACAGCAGATCGACGCTCGAAGTCAATATTCCATCACATTATGTTACCCTTCTGCCAGCCGCTGTGGCCGAGCGGTTCAAGGCGCTTCGGGCCGGAACCACGCTGCTGCTTCGAATCGTGCCTCGGGTACGGATGTGTGTGATGTCCTTAGGTTAGTTAGATTTAAGTAGGTCTAAGTCTAGGAGACTGATGATCTCAGAGGTTAAGTGCGATAATGCTTAGAGCCATTTATGTTACCCTTTCTCTTTCTACACTCGATGACCGCATACCATGAACATATGGTAACACTGTACATGATAACTTTTAATATCTATGTCTACTTTTGTTAAATGTTTTTGTATTGCCATCGTAGCTGACGATGACGTTTACACCGCAAAACATGTTCCTTCATTAATTTTAATGTCGACAAAGTTTGTAACTGGTAGCGGTCTCTGAAAGATCTCTTCACGCAAGAGCATTTCCAGCGAAAGGCAAGGTCTCGGGATCGAGTACACAGTTTTAGTCTGCCAGGAAGTTTCAAAACAGCGGAAACTTCGCTGCAGACGACAGAGTGAAAGAACCATTCCAGAAAAACATTTTTATATCACAGTCGTGCATTTTCGAGGGGATGATTTTATTTTGGGTGCTGTTTGGTGTTTATTTATTCTAGTTTGATGAGGTTTGTTCTTTAATTACTGTGGCCATCTACGTTCGCACATATGGTGGGCTCCAAAATATTTATCGAGTAGTTGTCCAATCCTAAAGAAAGCAGGTGTAGACAGATGTGAAAATTACCGAACTATCAGTTTAATAAGTCACAGCTGCAAAATACTAACACGAATTCTTTACAGACGAATGGGAAAACTGGTACAAGCCGACCTCGGGGAAGATCAGTGTGGATTCCGTATAGATGTTGGAACAAGTTAGGCAATACTGACCCTACGGCTTATCTTAGAAAAAAACTAAGGAAAGGCAAACCTACGTTTCTAGCATTTGTAGACTTAGAGAAAGCTTTTGACAATGTTTACTTCATTAATATCTTTCAAATTCTGAAGGTGGCAGGGGTAAAATACAGGGAGCGAAAGGCTATTTACAATTTGTACAGAAAGCAGATGGCAGTTATAAGCCAAGGGAAGAAGTGGTTGGGAAGGGAGTGAGACAGGGTTGTAGCCTCTCCCCAATGTTATTCAATCTGTATATTGAGCAAGCAGTAAAGGAAGCAAAAAAATCGGAGTAGGTATTAAAATCTATGGAAAAGAAATAAAAACTTTGAGGTTCGCCGATGACATTGTAATTCTGTCAGTGACAGCAAAGGACTAAGAAGAGCAGTTGAAAGGAATGGGCAGTGTCTTGAAAGGAGGATATAAGATGAACATCAACAAAACGAGGACAATGGAATGTAGTCGAGTTAAGTCGGGTGATACTGAGGGAATTAGGTTAGGAAATGAGACACTTAAAGTAGTAAACGAGTTTTGCTATTTGGGGAGCAAAATAACTGACGATGGTCGAAGCAGAGAAGATATAAAATGTAGACTGACAATAGCAAGGAAAGCTTTTCTGAAGAAGAAAAAATTGTTAACATAGAGTATAGATTTAAGTGTGAGGAAGTCGTTTCTGAAAGTATTTGTATGGAGTGTAGCCATGTATGGAAGTGAAACATGGACGATAAATAGTTTGGACAGGAAGAGAATAGAAGCTTTCGAAATGTGGTGCTACAGAAGAATGCTGAAGATTAGATGGGTAGATCACATAACTAATGAGGAGGTATTGAATAGGATTGGGAGAAGAGGAGTTTGTGGCACAACTTGACGAGAAGAACGGGCCGGTTGGTAGGACATGTTCTGAGGCAACAAGGGTTCACATATTTAGCATTGGAGAGCAGCGTGGGGGGGGGGGGGGGGGGGGTAAAAATCGTAGAGGGAGACAGATGAATACGCTACTACATTGAGAAGGATGTAGGTTGCAGTAGGTACTGGGAGATGAAGAAACTTGTACAGTATAGGGCAGCATGGAGAGCTGCATCAAACCAGTCTCAGGACTAAAGACCACAACGACAGTTGAGAATGGTGCTTTGAAAATTGTAATCGGCTACGTGCTTCCTGTCCAGCTCTGTAATGTGGTGTTCTGATTCTTCGATGGTGAGATGCCTATTAGCGTTAATAGCTGAAGAAGGCGTGGCGTAGCACAGAGAGGAGACAGGAGAGCATCTGGAAGCTGGGGCTTGGAAGTGCGCCTTATCTCCGCCCTTCTGGAGGTGTGATGGGGGAGCAGAGTGGGTTCGGTGGCGCCTCTACTGGCGAGTAAAAGGTCGCGGCCCGCCCCTCCCCCTGAGGTGATGGCTCACGGGGAGCCACTCCGGCCCGGCGCGACCTCATTAGCATGCTGCGGCCTGCTCAACATGCGAGCGCCGCCGTTCAGAGTGTCGGGAGCCTCGGAGGCCGCCCTGCAGTGCACCGACCGACCTCCGGAACGCAGGTCCATACGGCTGCAGGCGCTCGCCGTGTATCCGAAGTCTGCCTGCCTGCCTGCCTGCAAGCCTACAACCTCCGCTACCGGTGACGTTCACGTCTGATACCCTGTGTCACGACACTGGTCGTGAATGTGGAATGAGTTTACCGATCTTTACAACGCTACTACCTTTGAATGTATAATGCCAAATATGACCTTAAAATGCAGTAAGCGTTACCCTCTGGGAGGAATTTTGCTGTTTGACCGTGCTTTCACCTATCGGGGACAGAGGGAATCGAACCTAAATTTCGTAGAGGTGGCAATTAGTAGAAAGTATAAAGACTATAATTTGGAAAATAATGAAAGTAGAGAAAATATACGGAAATGAAACAAAAACCTGTCGCCAGCCTAATTAGGCATAATGATGTGCAAACATTATTCTCCATATATATATATATATATATATATATATATATATATACTCTTGCAAAAGGAACTCTCATTAGTCCTTTCTTAGTAAAGTGCAATGAACACCTACAACGACCAAATGACGTACAGTGTGGGTACCAGTAATTATCAACAGTATAGGTAAGCAATCACAGAAATGTAAAATAGGCTTCACCCCTGTTAACTACTTCCATCACTTCTACCTTTGACTAATTCAGCACAAAAAAATGTTCCCAAAGACAAGACAAGACTACGTAGTACCTGGGAAGAGTTAAAGTTAAACTAACATACATATACACGTCACAAATGCAATAATGTGACACTGAAATAACACATTTAATACCCGCACCACTGTGGCAATGTTTCAGATTCATTTGCAAAACGCAGATTCAATCTGACATGCCCTCCTAGTAAAGATTAAAGTGGGGGCCCTTAAACTGTCCCTTTCTGTACAAGTAACTATGCTCACATTTCAAAAACACTTTGCATCACATAAATTCTGAACTACAACTCCACTTAAAATTGTTTAGCCTTCAATGCTCAAGTCAATTTACGCTAGCAATATTCTTATTAAACTTTGGAAATAAGTTCAAGTTAAGTTTCAAATAGGATCATATTTAAGTGTCTCATAACACCACGTATGAAGCAAGTGATTTCAACTAACCACATTTATGTTCATTAGTACTAAAACTTTGACACTATCAAATTAAAGCAGTTCATGGCTAATTAAAACTTTTCGTTAGTTAAATATTATGTGCCTCTCTTTTTTTTAACTATGAAACAAATTATTTAACTAGCAACTTTTATATGCTTTAAAACTGAATTTAGGCACATTTAAATGGAAACAAATTAGCATTTCTTCATAATTAGGATACTCGGTTTTTAGCACTCTTACGATAGGACCGTAATTGTTATCATGAAGAGGGCAGTTCAAAATTTAACCACGTATTTTACGACTCTTGAATTATTATTGCAAGAGCCACACACAAGCACGCTGGTTCATACTGGTATACGTATCTGTTCTCCAAAGTTGTTGAAGCAGCTGCGCAATATTGGTGGCAAGAAGGTGATGAGTACTGTCAGGAGTGCCCCAGGGAAGTGCTGTGGACCGCTTTTGTTCTCCATAAACATAATGATTTTGGGGCAGTGTGGGCGGTAATCTGCGGTTGTTTACTGATGACCTTATGGTTTGCGGTAAGCTGTGGAAGTTCAGTGACTGTAGGAAGATACAAGACGAGTTAGACAAAATTTCTAGTTGGTGTGCACGCTGGACTCGCATTCGGGAGGACGACGGTTCAATCCCGCGTCCGGCCATCCTGATTTAGGTTTTCCGTGATTTCCCTAGATCACACCAGGCAAATGCCGGGATGGTTCCTTTGAAATGGCACGGCCGACTTCCTTTCCCATCCTCCGCTAATCCGAGCTTGTGCTCCGTCTCTAATGACCTCGTTGTCGACGGGACGTTAAACACCAATATCCTCCTCCTCCTCTAGTTAGTGTCGCTCTAGATGTAGAAAAATGTAAGTGGATGCGGATGGCTAGGAACAACAGACCTGCAATGTTGGGATACAATATTAGTAGTGTCCTGCCCGACATAGTAAAGTCGATTAAATGGAACGATCATGTAAGGATTGTACTGGGGAAGGCGAATGTTCGTGTATGGGACTCGTACCATGTCGTATTGAAGGGAGACATCGAAGCAATTCAGAGGTGGACTGCTACATTTCTTATCGGTAGCTTTGAACAACACGTGTTAAGGAGATGCTTTGGCAACTGATATGGGAATCACTGGAGGGAAGGCGATGTTCTTTTCGAGAAATAGTATTGAGTAAATTTAGATAACCGGCACTTGAAGCTGAATGTCGAAATGATTCTGCTGCCGGCAACATACATCGAGCGTAAGGACCACGAAATTACGAGACATTAGGGCTCATACGGAGGCATTGTTGTTTTTTTCCCTCGGTCTATTTGTGAGCAGAACAGGGAGGGAATGACTAGCAGTGGTACATGGTACCCTCTGCCACGCACCGTACGGTGGCTTGCAGAGTATCTGTCTAGCTGCAGAGCAGATGTGGATGTAGATGTTAAACGAGACGAAGCGGGCGATGTCCCCTCCCTCCTAGCTCCCCTCCAGTATCTAACCACGCACAGTCACTTGATTCAGCTACAGTATATTCAGGGATTCCGCTGAGTTGTGACTCGCCAAGGCGGCAGTGCATGTTAAAGCGCCAGCTTCCGGGGCTCTGAGGGCCCCCGGCGACATTTCGCATCCGCCCGGTGTGCCGGCGCTTTCTCACATCCCACTAGATCATTACCGGCCTTGTACCCATGTTCCATCTCAGATATACTCCATGAGAAAATTCAGAAAACCTTCTCATACTTGCACATACCATTTACGCTAGACGCAGACATATGGTTTACAGCGACTCTGTTCCGTGTGTGTGTGTGTGTGTGTGTGTGTGTGTGTGTGTGTGTGTGTGTGTGTATGCATGCGCAGACGCCTAATATTCATTTATTATAAATGGACCTGTACTCACACATCGACGCTAAAGTAATTTATTTGTGAATGGTCACAGGTTTTTACATTCGTCGGCGCCAGAGGCTCATTCCTCTGTCTAGCTTTCTATATCCCACAAACCCCATTAAGGCGTGTAGGGCACTTTGGGAGGCGTCCTCAGAGTACATGCGGTATGCAGATCCTGCAATATGCTAACTCGGAATTCTACAAAGAATCCCCCTGACATTACTCTTGTACCCAATATCTGACATTTCATCCCTTGCTCCTGTTGAAGAACTGTGTCAGATGAGGACGCACACCACACATATAATGAGAATAAATGTAATCAAAACACACACAATCACCCAAAACAATGACTGGGTTGAGGGGGCTGGCGGATTCTTTTTAACTGATAGCCAGAAATACTGTACAGATGAAAAAAAATTTATTACTACATGGTTTTTACGTTCACATCTCAATATGCATGATGAAGTGATGCCCCTGACCAATTACGACACAGTGTGCGTAGATGAAATTGAGAACTAATACAAAAGTATTTTTTTTCCAGTTTTAAATACCGATTGGCTTCCTCCTGTCACTGACAGAGCGTACGAGACTCTGGCTGATTTAACTATCGACATGAAGGTTATTGACCCACAGGAGAAATTAGACTTTGAGCAGGCACTCCACTGCACATACGGCCCACAACTAGCCGTTCTGTGCCTATCTCGGGAAGAGCGAAGTGAATATGGCCGGGGCTGCCGTTATTTACCCTGCAACGTCGAAACCGGAGCAGGTGGTCCCCTCGTGGTGTCGAGATGTGGATCAGCTTCTTGTTGCAGGTGTGACTGCCCCACGCGTTCGCGTACGTGCAAAGTTAATGTCCGGCCAATCGGACGACATACAAGAATTCGCAATCACTCTCTCACACGGGCCGAGCAAAACGACCACTTCCCTTCCAAGCCAAACTACGAGTCCTTAATTTCTTTAACTGTCAGACGGACTTAGCGCTCTGCGTCAGGGCCCGTCCAATAGTAACAATTTCCTTAAGAACCGCCCAATCACCGACAGTCCCGCTCGCTTTCTGGACGCCCAGCGGCCGTTCAGTCAACGTTACTTTTGGGAGGCCCTTGATAGGTTCATTTGAGCATTTACCAGAAAGCGCCAGACAACAGGCTGTACTGCGCATGCGCAGCTACGATGACGTAGGCAGCCCGTGCTTGGTGCTTGCTGCTTGCTCTGCTCATACGCTTTTCGTCGTATTTCTGGTGGGGCATCACGTGACCATGTGTAGCCGTGCCGCCGGTGCGGCATGTTGTTGAGAGGACATACTGAGTTGTACTTAGAGCAATTGTTTTATCATATGCCACACAGGTAAAGGATGCAAATAAGGAAGCAGTTCTTCTCAAAATATCATTTCAAAATTAGACTCCACAGCTCGGAGTACCATAAAATTTTGCTAAAGGGTGACTTTGACAGATTTTCAATTCGTACTCTGCAATGTTCTTATGTAGCATTTCCAACAGGTTTACATCTACACAGCACTGCAAAAAGCTACTAGGATGGAATACAAATTACTTGCAACAAAAAAAGAGGCAGTTTCTTGTGTAGCTTACACCGGAATAAAGGATAATAAATTTCATGACTATTTCAAAATGTGAAAAAATTAACATGCTTGTCTGTGAGGCAAAGAAACTGTACAACTGACAGTTTATATTCTATTCTATTCTAGGAATAAATATGAAGCCATGTGGGGAGTTATAAAACATGGTATGGTACCAGTCTAAAATTTAGCATAGAATGGCATTCTACAAATTTAAGACGTAAACACAAATTAAGAAATAACTTCAGGCCCAGAGGAAGAACTAGACAAGTGCCTTGTGATCGAAAAACACTTTCACAGAAGGCAGATCTATATAATTCTGCTACAGCTGTCATTGTATTTGAAACAAAATTTTTAGTTCAAAACTACTGACCAAATTTGCCTACTTAGCTTCAAGTCAATGTTTACGTATGTTCGTACGTATATAGCATTAAGAGATCTTACAGCGTTATAAAAGGAACAGGACATCAGAGACTACTCCAGCAGCATCGGAATTTCATAAACCATACTAAAATGCTTCATTCCGCTCTAATTGCATAGTTCTATGTCCAGATGGACTCTGAAGTACCTGATATTCAGCTTTTCATGTGGTTCTCGTGATACCAATTTTCTTGGAGGTCCAGTACTGTATTCTCATGTTTGGTTCTTTATTATGGTATTCCTCATTCGTCCCAGAAAATGAAAATTTGCACTTTAAAATGAACGAGGTTAAAAGTAGCCAATAGGGCGGAATGAAACACTTCGTTTCAAATATGCTAACTGCTTCAGCGGAAAAAAAAATTAACTGAAGCAAATTTCTCTATAAAACAGACAGAAATAGCTTCATTAAGACATTAATGGTTGATTGCTAATAACGTGGAAATAATATAAAATCAGAAAATTGAAACTACTAACTTATTTTGGTCTTTCATGGTTATGAGAATGTATATTAATTCACTTGATGGCTCCCGGCCACAGAAATCTGTTTTGTTTTCATTTGACGTGGGTACTGTAAACGAAGACACGAAACATATACACGGCCACGGGTCACGTGGGGAAGGACCCCACACTATAACTCAGCTTGGCAGCTTGGGCGCGCCAGGAAAATTTTTCCGGGTAGCTTCTGGCTACTTGCCGCTACTGCTCATACACCAAAGAGCCACGCTCCAAGTAGCCAGAAGCGGGAGGAAGGCACTGCTCATACGCAAATTCATCTCAGCGCTGCTCATACGAACCTGATGTCTGAGGACACTTCCAGAGCACCACACCGGCGCCGTTTTCAGAATTCGCATAAGGTCTCACTGCCCCCCGACGACGGAGCCGCCATTGTCTGGCACGGGCGTCCGGTCTAGGGTGAGATGCCGACTTCCCCCCCCCCCCCCCCCCCCCCCCTATTGCTCAGCACCCATCCCACTCGCAGTGGTTTCGGGCAGAGAGCTCTGCCACGGAAAAGTTCCTCGTGAGACCTGATTTTTACTGCAGTGCAGCTTGCACTCATTGTGCGCTTTAATAGACCGTGTTGGTTGGTTGATTTGGGGAAGGGGGGACAAACAGAGAACTCATCGGTCCCCTCCGATTAGTGAAGGATGGGGAAGGAAATCGGCCGTGACTTTCAAAGGAATGATCCCTGCATTTGCCTGAAGCGATTTAGGAAAATCACGGAAAATTCAGGATGGCCGGATGCGGGTTGGAACCGTCGTCCTCCCAAATGCGAGTCCAACGTGCTAGCCACCACGCCATGTTGCTCGGTAATAGACCTGTGACAGTTAGTTATGCGTGCGGAATCCTTAACTTGAACTCCGCACTTTGTTGGTAGCCACGGGAAGCGTCAATGTAGTATAAAAAATGCAGATTGGCGGACAATGTGGGCCTTGCACTTGGAGTGCATGGCCCGGATAGGACGCCGCCTTGCAACTTCTGGTACCAACATCGTTCTATCACGCCCGCTCCACTCGCAAATGCTGCAGGGTAACAAGGAAAGAAAGACTGTCCACATGAGCTGTAATTTGACCGATTGTGCGGTCGTATTAATTTCGAGAAACATGTGTCTGAGGAAATAGTATCTGGCAGGACACCTCTCCACTCTAGGAATTTTAACAGTAAACGTCTCCGTAATGCGCAAAGCCTCTGTTGTAGGGTATTTGGCTGGAGTGTATCCAAAGTCTCCGTAACACGTACTAAACGATCACGTAACGAAATGCGGCGTTCTTTTGTTGGATCTTCTATGTCTACTCTCTTAATAGAGCTCTTAAGAGTCCCATACTGGTGAGCAGATGTTCCACACTCAAAAGTCGTACTCAAGGGTGTTTTCTAAGTCACTCCTTTTCTAGAAAATATTTTTTTTATTCCTTCTTTGCTTACAATATAAATTTCTTCGAAGATGACCGGTTTCAGTCAGTAATAACTATCTTCAAATCTACAATATAAAAAATACACAGTTAATGGGCAGTCCATCTTTCAAAACAATACAATATTTCATATCACGATGTATTCTCGTACAAACTGGGAATGTACAGATAAAATTAGGTAAAGCGTACCTGTTCTACACCATGTCCTAATGTGATAAAGCCGTAATTGCGTCGTCAAAACATATAAATACACTCAGCAAAGCATCGTCACGTAGAACTAAAAAATGGGGTAAAATAGGCCACATCGTCCACACAGTCATTTTGCAACTGGCGTTACTATACCAAACATACTGTGAAGTGCAGTGGCTTGTGAATAGGAAGATGGTCATTACTGACTGAAACCGGTCATCGTCGAAGGACTTTATATTCTGATCCAATACTGTAATAATAATAAAAAAAATGGCAGTACCTGGAGCACTGTTTGTATTCGCGACTATGTCACAGCTTGTGAAACTTCTTTTCTACGTGAATTAAACACCCTTAAGGTAGATCCGCTGAATCTGTGATGTGTTACTCCAAAGTACAGTATGTTAAGTTCGTTATAGCTCGCAGTTATCTGTCGCCAGCTGCGTAGTCGAACAGTAAAGTGTTTCGTCGCCTGTTTATGCGTAGTAGACTGTGTTTCTTTACGTTCAGGGCCAGCTGCCAATCCCGCTGTCGATCCTGCACAAATGTTCCTGCATTTCATTACAGCCTTCTGTCGCTGCAACCTTCCTACAGATAAAACCATCGTCTGAATAAACCTGAGGAGCTCCCAACGTCTTCCTCTGTATCCACCAGATCAGTATATGTTACACTACTGGCCATTAAAATTGCTACACCACGAAGATGACGTGCTACAGACGCAAAATTTAACCGACAGGAAGAAGATGCTGTGATATGCAAATGATTACCTTTTCAGAGCATTCACACAAGGTTGGCGCCGGTGGCGACACCTACAACGTTCTGACATGAGGAAAGTTTCCAATCGATATCTCATACACAAACAGCAGGTGACCGGCGTTGCCTAGTGAAACGCTGTCGTGATACCTCGTGTAAGGAGGAGAAATGCGTACCATCACGTTTCCGACTTAGATAAAGGTCGGATTGTAGCCTACCGCGATTGTGGTTCATCGTATCGCGACATTGCTGCCCGCCTTGGTCGAGATGCGATGACTGTTAGCAGAATAGGGAATCGGTGGGTTCAGGAGGGTAATGTGGAACGCCGTGCTGGATTCCAACGGCCTCGTATCACTAGCAGTCGAGATGACAGGCATGTTATCCGCATGGCTGTAACGGATCGTGCAGCCACGTCTCGATCCCCGAGTCAACAGATGGGGAAGTTTGCAAGACGACAACCATATGCACGAACAGTTCGACGACGTTAGCAGCAGCATGGACTATCATCTCGGAGACCATGGCTTCATTCGCCTTCATTCGATCCCTGCGAAACCCTACATTTCAGCAGGATAATGGACGACCACATGTTGCAGGTCCTGTACGGGCCTTTCCTGGATACAGAAAATGTTCGACTGCTGCCCTGGCCTGCACATTCTCCATAGCTCTCACCAATTGAAAACGTCTGGTCAATGGTGGCCAAGCAAGTGGCTCGTATCAAGGCCGTTATTACGGCCAGAGGTGGTTGTTCTGGGTACTGATTTCTGAGGATCTATGTAATCACATGTCAGTTCTAGTATAATATATTTGTCCTTGGCGTACTCCCGAAATTACTTTTCGATCTATCATTTCATCCCGTTAAAGAAAGAGCATATTTTAAAATGTGGATGATAACTGTACTCTAATGAAACAAAATTATTCGTAGCCGTTTGTCCTAATACGGTGTCCGGTATAAGAGTATTCAGCGATTTGCGATAATCCGTGAATGTTTATCTGAACTTTTGGCCAAACCTCACGGCGGACCCGAAGCTATGGCACTGTCATTGAAACTGAGTAGCTGCGTTGATGACTTGTTCACTTGGAAATGTGGTTCAGACCAGTTGTCGTTGGATTTGCGTAGTGAGCGCTTCATACATGATGAAATATCCAGACGCCCGTTTAATTTTGTCCCTTGTAATGGCAAGATGTATCGTTAGTACAGATCCAGTTATTCCCAGTCGAAGGCGTGATTACGGTGCAGTGAGGCACCGAAACCAGTCGCGCTGAATAAAGAAATTGTCAAAACATGCGGATGAAGATGGTTCTATCAGTGCTCACATACTGCAGCTCTGTCTTCATCTCCTAGTCACCATGGACGAGTGTTGCGTATATCACCAAGCAAGCAATGGAGTCGTGTCCAGCCATCATCGTGCAAGCTGATGCTGAGTGTTGTGACAAATCGTCACAGGAGCAAATAGTACCACCGAAATCTCCTGACTAGCTTACGGGAGGCAGGTGATGTGTACGCCATTGGAGGGCGTAAGTAGTCTAGCTACAGGATTGGTCCAATTGGCTCTGAGCACTATGGGACTTAACATCTGTGGTCATCAGTCCCCTAGAACTGTGTAGTCGGTCTCTGGAGAACTGTCTTCTCCAGCTCCCCCCCACCCTCTTCTCTCTCTCTATCTATCTATCTATCTATCTATCTATCTATCTATCTATCTCTGTGTGTGTGTGTGTGTGTGTGTGTGTGTGTGTGTGTGTCGCGCAATACAGTTTTTCTCTCTAGAACTTTTAGTTCATGCTACTGCTTAACAGACCTCAATCTTGTAATAAGCCGGATGTCGCAGCCAGGACAATCCCTATCACTGTTGCAGGTAAGGTTACTCCGGGGAATCAGTAATATAAAGACAAACTTCCTAAACACTAACATACAACATTGTAAATTTGCACAACGACGCCACTTACGACGCTGTGTATTTACACAACGCTGCAGGTATCACATTACTTCGAACACAACTTGTGGGTATGAAGTGACAAAAAATTTAGTGTATTCATTCGCGCAGTCTTGACAGAAAAATTACTCGGCAGCTGCCCGGGCACACAAGTCACAAGACGTAACGTCAGTCACTACATTGAAACACTGCAAGGCAGTCGCGATTGTGCAATGCTGTCCTTTCATTTAGTTTGGAATGATCCGATCGATGTAATGTCACACAAATCAATGTTAGATATCTTGCCAGACTTGCATTATCTAACAGATCAGTCCCTTGTGCACAAATGAATTTTTTTCTTCCATCTGATACTGGTGATTGTCGTTGTTTGGGACAGCTGCTTATTGCACCGCGTAAAAAAATTTACAGGAAATATGTCTTCAGTTTTTAACTCAATTGCCAGACGCGCGCGCGCGCACACACACACACACACACACACACACACACACACACACACACACACACACACACAAACTAAACACCATTCATCTTTCATGATAAAAAAATGGAAGTGTTCCAAGAAAAGTCTTTCATTCTACAGTTTAGTTGGGTGCTAAATTTGGTGATAATGAGGGGAAGGGGCAACAGACGGCAGGGTACTGGCTAATGTCTGCTGGTACTGGCGGGTAATGAAAGATTGGGAACCACACTTTTAAATTCATTGCCATTTCTAGGTAATTACCGCCAATCTTAGACCGTTAATAATAAAATTAACGCTGCTTCTTTGCGTGATTATTTTCGGTAGCAAAGTGTGTGGCTGGCGCGCCGGATCCCGATAACTGCCACTGGAGAGCGCTGCGGTCACAGGTTGTCAAAGCCAGCAATATTCACCTCCAGTACAGCTTGACGTGAAAGTGAGTGGTACATGAGGCGGTTTCGCTCGTAATAATTATCACTGTGCCCGCGATTGAGGACGCTTGCCTGCAGTAAGCTGACCTGTTGCGAGTGTGGCATGGGCGGGTCGTAACACGGCACAGTTTTCTCAAATGTTGCAGCGAAGAGTGGCCGGCGAACACGACGACGTCAGTCCAGACAGCAGTGTATGTACCGCACCAGCCGCTGTAGCGAATTTGGTGCTCTCTCAGTCTTGTATGCAAATGTCTAGCTTAAGTTAGTGTGATACAGTCTTACGCGCCGAGGATAATGTGACGATGGCACTCAAGTTCTGAGTTTACTGCTAGACCGTGTACAATCTTACCTTCCGACTGCTTTTCTTTCTCCTAAAGGTCAACCGCTTTAGACCGAGAACTTATTACGAATCATTTAAGTCTCGCGCGACATGCCGTTCCCAGCAGCAAGTTATTTTATCGGCTCTCGATATGTTGCCGAAAGTGGAACTACGTTTGCTGTCGTAGAGGCCGCTACTTTAAGAAGGACTCACAGCTTCACCTGGAGTAATAAATCACTGGCGCAACAGATGTGTAAAGTGCCTTCATTCTCCATTACAACTTAAAGTTCATGTTTTAAAGCTTGATGGTCACTGTTGTGTTATCACGTGTCGAACTTAGAACTTCAGTAATACTCCATGTGCAGCAGAAGCGGCGCATTCGGTCGTTCTTTTTATTAATACCTGCCATCCCCTTCATACAAACTTCTTATTGTGGTCTTCATTCCAAAACTGGTTTCAAGCAGCTCTCCTCGCTATTCAGTCCTGTGCAAGTCTCTTCACTTCTGCATAATATTGTAACCTACATCTAGTTCCCCCCCCCCCCCCCCCCCCGCCAAACTGACAGTTCTTTGAGGCTTCAGAATGTGCCCTGAAAACCGATCTCTTCTGCTTATCAAATTGTGTCACGAATTTCTTTTCTCGTTGACTTGATTGAGCACCTCTCGAATGATCTTCAAATCTACCTACCTAATCTCAAGCATTCTTCTGTAGCATCATAATTAAAAATCATCTGTTCTCTTCTTGTCTGAAGCGTTTATCGTTCTGATTTTACTCTCGTACAAGTCTGCTCTCAAGGCTAATAATACATTCAGAGAAGACTTCCTAACTGTTTTATTTAAGTGCGATTTTCATGTACCTCTTTTCATCATAAAAATTTTCCTTTATATTTTCAGTCTACATTTAAATTCAAACGTGAGTATTTGGGTTGGGACAATCCATGAATCATTTCTACGAGCATTCTTCCCATAAATGGTAAAGTCTCCTTCCAGGCTACTTACGGTACGTAAACAAACAAGGGAAAAACTAAAACCTCACTACTCACTACACATTTGATCTAGAACCGATACGCAGACATAGTTTAAAATTCCTATCTCTACTTAAGCCACATTTATGATTAAACTTCCTGAAGTGCAAAGCGTTGTAAATGCTCCTGTAAACATCCTTGCGTAAGCTACTGTTTGCCACCTTCCTCCAGATCACTTAGTCAACATGGATTTAGAAAACATCGTTCTTGTGAAACACAACTAGCTCTTTACTCGCACGGAGTGTTGAGTGCTATCGACAAGGGATTTGAAATGGATTCCGTATTCCTGGATTTTCGGGAGGCTTTTAACGCTGCGGCTTGTAGTAAACTGCGTGCTTATGGAATATCGTCTCAGTTACGTGACTGGATCGTGATTCCCTGTCGGAGATGTCACTGTTCGTAGTAAGTGACGGAAAGTCATCGAGTAAAACAGAAGTGATTTCAGGCGTTCCCCAAGCTAGTGTTATTGGCCCTTTCCTGTTCCGTATCTATATAAACGATTTGGGCGATTATCTGAGCAGCCGTCTTAGGTTGTTTCCAGATGATCCACTAGTAAAATTATCAGAATATCAAAACAAATTTCAAAACGATTTGGAAAAGATATGTGTATGGTGTGACAATTGGCAATTGGCCCTAAATAACGAAAAGTGTGAGGTCATCCACATAAGTACTAAAAGTAATCCGTTAAACTTCGGTTACACCATAAACAGTCAAATCTAAAGGTCGTAAATTTAACAAAATACCTAGGAATTACAATTACGAACAACTTAAATTTGAAGGAACACACAGAACATGTTGTGGGGAAGGCTAACCAGAGACTGCGTTTTATTGGCAGGACACTTAGAAAAGGTAACAGACCTACTAAGGAGACTGCCTACACCACGCTTGTCCGTTCTCTTTTTAAAATACTGCTGCACGGTGTGGGATCCTTACCAGATAGTATTGACGGAGTACATCAAGATAGTTTAAAGAAAGACAGCACGTTTTGTATTATCGCAAAATAGGGGAGATAGTGTCACTGAAATGGTACAGGATTTGGGCTGGACGTCATTAAAAGAGAGGCGAAATTTCAATCACCAAATTTCTCCTCGGAATGCGAAAATATTTTGTTGATGTCGACCTACATAGAGAGAAACGATCGCCTTGATAAACTAAGGGAAATCAGAGATCGCATGGAAAGATATAGATGTTCGTTCTTTCCGCGCGCTGTACGAGGTAGGAATAATAGACAATTGTGAAGCAAGTTCGATGAACCCTGTGCCAGGCACTTAAATGTGATTTGCAAAGTATCCATGGAGATGTAGATGTAAAAGTAGAAGTTGCTTTTCGCTAGCAACGTTTTGTAATCAAATTAAGTATGTCCGTAAAATGTAGGTGAATCATTATCATATGAACCAGGAGGTTCGGGTTAAGTACTATCGTAAGGTCAGTTACAGTTCGTCAGCACCTCCTCAGTCTCCTCCACCTTTTTGTCGCAAACACGAAACTGATAAACGTGCGTAAATAACTTCTCACAAGTTGTAGCGCGACTGTGTTCCTGAATCTAGCATTTTTTTTTTTCTGAAATTTCTGGACAACAGCACGGCAATGGTTTGGTATGCCTCCACCAGAAATTTACAGATGGTGGTGCTTGCTAAAATTTAATAGGAGCCCGTTGTCGTTCGACGGACTAAGTTTTGAATATTATGCCTGTGCACACTTTGGCGCAGCCCTGTCCTTACACTTCAGCCAAATGACGGACGGAACAGGTTGCTCTAAATCCCTGACCTTAATCTGCCCAGCGTGAAATCACACTGCTGGGTGCTGTCATGGACACGAGGTCGATTGCTCGTGTAATATTTGAAGACATCTTTCATTTTCTAGCAGCGACAACCTCGGCGTAAAGAAACATGGCAGTAGAGGGTGTCCGAAAGAGGACTTGAGCAGTGGAGTTGGCTGATGAAGTCGATTCCGATAAGGGTCAGAGTGATGTTTATGCGTTATACTTGATAGCATCCACACTCCCGCCGATCATGTGACCACAGTCTTGACAAAGTCACTCAGTAAGCCGCTTTACTACCAGCGAGTTTTCGTCTCGAAATTTGTCTTCTCCGCAGCGCGCATTATGAATGGCGGCTAATACTCGCACGCGCCATGTTTATTCACGAACTGCCATCTGTTTGTGTGGCTTCAGAAAAACAAGTCGTCCTCTGAATCGTCGTTTCTGCGTCTCGCTGTCGGCGGTGGTGACTGGAAGCTGCTGATGGCATTTTGCAGAATACGTACATGATTTCCGAAGAACCATCACTTTACAGCTTCGGGTGATGTCGAGTTGACTGCGAACGTCACGCCACAGTTACACCCCATTACGATATCGGATACATGCCACTGGGTGTGTAGAGGGAAATCGCGTATCTAGAGGACCGACTTGTTAACCCTTAGCGCTCGGTCGGCGGAGCAGCCACGACCATCTAAATGTCGCAACAGACTAGCGTGTCGCAAACTTCAGTTAGCTGTGACTCGAATGTCGGGACTCAAGACCGTATTTCTTGTGCTGAAGTGTTCTAACATCTGTTTGCAAAGCGATGTAACAACAAGGAAACGAATTTGTCGAATGCATACCGCTGTTGTTTAGTTTTCGTGTTTCTAGTTCACTCCGAGGGGCGAAGGAGGTGTTCGGAAATGCAACAACAAAAATGACTAATTTACGCGATAATGCTAAAACAATATTGGAGGTACTGGATGAAAGCATTATTGATAAAGAGTGGTTTGAGCAATAACAGCAGTAATTAATAGTTCACGAAACAGCGAGCGTGAAGCTGAAAATACAGAAGTTGGTAGAGATGAACACCCAGAGTCTACAGGTGGAGGTGGAGTAGTAGTAGTAGTAGTAGTAGTAATGGCCAGTAACGTGCACCTTACTGCTTCATCGGCAAACTAAAAAAGACCTGGCGTAAGATGCTTTTCTGACTGTTGGAGGTAGCAGTGGTCAGTAGGTTGATTTTTTACAACCTGGATCCTGCTTCCAACCAAAAACAAGCTGTGCCGCAAGAGATACAGAGTTGCACTTCCGAAAGCTCTGTTTGGAAATGTACGGAACACAAACGGAGGAAGAGGGTTAGACCATCTACTTTCTATGACGTGGAGAGACTATCAAAGTAGCCACACTTCATTTACACTGAAGAAAAGTCTAACAGTAAGGACTGTGCTGTAACAGGAAGGTAAAATATAGAAGGGAAACTGTTTACTACTGTAACACATTTCCGGAAATCCAGGACTCCATCCGGATGAATGCTTCCGAAAATAGCACATCTTTAAGAAATGCAATGCTTAAGTGACAAAGACCATGAAATCATTATTATCTTTGTCACAAACGTAAATAAAACACAGTTTATACAATTGTTGACAGATCGAAACACTTCATATAATCTTTGACCAAAACTTTCCCAATTCCAGTGCATTACCCGTTGCCTGATGAAGGGCACCTTCTATCCAGGCGGCTGGAGACAGTCGACATTGAAGCATACGTTCGACTGTCCGTTCTTCCCCGCAGTCACACTGCGTTTTGTTCTCTTCAGTGTATCCCCGTAGGCTGCCCACTGCTGACCTCAGCCTATTCAAGGACTTCCAGATTGGTTGGTTCTCATCATGAGCATGGGATAAAGGTTCTAAAAATCTTTTCCAACGAGGAGGGTGGGATGTCTCAGCCCTCCAAAGTTCCAGACTGGCTTCTTCGTCACTGGTTGCTAGTTTCTCCGATGTTCTGAAGAAATTTTTAGTCGTTGTGGGTAGGGTTGTTGCGTTTTTTACCTCCTGCAGTTTCGCTCTTTCCATGTATGCTGCTATTTCTCTCAGAGTACGAGGTGGTGCAGTTCCTGCAAGGTGGTAGAGCCATTCAACTGGAGTTGACTTCAAACAGCCTGTTATAATTCTGCATCTGTCGTTTAGGGCAGTATCCACCTGTTTTCCTGTGTTGACCTATACCAAACAGGAGGCGCATATTCTGCAGCAGGGTAGCGTAATGCCATTGCAGAAGTTCGGATGGTTTCAGCTTGACTGCCCCACTGTGACCCGGCCAGTTTTCTCAGTAGGTCGTTCCTGGTCGAGTTTTTTAATGTGGTTTTAGGGCGCAAAACTGCTACGATCATGAGCGCCCATTCTGTGGCTTAGGGAAGGGTAAAAAACCGAATATTAAATCAGCAGTAATTGGAGCGAAACTCAAGAAGGAGGGAAACTAAAAACGGAAGGGAATCTTGGAAAACTACTACTGAAGGGGGGCGGGCGTTGTTTCCCCAAAAAAGAGCTTCAAATGACCGATGTCCTCCCACTGACACTGATAAACTGAAGGACGCGATCGGCTGTGATCATCTGTTAAAAGGGAAGATATATCAGGCGAAAATTGCAAACGGGCGCGTAGGAGATTAAAATAGGGGCATTGAAGTAAAAGGTGTGTCACCGTTCAAGGTTGAAGCAGTGGGGACGAGACTTTTGATTTTAGATTCATACAATGTTTCTTCAACGTTAGAGATCTGTCAAGTAATATTCGTAGGTATTTTGGAGTGTCACGGTGTTCCATTTTAACCTCTGACCATTATCTTTAACTTGCGGATTGTTTTCCTATTTCTCAAATGGGAAGAACACATTTGTGTCTATGTTGGTTTTGGTTTAGGCTGGTTTATTCTGTAGTATTTTGACTCCTCTTTAAGAACGTTCTTTAGGGCGATTTCTATTGAATCGAAGTTTATGCTTTGCGTTGTCAGAGCGAAAGCATCAGCATACAAGGAACTCCTACAGTTTGGGAGAATGGGTTGGTAGTTAGTATACAGAACTGTAGCCAACACACTTCCATGGGGAAGGCTATTTTTCTATTGCCTCTATCAACATCGCTGTCCTTGGTCAAAAAGAACCTTCGGTTCTTCAGAAGATCGGCGATGCGTCTGGTGATGCTGAAACCCTTGGTTAAGTTGCAGACCTTGGTTAACAGTAACTGGTGGTTGACGATGTGATACGCTGCTGTCAAGTCCACAAATACCGCTCCCGTCACCTTACGGGTTTCAAAACCATCTTCTGTGAACTACGTAAGACCGAGTAACTGACCTGTGCAGCTTTTACCAGGGCGGAATCCAGCTTGTCGAAGTATAAGCGGGGGACCAATAACATGTGAGAGACGGTTTAAAGTCATTGTCTGAAGCAGTCTGTGAAGGTGACACAGTAGTGCGATTGGTCTAAATTTCTTTGGACTGTTTCCTTCTTCACCAGGTCCCAGTATCGCAATTACTCGGCTCTTCCGCCGCATCTTTGGAATCTGGCGTCTATCAGTACATCTATTGGGAGTTGGAGAATCGATTCCCCTGTTGCTAATCGAAAGTGTGTAATTTTCTCAGTTCGTACATCGTCCAAGCCAACTGACTTACTAGTTTTACTCTGTTCAATAGCTTTCTGTAATTCATCCATTGTGAATGGGAGTGAAAAGTTGTTGTTCTCCTCTTGCTCAGTTTTTCGTACTTTTTTTAATGTATTATTTATGGCTGGGTTTCCCAATTAACAGTAATAGGTGCGCTATTTGCTTGGCGGTGATGTTCTGATGTGTAGTGGTCTTACATGGATTGGCGCAAACACTGCTGAAATGCACTTACTACATACCTTAGTCTATACTCACTGTCTGGAATAATATTAATTACGAGATAAGGCACTCCTAACACTGCTACTGCTTCGGTGCAGGTGTTCAGTGGACAACACACGCAAACGGTGCCAGAGTTAGATTCATAATTGTAGGACGACTGATAGCACACCAGATAACTTTTCACGCGTGGGTCTGGGGTGGCGACGAGAAGGGGATGATATGCGAAAGTAGTAGTGACCTGGCAGAGTCGGATAACGGGCTGTTTCGGTAGTAGTTGTGGAGCATTTAGGCAGCGGGTAGAGAGGCCACGGAGTTTGCAGAGAGTAGCTCCGCTTATCTCGGTGAGGCGTGTCGGCTCGAGGCCACACCAGGGCAGGGCAGGACAGGACAGGCGGGCAGAGCGCCCCCGTCAGCCATAACGCGCCGCCGCCGTCTGGTAAGACCGCCTGGCACGAAACCTCCGTGTGGGGAAACTTGTTTACGACAACCTCTGCCTTTACTGCGGCGGCTGCCGATCCACCAGTTCCTTATCTCCTCGCTAGACCACTGCGGCCGACAGGTACATGTAGGGGAACTCTGCTAATCGGGCGCAGATACCTTTTCTGCAGTTCTTATACCGTTTCAGAGGCACAGAGAAAGCTCGTTATTTTTCTTAAATGCACACACACCGCCATTTGACTGTTTCATTGTTCAGTCCAACCCAGGTTTCGGCCTTTTATGGCCACGTATTTGCTAAAACGAAAAATTGCATATAGTAAAACCACGTAAAATTTCAAAAGATGTGAAATATATTAAATAATGAAAGTAAATTGGTATACAGGCTGGTCCATTGGTAGTGACCGGGCCAAATATCTCATGAAGTAAGCATCAAACGAAAAAAACTACAAAGAACAAAACTCATCTAACTTGAAGGGGGAAACCAGATGACGCTATGGTTGGCCCGCTAGATGGCGCTACCATAGGTCAAACGGATATCAACTGCGTTTTTTTAAATAGGAACCCTCATTTTTTATTACATATTCGTGTTGTACGTAAAGAAATATGAATGTTTTAGTTGGACCACTTTTTTCGCTTTGTGATAGATGGCGCTGTAATACTCACAAACGTGTAAGTACGTGGTATCACGTAACATTCTGCCAGTGCGGACGGTATTTTCTTCGTGATACATTACTTGTCATAAAATGGACCGTTTACCAATTGCGGAAAACGTCGATATCGTGTTGATATACTATTATGATGAAAATTCCCAACGGGCGTGTGCTATGTATGCTGCTCAGTATCCTGGACGACATCATCCAAGTGTCCGGACTGTTCGCCGGATAGTTACGTTATTTAAGGAAACAGGAAGTGTTCAGCCACATGTGAAACGTCAACCACGACCTGCAACAAATGATGATGCCCAAGTAGGTGTTTTAGCTGCTGTCGCGGCTAATCCGCACATCAGTAGCGGACGAATTGCGCAAGAATCGGGAATCTCAAAAACGTCGGTGTTGAGAATGCTACATCAACATCGATTGCACCCGTACCATATTTCTACGCACCAGGAATTGCATGGCGACGACTTTGAACGTCGTGTATAGTTCTGCCACTAGGCACAAGAGAAATATCGGAACGATGAGAGATTTTTTTGCACGCGTTTTATTTAGCGACGAAGCGTCATTCGTCAACAGCGGTAACGTAAATCGGCATAATATGCACTATTGGGCAACGGAAAATCCACGATGGCTGCGACAAGTGGAACATTAGCGACTTTGGCGGGTTAATGTATGGTGCGGCATTATGGGAGGGAGGATAATTGGCCCCCATTTTTATCGATGGTAATCTAAATGGTGCAATGTATGCTGATTTCCTACGCAATGTTCTACCGATGTTACAGCAAGATATTTCACTGCATGGCAGAATGGCGATGTACTTCCAACATCATTGATGTCCGGCACATAGCTCCCGTGCGGTTGAAGCGTCAGCGCATTGTCATTGCATGTGCGAACTTTACGGAAGGTGAACTACTCGCTGTTGAGGGGAATAACGTTACCCGTATTGCCAAATGCACTGAGGTTGACGGGCATCATTTTGGGCATTTATTGCATTAATGTGGTATTTACAGGTAATCACGCTGTAACAGCATGCGTTCTCAGAAATGATAATTTCACAAAGGTACATGTATCACGTTGGAACAACCGAGATGAAATGTTCAAACGTATCTACGTTCTGTATTTTAATTCGAAAAACCTACCTGTTACCAACTGTTCGTCTAAAATTGTGAGCCATATGTTGGTGACTATTACAGCGCCATCTATCATAAAGCGAAAAAAGTGGTCCAACTAAAACAATCATATTTCTTTACGTGCTACACGAATAAGTAATAAAAAAATGAGGGTTCCTATTTTTAAAAAAAAAACGCAGTAAATATCCGTTTGACCTGTGGCAGCGCCATCTAGCGGGCCAACCATAGCGCCATCTTGTTTCCCCCTTCAAGCTAGATAAGTTTCGTCCTTTGTAGTTTTTTCGTTTGACGGTTATTTCGTGAAATATTTGGTACGGTCACGATCAATGGACCACACTGTATAATTACAAAATATGTACTGACATTTTATGTCTTTAACATATAATGCGGTACACGTAATAAGTTGTCAAGCTCAAAGTTGGCCATAAATTAAGAAAATATATACTTCCCACGGAACACTAGATGTAAAATCACCATTTTGCAACAAATCTGTATATAATCGTGCAAGCACGTCATATTTAGTAAATGCATGCTTACGTTGGTAAATAAAAGATGAGATCATGTCCTTAAAACATAATGACAGTGAAATCAAAGAGGATGAGTAATGGAACAGCTTAATATGAAACTGACAGTGTGTCATAGATTTGACTATTGATGTTAAATATCTTCAGACTATATATAATTATCTTTGGGGTAGTATGGTCTGAAGATATTTAACATTAATAGTCATATCTATGACACATTCTCATTTTAGTATTCAGCTGTTCTGTTACTCATCCTCTTTAATTTCACTATCATTACGTTTAAAGGACATGGGCTTATCTTTTACTTACCAACGTAAGCCCGCTTTTACTAAATATGACGTGCTCTCACGATTATTGACAGATCTGTTACAAAATGGTGTTTATTATATCTAGTATTTCGTGGAGCCAATATTTTAATCAATTTTTGGAAAACTTTGAGCTCGACAACATGTTAAGTGTCCTGTAATGTAAGTACATATTTAGTAATTATACACCAATTTACATTCATTGTTTAAGACCTTTTACATCTTTTGAAATTTTATGTGGTCTCACTATATGCAATTTTTGCTTTTAGTAAATACTTGAAAGTGGTATAAAAGCCCGAAATCTGGGTTGCACTTAAACAATAAAATAGTCAAATGGCGGTGTGTTCATTTTAAAAATTGGTATGTCTTTTCTCAACAACATCAAAATCTCGTTATCTCCGTGTGCTTATAAAAACTAAACATTCAAAGTCGTATTAGCCCAAAGAACGAGGTAAACCACGCATAGTGTTGCTGAGTCACTCCAAGATATTGAACTCGCGTTCAGATAGATGTGCGGCTTTCAGATCCCATCCGGACGTCCTAAATAGGATTTTCCGTGGCTTCCCTAAATCGCTCCACAAGACCGCCGGAGCCACTACCAAGCCACTTCCACAACCTTGTGCAACACGTTAATCTCTGCTGATCACAGGATCGAAATGATGTTAAACAGTAACCTAATTCTTAAGTACTTATTGTACCAGTTTGAAAAGCCTTTTTCTGGAAATTACATCTTACATCCGTAGAAAGAATTTTCACTCTGTAACGTAGTGTTCACTGATTTAAAAAAATTCTAATGTGTCCCGACCGAACCTCGAACCTGATACTTTTTACAACGTTATTACAAGTGATTGAAGCGATCCATAAAGGGACCGTATATGCATTAATTGACATTTTGTCACAAAACTGAACAGATATAGGAAAATATCAAATAGTTTTCAATGCATTCGGAATAACTGCCAACCTGTTGCAAAATACAGGTTTGTTAAACATTTACCATGCTTTAGAGTGTTTCAAAACAGACTTCTTCAACTCTGTCTAGTACATGTCATAAACTTAATCATCATGTCAATACATTATACAAAAGCAGTAGCCATCTACTTTAGGGATTTGTCCTTCAACTACGTACAGCAGATGGCTACTACTTTCATATAATGTATTTACACGGTTTAATTGCGTAGTCCTCTGCGGCCAGAGTCAGTCGACAAAAAAGTTTTCTCAGCAAGGTACTGCGTCATAATGTAAAAAACTACTGCTGCTAGAGAAAAACCAACGTTCGGCCACGGTGGCAGCGGCCTTCTTCTGGGTCTAACGTTGGTTTTTCTCCAGCAGCATTAGTTTTTTACATTATGACGCAGTATTTACACGGTTGTTAACATCTACATCTACATCCACATCCATACTCCGCAAGCCACCTGACGGTGTGTGGCGGAGGGTACCTTGAGTACCTCTATCGATTCTCCCTTCTATTCCAGTCTCGTATTGTTCGTGGAATAAAGGACTGTCGGTATGCCTCTGTGTGGGCTCTAATCCCTCCGGTTTTATCCTCATGGTCTCTTCGCGAGTTATACGTAGGAGGGAGCAATATACTGCTTGACTCCTCGGCGAAGGTACGTTCTCGAAACTTCAACAAAAGCCCGTTCCGAGCTACTGAGCGTCTCTCCTGCAGAGTCTTCCACTGGAGTTTACCTATCATCTCCGTAACGCTTTCGCGATTACTAAATAATCCTGTAACGAAGCGCGCTGCTCTCCGTTGGATCTTCTCTATCTCTTCTATCAACCCTATCTGGTACGGATCCCACACTGCCGAGCAGTATTCAAGCAGCGGGCGAACAAGTGTACTGTAACCTACTTCGTTTGTTTTCGGATTGCATTTCCTTAGGATTCTTCCAATGAATCTCAGTCTGGCATCTGCTTTACCGACGATCAACTTTATATGATCATTCCATTTTAAATCACTCCTAATGCGTACTCTCAGATAATTTATGGAATTAACTGCTTCCAGTTGCTGACCCGCTGTGTTGTAGCTAAATGATAGGAGATCTTTCTTTCTGTGTATTCGTAGCACATTACACTTGTCTACATTGAGATTCAATTGACAGTCCCTGCACCATGCGCCAATTCGCTGCAGATGCTCCTGCATTTCAGTACTATTTTCCATTGTTACAACCTCTCGATACACCACAGCATCATCTGCAAAAAGCCTCAGTGAACTTCCGATGTCATCCACAAGGTCATTTATGTATATTGTGAATGGCAACGGTCCTACGACACTCCCCTGCGGCACACTTGAAATCGCTCTTACTTCGGAAGACTTCTCTCCATTGAGAATGACATGCTGCGTTCTGTTATTTAGGAACTCCTCAATCCAATCACACAATTGGTCTGATAGTCCGTATGCTCTTACTTTGTTCATTAAACGACTGTGGGGAACTGTGTCAAACGCCTTGCGGAAGTCAAGAAACACGGCATCTACCTGTGAACCCGTGTCTAAGGCCCTCTGAGTCCCATGGACGAATAGCGCGAGCTGGGTTTCACACGACCGTCTTTTTCGAAACCCATGCTGATTCCTACGGAGTAGATTTCTAGTCTCCAGAAAAGTCATTATACTCTAACATAATAGGTGTTCCAAAATTCTACAACTGATCGACGTTAGAGATATAGGTCTATAGTTCTGCACATCTGTTCGACGTCCCTTCCTGAAAACGGGGATGACCTGTGCCCTTTTCCAATCCTTTGGAACGCTTCGCTCTTCTAGAGACGTACGGTACACAGCTGCAAGAAGGGGGGGGGGGGCACGTTCCTTCGCGTACTCTGTGTAAAATCGAACTAGTATCCCATCAGGTCCAGCGGCCTTTCCTATTTTGAGCGGTTTTAATTGTTTCTATATCCCTCTGTCGTCTTTTTCGATAACTACCATTTTTTCATCTATGCGACAATCTAGTGAAGGAACTAACTGGATGACATGTACTAGACAGAGTCAACGACTCCCACTTTGACTATACATAATCTGATTTTACGTCCTGCATCTTCTGAAGAAGATGGTTTCACAACCGTCGGAACCATAGTAATGGTTTAATAAACCTGTATTTTGCAACTGGTTGGCTGTTATTTCGAATGCATTAAAGCTGCTGCTTGTACATTTGCTGTAGCGCAGCCGTATTGAAAATCTTCAAATACTTTTGTATTGTTGCAGCCGCACCTCAGATTACTGGCACGAGAGCGTAGCTGTGAGCAGACAAGTTGCCGGCAGGCCAAGTTGCCGGCAGGCGCCAAGAAGGAATATGTTGCACTTCTGACTCAGTCAGTGCCCTTCACAGTCAATGTGCGCTTTACATCGCCCATCCCTTAGTGCAGCGGGTCCAGGAAAACTGTCACATGCTCACTGTCCTGTTTATGTGGGCCCCTGGTCATGTCGGTCTGCCAGGAAAGGAAGCTGCTGTCAAGGCTGCAGCCCTCGTACCTCTACCCGTGAGTTCCTCTATTCCCTCCAATGATTTCTGTGTTGCCGTCTGTCAGAAGGTTGTGTCCCTTTGGCATCGCCAATAGTCCTTCCTTCACGGGAATAAGCTCTGGCTTATTAAGCCTCTCCCAGCGGCTTGGACGACTTCCTCTCAGCACTCCCACTGGGAGGAGGACATTTTAACTAGGCTGCGTATTGGACACTGCCTTTTTAACTATCGTCATTTAATAAGTGGCGCTACCCCACCACTTTGTACACATTGCGCCCAAGTTTTAACTGTCAGCCGCATCCTGATGGAAAGCCCATTTTTTAACCGTTTACGTTCCCACTTAATTTTGCCATCTGAGTTACCGGCCATTTTAGCAAATGACGCGCGGGCTCCTAACTCCTTTTACTTCTTATCCGCCAAAGCAATATGGCGAAGGCCATTTAATTTTTAGTTTTGGACCTCTGTTTCTGCATGGTATCTTTTTCAGCCCTTTTTGCACGTGCCTGTTTTTAGCTGTCTTCTGTTATGTCAATTGGCACTGACGTACAGTCGTTTTTTAAGTGCAAATGGTTATGAGCACTACGGGACTTAATATCTGAGGACATCAGTCCCCCAGAACTTAGAACTACTTAAACCTAACTAACCTAAGGACATCACACACATCCATGCCCAAGGCAGGATTCGAACCTGCGACCGCGGTCGCGCGGTTCCAGACCGAAGCGCCTAGAACCGCTCGGCCACAACGGCCGGCGTTTTTTAAAGTCCTCCCTGTCTTTGTGTTCAATGTTTTGACTTGGGCGCATATGACTCCCAGTTCTTTTTGCGCCTTAATCCAAAACAGAACCAAAACCGAATCTCTTTGTCATGTCTTGACCTATACCTAACAGGACAGGTAGACCCTGCAGCGGAGTAGCATACTGCCATCGTCGAAGTTTGTTCGAAATTCATGCAGTGTTTACTAAACGTCAGTGTTATTCCAAGGCATTTTGGGGTGTGTCAGTGTTCCAATTTAACCCTGACCATTCTGTCTTTAACCTTGTCTTTGATGAGTTTGGTTTAAGCTGGTTTATTCTATAGTATTTTGACAAATCTTAAAGAGCACTCTTTAGGGTGCTTCGTATTGGATCTAAGTCTGTGTTTGGGTTCCAAGAGGGAGATCATAATACAAGAAACTCCTGCAGTTGGGAACTATGGTTTTGGTCATCAGTATACTGGACAGAATTGAAGCCAATGCTCTTACCTGGGAAAGGCCATTGCGATCGATAAAAGCAGTCTAGCATATCCCGGGCGTCAAGAAATGACGGCTGATCCTTACACTTCAGAAACATCAATATACAAGCCCCTTGTAGGTGGAAGCCTGCGCGCTGGACTGTGATTGGGCAATTCATTGTGCTGCTAGTCGCCGACTATCAGCGCCGAATGACACAGAATATGGCAGTGTTTTCATGACCTGTTCTGGGATTCCAGGCGTACATCTAGGGATTGCGGTGTGTTTGGTGCGCAATACACCGATCCCCCCTTGTCGTGGTTACACGTGCTCGGCCTGAACTTGACGAGCGTGTCTGCGCTCAGGTTCCCGTGCGTTCCCACAGCAGGCCACCCATCATCACTTCCGAATGCCCCACAGACCTGGACACTGCACGGCCGCACCAACCGGGCAATGCGAGACCCGCAACGAGGTTCCTTTCAGACTCTTTTTCTCAGGCGCTGATACGCTGTCTGGGCAACTCCTCGTCCATCGCAGTGACCGGTCAACACCTGATGCTGTTCGCGCTTACCACACCTGGTAACAACACTAAATACAAACAACACTAATCAGCTGTGATGGCCGTTCTAGCTGTCAAAGAGAACTGAAAATTTATTATACCCGCTGATGTGTTACACTGACAACCGACGTCGTCTTCCGGACGCTTCACTTTTTTTTTGGTCTTATACCAAGAAAATTAGGCTGTTTTCCCCCCAAACGGGAATGTCAGCGCGAAGCCTTGAGATTCTCCCGGAAGAATGAAGTTTGTCGCCTCGAAGCGTGGCCTCCAGCTAGATTCACATCCTCAGAAGCTGTCTCGCCTCCACAGGGACTGCGGAATGTCTCAGTGCGTGTTATCTTGTCTTCGAGCGACCGTACGACGACTGTCCATTAGCGAGCGAACGGGCAGGCCGAGGGATAGATGGCTATCTGGCAGCAGCGGGCGGCCGGAATGCTGGCTGGGGGATCGCCGTCGGGACTCGCTGGGGACACTGCAGCAGGTAGAAATCGCAACTGGTGTGTTTATTATCGGCGTTCCCACTCATCGCCGTAGTGAGGGGTGAGCTGGAAAGTACTGTAGCAGCAAAAAAAGTTCAACCATCCACGTGTTGAGTGTATTTGGTACATTTGTGCCACGAAGTAGCCGCTATGAGGGGTATCCGTCCAACGTGTAGATACCGTAATTTAAGTTCCTAAAAATATATGTATGTTTATGTCTTCATTCTTGTGTAGTTCTAGGGCTAGAAAGACTGAAGGAACTTCACTAATCCTTGGTAAACCTTCGATTTGTAATGTGACTGTCGCCATTCGATACTTCTGCACCTGTCGGAAAAACTGAACTTTTTTTAAAAATTCCTTAACATGCCGTAGTTAAATTCCAGTGGTGACATCACAGTGTTCATGTATGGGCACGAATAGTTATATAATGCGAAAACAGTTATTATAATCTCAGCAGCATGTCAAGCAATTTTTTTTATATATTTTACGGAACTTGTAATATCGACTAATCGTTATTTAGGTTACCTTCAGATGTACTTATTGCACTCTCCTGAATCGCTAATTTTCATATGTAGCTATTTAAATCGTGATTTATATTTTAAATTAGAAAACTTGCAATTTTAAAGATTGTCATTTTGTATGTACACTGAGATGACAAGTCAGAGGATAGGGATATGCACGTACACAGATGGCGGTAGTATCGCATACGCAACGTATAAAAGAGCAGTGCATTGGCGGAGCTGTCATCTGCACTGAGGTGATTCATGCAAAAAAGATTTGCGACGTGATTATTGCCGTACGACGGGAATTAATAGACTTCGAACGCGGAAAAGTAGTTAAAGCTAGACATATGGGATATTCAATTTCGGAAATCGTTAGGGAATTCAGTATTCCGAGATCCACAATGTCAAGAGTGTGCCGAGAATACCCCTAACCACGGACAACGCAGTGGTCGACGGCCTTCACTTAACGACCGAGAGCAGCGACGTTTGCCTCGATTTGTCAGTGCTGAAAGACTAGCAACACTGCGTTAAATAACAGAAAATCAATTTGGGGCGTACGACGAACGTATCACTTAGGACAGTGCGACGAAACGTGGCGTTAATGGGCGCTGGCAGCATACAGTCGACGCGAGAGTGTCTTCGCTACGGGCACAACATCGACTGCAGCGCCTCTGCTGGGCTCATGACTATATGGGTTCGACCGTAGACGGCTGGAAAACTGTGGCCTGGTCAGATGGGTCCCAAATTCAGTCGGTAAGGGCTTCTAATATTCAAGTGTGGCGCAAACACCCAAAACCGCGGATTCAAGTTGTCAGCAAGGCACTGTGCCATATGGTGATGGCTCCGTTATTGTGTGGGCTGTGTTTACGTGCAATGAACCGATCATTCAGTGTAGATGTTGTGTTCAGCTATTTGTATACCATCTGCAGCCATTCATGGACTTCATGTTCCCAAACAAAGGTGGGATTTTATGCGGATGAAAGTGCGCCATGTCGTTGGGCTACAATTGTTTACGATTCGTTTGAAGGGCATTCTAGATAATTAGAGAGAATGGTTTCGCCACCCAGATCGCCCCATCGAACATTTGTGGGACACAATCGAGAGGTCACTTCGCGCACAAGATCGTGCACTCGCAACACTTCCGCAAGTATGGACGCCTGTAGAGGCAGCATGCAAAATTTGGAAACTTGTGATAAGTTCTTGTTGGACCAAACTGCTGAGGTCATCGGTTCCTGGGCTTACACACTACTTAATCTAATTTGCACTAACGACACATACACACACACATATATATATGCCCGAGTGAGAACTCGAAGCTCCGCGCTGCAGGCTGCATGGCTCAGTATTTCTGCAGGGGACTTAGAGCGACTTGTTAAGTCCACGCCACGTCGAGTTGCTGCAGTATGACAGATAAAAAGAAAATCCGACACGATGTTAGGAAGTGTCCCATGACTTTTGTCACCTCAGAAATGAAGGTACCGTATTCCCACTAGCCACTGCCTCCACCTCACAGGTAGCACTTCCTCTCTGTAAACGCTTTGGCCGTTACGGCAGTTGACGCCCTGCTTAGGACTTCCTTATGTAAGTGATTTTTTTTTATAACGCTACCTTGTCGATGGAAATGGAGAGTGCTCTCAAAATAGCCAGGAGATGTGCTGAATGATCAGACAATGACTGGCAACATAACTCCGTTTACGGTGCGTGAAGCGGTGTACAAACAGCAGTGGAGGTGAACAAGAGCTAAAGCGGTAGTCCTGGCGGTTTTGCTTGGCCGTGAGCACTGTAATTGTCGTCATTTTTACATGTGTCATATAAGTTGCTCTGAAACATAATGTGCAGCCCGCCGCCGTTTTCACAGTTGTATATGTGTACCAGTCAGTGTTGCGAAACGTAAGTGCGGGATGCTAAGTACAGCTCGGGGTAAACATTAATCGAGAATCTGGTAAATCAGTACCGAAATAAACACGTAGTAACTATGGTAACTATCCTCCTGTTGTACTTCACAGTATCGGTTGATGCTGTTGCTTTACCACGGGTGTCGCGTTTACTCTGATATTTTAATCAGAGCAGTGAATGTTGCCTTTCCTTTGTACGAGCTGTAGTTTTCAATCGCCAAGCGTGTGGGCAGAGCGAAAGCGGCGTCCTAGAAGTGATTTCGCCAGTTTAATCCCTTTGTGACTGGCTGGGAATTGTTGGTGCAGTTTTTGCTGCTTTGTGTGTGTGTGTGTGTGTGTGTGTGTGTGTGTGTGTGCGTGTGTGTGTGTGTGTGTGTGCATTGCTGCAAAGCACTCCTGCTAATGGAAATAAAACGGTTTTATTTCACTGTTCTGACTATTACATGCATTTAGTGGGAATAACATTAACCATCTCCCCGAACACTGGACTTGTTTTAGTCCGTCCGCTAAACAAACAAAAATTATAAAAGCAAAAACCTGTAGTACAAAAACACGTTTTCTTTTCAGCCAGACATATTTAGTGGTATACCTGTAATCCCCACTTCCCTTCCCCTGTTTTTTAGAGAATCGTACTTCCCTGTACAAGACAAATCTCTTAAACTGCATGTTGTACAATGATATTTTTGCAGGTACATTCAGTCGTATATGTGGATACTTCCTAAGATGTAATACGAATAGATTTAATAACAAAGAATCAATAAATTAAAACGCGGTACTTGAAGCTGAGGTTTCACTGTATGAGCAGCGAAAACGTAGTAAGTCATAACTTTTTATTTTTTTGTGGAAATGTCAGCAAGAAAAAGTTCATAAAGGTTTGTAACGATCGGTAAAGTTTTTTTTCGCAAGTTGCTAAGTGCTCGCATTTTCAAATACTGGAGGAATATAGTCTGCATAGCCGGTCGTTGACGTCGTGCGGTTCTAGGCGCTTCAGTCCGGAATGACGCTGCTGCTACGGTAGCAGGTTCGAATCCTTCCCCGGGCATGTGTGTGCTGTCCTTAGGTTAGTTAGGTTTAAGAAGCTCTAAGTCTAGGGGACTGATGACCTCAGATGTTAAGTCCCATAGTGCTCAGAGCCATTTGAACCATTTATAGTCTGGATAATTTGCGCATGATGAGTTCTGCTGTCGCAAGACACGTACCCAATTTCTAACTTTAGTAAACTTACTGTATTAAATCTTTAACGTAAGGTTACACCTCATATTGATTATGAACGTATTTTGAATTTTTAATGCGGTCAGTAATTATATGAAACATTGAAAATCAAATCTGCCAGGAAGTTTCATATCAGCGCACACTCCGCTGCAGAGTGAAAATATCATTCTGTAAACATCCCATAGGGTGTGGCTAAGCCATGTCTCCGAAATATCCTTTCTTTCAGGAGAGCTAGTTCTGCAAGGTTCGCAGGAGAGCTTCTGTAAAGTTTGGAAGGTAGGAGACGAGGTACTGGCAGAAGTAAATCTGTGAGGACGGGGCGTGAGTCGTGCTTTGGTAGCTCAGTTGCAAGAGCACTTGCCCGCGAAAGGCAAAGGTCCCGGGTTCGAGTCTCGATCCCGCACACAGTTTTAACCTGCCAGGAAGTTTCAAATTTTTATTGCCCTTGAAGCTGGTAGGCAGGCAACTAGTAACTGGGTTTCAGTACTTTTGGCGTCTGCGTATCATCTACGTGAGTAAATTAAAAGGAATCTTCATTTTGAAATTTATCGTCTGACCGGCTTTCAAGTTTGTCGTGTTATCCTTTCCCAGTATATCGATCGTGATACATTTGGTTTTTTTTTACGTCTACATACCTATTAGGCCGTACATCCACTTGCAACTGCTTTTAATTTTTAATATCAAACTCGGCGAGATCGCGGAGTGGTAAGTCGATTCTGGAGGACGAGGTTTAAAATCCCTGTCCAGGCATTCAGATTAAGGATTTCCCCCTCTCTCCCGAACGCCAAGATGTTGCTTTGAAAGGACGCTGCCGGTTTCCTTCTGTAGCCTTGCCCATTTAGAGCCCGAGCTGCGTCTCTAGTGACCTCGTCATCGACCTGACGTTACACTCTGATCTTGTTCCCTCCTCTCTCTCAACAGTTCTTACCGCCGACAGTTTCCTCTCTTACCAAATTAAGTGTTCGTGAGAGATCGCGGATGTTTCATGTCAGCCAATATATTCTTTTGGTGGAATTACGCGGTATTTTTCTCTTCTTTCCGATTCAGTACCTTTTCAGTAGCTATCAGCTCTATCCAGCTAAACTTCAGCTGTCTGCCACCGCATTACAAAAATACATGTTCATTCTCCTCTTTCCAGTACTGTTAGTCGTTCATTTCGTTTTCACAAAAACTCCAAAGCAAGAAAGTAGGTGTAAAAGCAACTTGCTGAAACTTAAATTTTAGATTCTAACATACTTCCCTTTTTTAGAGAACTTTGTCTTGAAGCTGTGACTGAATTTGGTGTCTTATCTATTTTGTATCTTCTCTAATACATCTATTTTGTGTCTTCTGTGGTACATCTGTTTTGTTTTTGAAAGCCGGCCGTTGTGGCCGAGCGGTTGTAGGCGCTTCAGTCCGGAACCGAGCGATCGCTAGGGTCGCAGGTTCGAATCCTGCCTCGGGCATGGAGGTGTGTGATGTCCTTAGGTTAGTTCGGTTTGAGTAGTTTTAAGTCTAGGGTATTGATTACCTCAGATGTTAAGTCCCATAGTGCTTAGAGCCATTTGAACCATTTGTTTTTGAAGTAACAAAACTTATCTAGTGCTTTCCGCGGCCTACACATGAGTGCGAGCATCAGATATGTTCGGCGTCAACGTGCGCTAACCACTCATAGACGCCATCTGCCAGCATGAGCAGTGGAGGGTATACATAGCAAATGGCCAGAACACGCGCCGTAAGCGGAAACGGGGCAGTTTATTGGAAGTCCAAAAGAGGATGGTCGTTGGTATTCGGGCCAAAGTTCGAAGCATTTCCGAAACGGCTAAGTTTTCGAACTGTCTGCGTGCAGCCGTGGTTTAAGTGTATCGTGCTTGGCCAAATAGCGTTTACCCAAACCCGACCCCGAGGCAACTGTGGTGCACCACGGGCGAACGGCGGATGAGGAGATATGCAGAATACAGGGTGTTACAAAAAGGTACGGCCAAACTTTCAGGAAACATCCTTCACACACAAATAAAGAAAAGATGTTATGTGGACATGTGTCCGGAAACGCTTACTTTCCATGTTAAAGCTCATTTTATTACTTCTCTTCCAATCACATTAATCGTGGAATGGAAACACACAGCAACAGAACGTACCAGCGTGACTTCAAACACTTTGTTACAGGAATTGTTCAAAATGTCCTCCGTTAGCGAGAATACATGCATGCACCCTCCGTCGCATAGAATCCCTGATGCGCTGATGCAGTGCTGGAGAATGGCGTATTGTATCACAGCCGCCCACAATACGAGCACGGAGAGTCTCTAGATTTGGTACCGGGGTTCCATAGACAAGAGCTTTCAAATGCCCCCATAAATGAAAGTCAAGAGGGTTGAGGTCAGGAGAGCGTGGAGGCCATGGAATCGGACCGCCTCCACCAATCCATCGGTCACCGAATCTGTTGTTGAGAAGCGCACGAACACTTCGACTGAAATGTGCAGGAGCTCCATCGTGCATGAATCACATGTTGTGTCGTACTTGTAAAGGCACATGGTCTAGCAGCACAGGTAGAGTATCCCGTATGAAATCATGATAACGTGCTCCTTTGAGCGTAGGTGGAAGAACATGGGGTCCAATCAAGACATCACCAACAGTGCCTGTCCAAACGTTCACAGAAAATCTGTGCCGATGACGTGATTGCACAATTGCGTGCGGATTCTCGTCAGCCCACACATGTTGATTGTGAAAATTTACAATTTGATCACGTTGGAATGAAGCCTCATCCGTAAAGAGAACATTTGCACTGAAATGAGGATTGACACATTGCTGGAAGAACCATTCGCAGAAGTGTGCCTGTGGAGGCCAATCAGCTGCTGGTAGTGCCTGCATACGCTGTACATGGTACGGAACAACCGGTTCTCCCGTAGCACTCCATACAGTGACGTGGTCAACGTTACCTTTTACAGCAGCAGCTTCTCTGACGCTGACATTAGGGTTATCGTCAACTGCACGAAGAAGTGCCTCGTCCATTGAAGGTGTTCTCGTCGTTCTAGGTCTTCCCCAGTCGCAAGTCATAGGCTGGAATGCTCCGTGCTCCCTAAGGCGCCGATCAATTGCTTCGAACGTCTTCCTGTCGGGACACCTTCGTTCTGGAAATTTGTCTCGATACAAACGTACCGCGCCACGGCTTTTGCCCCGTGCTAATCCGTACATCAAATGGGTATCTGCCAACTCCGCATTTGTAAGCATTGCACTGACTGCAAAACCACGTTCGTGATGAACACTAATCTGTTGATGTTACGTACTGATGTGCTTGATGCTAGTACTGTACAGCAATGAGTCGCATGTCAACACAAGCACCGAAGTCAACATCACCTTCCTTCAATTGGGCCAACAGGCGGTGAATCGAGGAAGTACAGTAGATAATGACGAAACTAAAATGAGCTCTAAAATGGAAATTAAGCGTTTCCGGACACTTGTCCACATAACATCTTTTCTTTATTTGTGTGTGAGGATGTTTCCTGAAAGCTTGGCCGTACCTTTTTGTAACACCCTGTATACTGGCCAACATATGCGCAACTGTTGAGCAACTGAGAGCCCAGGTGAACCAAGGTGCTTGTCAACATTGTCTGCTCGACCACCGTTCTGCGAACGTTGTTGCGTACGGGCCTCCGCAGCAGGCGCCTGGTCCATGCACCCGTGTTGACTGCCGTTCATCGACGACGAAGGCTGGAATTTGCACGCCGGTACCTCGCCTGGACGTCAGGCGACAGGCGTCATTTTCAGATCACAGATGGCCGTTGGCGTATACGGCGTGAAACGTCGAAAGGGTACAGCGCACACACCGAGCTTTATGAGGTGGGGGATGTTTTCGTGGCGTTCCGTGGGTAATTTCGTCATTCTGGAAAGTACAGTGCGTCAGCACACGTTTGAATCTATCCTTGGGACCATGCCCACCACTATACGCGTTTAGTTTTCCCCCCGGCACGATGGCATCTACCAGCAGGACAATGCAACATGTTACACAGGTCGCAGTGTACGTGCGTTATGCGTGATTCGAAGACCGCATTTTATACTCAGTCGAGAATCTATGGGACAATCTCGATCAGGCTGTTGGTGCCATGGATCCTCAACCGAGAAATGTATAACAGCCAGCCATGGCACTAAAATCGGTTTGGCTCCACAACTCTTCCTGTGCCTTCCAGAACTTCATTAACACTATTGCTGCTCGCGCCTTTCATCTGTCCAATGTTGTTTCATCTTTTGACACGGGGTCACATTAATTTGACTGGACAATTTATTTCCTCAAACTTCCTGTCAGATTAAAACTGTGTGCCAGACCGAGACTCGAACTCGGAACCTTAGCCTTTCGCGGGCAAGTGCTCTATAAACTGAGCTAACCAATCACGACTCACTCCCCTTCCTCACAGCTTTAATTCCGCCAGTACATCGTCTCCTACCTTCCAAACTTCCTTTCTTGCAGGAGTGCTAGTTCTGCTCTGTTCGCAGGAGAGCTTCTGTAAAGCTTAGAAGGTAGGAGATGAGATACTGCCAGAAGTGAAGCAGTGAGGACCGTGCGTGAGTCGTGCTTGGATTGCTCAGTTGGTAGAGCCATTTCCCGCGAAAGGCAAAGGTCCCGAGTTCGAGTCTCGGTCCGGCACACAGTTTTAATTTGCCACGAAGTTTCATATCAGCGGACACTCCGCTGCAGAGTGGAAATCTGATTCTGGAATTTATATCCTGATGTAAGTGTGGTGTGCGTACTGTAAGACTTCGGTACATACACCATCACATTATTTGACTTGTCGCTCTAACGAAGTAGGAAAGTGTCAGCAATATGTCTCGTGGTCTTATCGTGGCGTGTTTATCTTCTGCCTTTAGGTCAGACGATAGAAATGCCACTTGTACGCTTAGAGTAGCAGATTGACGGTGACCAACTTTAAATAGAACTTGATTAATTTTCACACACATTCATTAAAATAATAACAAGGATAAAAATTACTTAACTTGGTTCTGGATGCTATTTACAATTGACATTCTGAAGTTCCTTCGGTCTTGGTACGTTAATCTTATTCTCACATATCTCTGATACTTGACAAAGTGTCTATACATTTTTCTTCATGGCTATGTACAGGAATATGGTAATCTTATTAGGCGCAGGCTGAAACTTGACTACAGACTAATGCAGACTGACTGATCGGAGGTCTGTGCACACATTATAATACCTCGAGCGTTCAGGTATCACTGCGCGAGTGTGATCCGCGAGGAGAAAAGGTTCTACGTTAGCAGCCATCTCATTGGCTGCGTTACATATTAATAAGCGGATCGGCGAAAGCAGAATTTGGTCCGTCTCTAAGCTAGCGCCATCTCGTAGTGCGGTGACGGACGAGCGCTGCGCCTGCGCTGTTGTGCTTAGCGAGGCGCGCTTTAGTGGGAAAGTTGTGTACGCGATGACTGCGCGGAACTATGTAGACAACAGTAAGTTTTAATCCCACGTGACTTAACTACTCAACCTTTCCAAGACACTATCCTTACCGATGAAGCGATCGCCTGCGGTAGAATTACAAAGTTTGTTTAGTGTACACTAACAAACGTACATCCTACAAGAGTTTGTCTGCTGCTGCTACTCACATGTACTCGGCAACAGCAGAATATTGACTGTCGCCCAGTATCTATAACGGGAAACTAATGAGGAGGAAGGTAAATATTTGCAACTTGATGTGGTGCAGAACTAACAAAGGGAGGTAACGACGTTGGAATCACGGATTTACTTCGAACTTTGTACACCTTTAGTAGGCTATTAAACAAACATAACGTGAAAGGAGTAACGTGCAATACTGTGGCAAATTCCGAAGAAATCGCAAGAGAAGTTTTACGTGCCTTTTATGTAAATTGTGTATCTGTGGAAAGGTTCCTCTTGTAAGAATTCGTGGTGGTCATAAGGTAGCGTTCGCCCATGGCAAGGTGGTCGCGTACGAGGCGATGGTTCGAACCGCGCTAATACTTATTTTTAAATCTATAGTTTATTCATGACTGGTCTCATTAATTAATTTATATGACACTTGAAAGGTAATATAATGAAAAAACACGTTTATTTGCACTGAAATTTCAATTTGTTATCCACGTCTGTATGACAAATAACATCCTTCGACGCGTGATATCGGGAGCTCATCGGACAGGTAATGCTACATTACTCTCTTGGTGTGGCACGCTGTGACTTATTATATTACTGATTGTGAATAACGTCATTCGCATCACCAATTATCGAGCTTTGACTTGGGCGTTCTAGTCCTGTCCTCATCCTTGAAAATTTAAATAGTAGATAGCGAAATAACTTACGAAATTCACTATACTTCATGAAAATGCATTTGTGGTTTTTTTTCATTATGTGACCTCTCAAATGTTATATAAATTAAATGATGACACCAGTGATTAAGAAGTGCATATTAAAAATACGTGTTTGTGCTGTTCGAACCGTCGCCTCGTCGACGAACTTTTCGCTTTTCGCGAACGCTAACCATATGACCACGGCGAATTCTTGCGAGAGGGACCTGTCACAGATACATGATTTACATAAGATACGTAAAACTTCTCTTGCGATTCTCGGAATTGCGAGAGAGGTGCACCTTACAACTTGAAAATTACGTTGTTTTAATGACCTGCTAAAGGTGTACGAAGTAGATCCGTGGCCCCGCCTTGTAAGGCAAGTAAGAGAAACAGTAGTACTGAGGAAACGCATATGTTGCGCTCAGAAGTTGGCGTAATCGTTTCACAACACGTTACGTATTCAGAACGGAGTGTCTCTGGCTGCATTGGCAGTGTTAGCTGTTGACCACGGTAACACTCGTGGGTGTGACGTCACGTGAGTTGTTTGTTGCGTAAAGTGTCGTGCCGGCGGCAGGTCTGCACGGGCAACGCTCTCCGCCCCCATGACGACTCGGCCAGTCCCACGCGACCACATGTTCCTGCATAGGCGGCAGGTGCACACGTATTCCGTCTGTTGTTTTGTATAAATGTACGCTGCTTTGCTGGTGGCGTTATTTTTGTACGAGAGGTAGCTTATCGCAAACTGCCCTTGAGAAATCCTCGCTCTGAGCTCTACGTTCATGCGTAATTGTGTGTGTGTGTGTGTGTGTGTGTGTGTGTGTGTGTGAGAGAGAGAGAGAGAGAGAGAGAGAGAGAGAGAGAGAGAGAGAGCACATTTTGAACAAATTTACAGGTGTACTACAACAGTCGTAACAATATATGGCTAAATAGTCTTTTCAAGGCTTGAGTCCATGGCTGCATTAAATTCCTCTAAAGAAGTAGTCTCTACGACGCTGTTTTTTTGTTTGAGACAGACATTGGTGGTTATTTTACTTCGCCCCTTTGGCGCTATAAGCGTGCAGTATTCAGCATGTCATGGTCCACACAGTACTGTGAAATAGACCAACATTCAATGGCGGATGACATCCCATATTTCCGTAGAATGGCGTAATAACTACATCTAGACCGAAAAGGTGGATCTAATTCGCGAGTCTAGTCACTAACAGCACACGCAGCACAGTAAATGAAAACCGATATGATGAACATCTGCGAGATTACGAACGGATTTTCATTTGCTAGGCAAAATACATTATGCATGTAGAGAATGCAGTGTATACCATAGCACTCATATCAATCTGTTGCCCTCTCTTTGACGGTCAGTAACTAAAGCAGTATCATATTTTTCATACTCCCTCTGCTACTGTTTCTCAGAATCGTGCGCAATAGAGAAGAGCGATGCTTTTCTTCTAATTACCCCCACTCAAATACACTGATCATCTTTTTAATACTTGCTATTGTACTAAATCGGCCGGTTTCATTGCTAGCAACTTGTCAGCGGCTTCAGTCCAAGTTGAATATATTTCCCAAATCCGAAGGAATACGCAAAAATAGGTCACCACGAAGATGGTATGTGCTGTTTTATCTACACAGCGTAGCTTTACCTGTGCTTGGAGCCGATTAAAATACCTCAAGATGCTTTCCATATAGCAGAAGTTCAGCACAAATCCAACCTGTAGATTTCTTCAGTGTAATATGATGACTTCTATGGGTACAATCGATTGCAGGCATTTAAAAGTCTGTCAACTTAAAGGAATTTTCGTGGTGATTCCAAAACTGCTTTTGTGCTCTAGCATCCGCTGAGTTAATGTTACTTTTCAGAACAGTCATTTAATTGAATGTAAATATAGCGCAATTGCTTCCTTCGTTCATATGCCGTAGAATTTTAATATTAGCCACATGAATTGGTCATTCATAAGACCTAATATCCTGCTATGATCTCTATTTCTTATCGCTCCTCTGTTCGTGGCAGCAAAATGTGACATTAAAGTGGTTTGAAGATTCAAAGTATGGATTTCTTACAGAAACCCTAAAATACAATTTCGGAAAGATTGTATTCTATCAATGGAATCAGCACTATTGTACTGTTGTCATAAATAAGACTTTTGTGAAAAAATGGAATTAAGTTCATGTAGATTCTTATCGTTTGGTTCAAAGTTTTTGTTGGTAAGTGTTGCGATCGACTTTCGATTCGAGAATCGATTTTGGAATTTATCACAAGTAATGCATTTTCCCTAAGAAATGGAAGCTTTCAATTTGCTGAACCTAGAATATTCTAACGAGTTTCTATTCGGAAAGCCCTCACCAAAGTTTAATCGATGCGATTAGATCTACGGACCCATCGTTCACACATTACCCGAACAATACGGCTGCAAACTTCGAATGATGGGCATTGTTTAATAGGGTACGGCATTGTATACCAATTGGGAAGCTGACAGCGGCCGGGAGAGCGGTGTTGTGTCCGCACCCCAATGACACCACTGGCGGAGGGTGACAAACGTACAGGATTCGGAATATTTCGATTTATGCTATAGAAAACTACACTCTGTCATGGCTGAGATACACTGTTGCTTCCATCTTTAGAAGAGATAGTATAAGATTTTTCAGTTTAGGACTGTGTAACACCTACAGCGCCTCTCGGTGTTGAAAAAACGAAAATAGCTCCCAAATTAGCTCCCATGCCCTTAAAATATCAATTCACAAAATGACCCAAGTACCTCCACACGTAGTAATTACGAAAAATAAATAAAAAACAAATAGCGGGAAATATCTAGTAGAAAAAGCAAAAGGAAAGAGAAGGAAAATAAATTTTAGAAACATGGGAAGGGGGAAACAGTAGAAAATATTAAAATTTTAGTTATTCTAATACGTAAGAAAGTCAGTATTATAGTCATAGAACATAGGTCTGGGACACCAAAGATAGTGTTTCTTGAAGTATAAATAGCCATACGTTGTAATTACCATTCTCCAGTCTCTAGTCTGTTCTAGTTCGGAAGTTATTTAGGACGTACAGCTTTAGAGAACAACAATTGGGACTTTAAACGGGGATCAAGAACAGATCGTGACGAGATTGTTTTTGAGGATTGTCAATTCAAGACTTTAATTTGGACATTTATCAGATTAAACGGGAAGGTGCATAGTAGCCGGCCGCGGTGGTCTCGCGGTTCTAGGCGCGCATTCGGGAACCGTGCGACTGCTACGCTCGGTTCGAATCCTGCCTCGGGCATGGATGTGTGTGATGTCCTTCGGTTAGTTAGGTTTAAGTAGTTGTAAGTTCTAGGGGACTGATGACCACAGCAATTGAGTCCCACAGTGCTCAGGGCCATTTGAACCATTTTTGAAGGTGCATAGTAATCTCTTTGGCTTTAATGTCAATTGGTGTGAATATTTAAACGCTTTACTGAATTGAGAATTTTAACCGGATTCGAACTTTCAATTGTGACAGTGGGAAACTTTAACTTCACGCGACTAGTGGTCATAGTTAATGACAGTTTGCGGATATTAAATAAAAATAACTTAGTCACCAAAAGTGACAGGATATTATCTAACAACTCTGATGCTAGTGGGAATACTACTTAGACATCTAATTAAGGAACTTCTTTGAATGAGATCGTATGAGTGGACCTATTCATTAATAATTCTTGTCAATAAACTGACGTTCTTAATTTGAAATATAATACAAGTCTTGAACATTAATTTAACTTAGATTAATAAACGTTAAGGTTACGTTATCTATGCCAAGAACAAACTAGCGATTCGTAACTAAAACAATTGAACGAAAGGTTAAAGTATCGTCGACTGTAAACATTGGTAGTAAAGCTACTAACGATTTTTTCTCCCTGAGTGACCCACGTTTAACATTGGGTTTTAAGAGTAATCAAACTTATACTTACCCGGGTCAATATTAAATAAAAGTGAAACCCTTTAATTACAGTCAATATGTAAAATAAAAAAAAATAAAAAAAATAAAAAAAACTTTCACCTATTAGACGAAAAAGCGAAAACAGAAAATGGGCTGCTACAACTGGCAGAGATAATATGACAGTTTTACGTGCGTCTGGCGATGTATTAATCTTATAATGCTTGCCCAGCTTTCTTCGATGGCGGGGACGTTCCACGTACGCAGCAGGTTTGTGGTTGGAGAATTACTGTGGCGTGCGGGATACGCGATAGGGCACCGCACTGAATGTCCTCCCACTGTGAGATAAGCCGTGCGTGCGCGTGTGCGCGACGCCTCTTTGTCTGGGAAGCAGTTGATAGACGCTCGCTTCTCTGTTTAGCTGTAAGCTCTTAAACGAGCACTGGCGCAAGGCAATCTCCTCTAGCCCACACCGCACGGAACAGACGGTCCGCCACTGGAACAAAGTACAGGACAATGCCGCATCTTCGACGGCGTGCTGGTTAGTAATGCCTCGGAATTTTTTATGTGAAAACTCGTAAAAGTTTCAAACTAAAACAAACGCCATTAACATTGTACATCTTTATTCTTCAGCCTGGGAACGAAGTTTTTTGCGACAGCACTTACATGTAAAAAATTCTCGGTATTCTTTCCGGTTCTGGATAAAATCTCGAGCTGTCTTAAACGGGACCCAACTTTGACGTACAGCAGAAAAACCATGAAGTTATTGAAGAATCCCAGGCTGCCAGACGATATTACAAAAAATCTCACAAGGGAACCTCCCCATTGCATCCCCCCTCAGATTTAGTTATAAGTTGGCACAGTGGATAGGCCTTGAAAAACTGTACACAGATCAATCGAGAAAACAGGAGGGAGTTGTGTGGAACTATGAAAAAAATTTGCAAAATATACAAACTGAGTAGTCCATGAGTAAGATAAGCAACATCAAGGAAAGCCTGAACTCAGGAGCGCCGTGGTTAGCGTGAGCAGCTGCAGAACGAGGGGTCCTTGGTTCAAGTCTTCCCTCCAGTGAAAAGTTTACTTTCTTTATTTTCGCAAAGTTATGATCTGTCCGTTCCTTCATTGACGTCTCTGTTCACTGTCATAAGTTTAGTGTCTGTGTTTTGCGGACGCACCGCAAAACCGTGCCACTAGTAGACGAAAGGACGTGTCCCCAATAGGGACCGAAAACATTTGATCGCAAGGTCATTGGTCAACCGATTCCTCCACAGGAAACCACGTCTGATGCATTCTGTACGACACTGGTGACGGCATGTGCGACACATGACAGGAATATATTGTCGACCCATCTAACTTGTGCACTTGGCGAATGGGTAAAAAGATTCTTCTACCTTGCCCGATTTAGGTTTTCTTGTGGATGTGATAATCACTCCCAAAAATGTGATGAAAACATAGGAGTTTGTGACATAAACTGCAACAAATGAATGCAACAGTTTCACAGTCGCACAGTTTTCCCTGTGCTCTGTCAAAACATGTTTTTAACGTTTTCAAATTTTTCCGTGTGCAGACCGTCAAATCCTGCATGTGTCCAAGCAAATCTGAACATGTCATGGAATTTTGGAGACCGAAGTTGATTATGTGTGAGTGCCTGTACTTTGATAATGGTCTGAAAATAAAAAAAATTAAAACTTCTTACTCAAGGGAAGACTTTAACCAAGGACCTCTCGTTCCGCAGCTGCTCACGCTAACCACGGGACGACGGCGTTCCTGAGCCCACTCTATCCTTCGTGCTGTCTATCTTGCGCATGGACTACTCAGTTTGTATATTTTGCTTATTTTTTTTCATAGTTCCACGCTACTTGTTCCTGTTTTCTCGATTGATCTGTATTCAGTTTTTCATGGCCTATCCACTGTGCCAACTTATAACTACACTCCTGGAAATGGAAAAAAGAACACATTGATACCGGTGTGTCAGACCCACCATACTTGCTCCGGACACTGCGAGAGGGCTGTACAAGCAATGATCACACGCACGGCACAGCAGACACACCAGGAACCGCGGTGTTGGCCGTCGAGTGGCGCTAGCTGCGCAGCATTTGTGCACCGCCGCCGTCAGTGTCAGCCAGTTTGCCGTGGCATACGAAGCTCCATCGCAGTCTTTAACACTGGTAGCATGCCGCGACAGCGAGGACGTGAACCGTATGTGCAGTTGACGGACTTTGAGCGAGGGCGTATTGTGGGCATGCGGGAGGCCGGGTGGACGTACCGCCGAATTGCTCAACACGTGAGGCGTGAGGTCTCCACAGTACATCGATGTTGTCGCCAGTGGTCGGCGGAAGGTGCACGTGCCCGTCGACCTGGGACCGGACCGCAGCGACGCACGGATGCACGCCAAGACCGTAGGATCCTACGCAGTGCCGTAGGGGACCGCACCGCCACTTCCCAGCAAATTAGGGACACTGTTGCTCCTGGGGTATCGGCGAGGACCATTCGCAACCGTCTCCATGAAGCTGGGCTACGGTCCCGCACACCGTTAGGCCGTCTTCCGCTCACGCCCCAACATCGTGCAACCCGCCTCCAGTGGTGTCGCGACAGGCGTGAATGGAGGGACGAATGGAGACGTGTCGTCTTCAGCGATGAGAGTCGCTTCTGCCTTGGTGCCAATGATGGTCGTATGCGTGTTTGGCGCCGTGCAGGTAAGCGCCACAATCAGGACTGCATACGACCGAGGCACACAGGGCCAACACCCGGCATCATGGTGTGGGGAGCGATCTCCTACACTGGCCGTACACCTCTGGTGATCGTCGAGGGGACACTGAATAGTGCACGGTACATCCAAACCGTCATCGAACCCATCGTTCTACCATTCCTAGACCGGCAAGGGAACTTGCTGTTCCGACAGGACAATGCTCGTCCGCATGTATCCCGTGCCACCCAACGTGCTCTAGAAGGTGTAAGTCAAGTACTCTGGCCAGCAAGATCTCCGGATCTGTCCCCCATTGAGCATGTTTGGGACTGGATGAAGCGTCGTCTCACGCGGTCTGCACGTCCAGCACGAACGCTGGTCCAACTGAGGCGCCAGGTGGAAATGGCATGGCAAGCCGTTCCACAGGACTACATCCAGCATCTCTACGATCGTCTCCATGGGAGAATAGCAGCCTGCATTGCTGCGAAAGGTGGATATACACTGTACCAGTGCCGACATTGTGCATGCTCTGTTGCCTGTGTCTATGTGCCTGTGGTTCTGTCAGTGTGATCATGTGATGTATCTGACCCCAGGAATGTGTCAATAAAGTTTCCCCTTCCTGGGACAATGAATTCACGGTGTTCTTATTTCAATTTCCAGGAGTGTAAATCTGAGGGGGGTGCGATGGTGAGGTTCCCTTGTCAGAGTCCGAGCTCCTAGTCCGCCCAGGTTGTACGGACCACCGAACCGCAACGATAATGTTACCATGAGACCTATTATCAGTGCAATTGGTTCTCCTACTTATAAGCTGGCCAAATTCCTAACAAAGTTGATGATTCCTGAGTTGGTCTAAATGACATTTTAGTCAGCCTTGATGTGGTATCGCTGTTCACAAAAGTTCCTTTGGATAACACTTTGAAGATGCTGGCGGATCATTTTCCTCCTGAAACTATAGAGTTGTTCCGGCTTGTGATGACGACCATCTACTTCTTATATGGTAGCAAATTTTATGAAATGACGGACGGCATGGCGATGGTCTCTCCGTTGTCTCCATCACTGGCTAACTTTTTTATCGAGAATTTTGAAGAACGTGCATTAAATTCGGCTGCCCTCCGTCCAGCCTTATTTTATCGTTACGTTGACGATACATTTATGATCTGGCCACACGGCGCAGAAGCTCTCGAACAATTCGTGGAACACATGAACAATACACATTCGAACATTCAGTTCACTGTCGAGATGGAGAAGGAAGGGAGACTGCCTTTCTTAGACGTTTTAGTACAGCGATAGGCGGACGGGGAGTCTTGGCCACTCTGTGTACCGTAAGCCGGCGCATACCGATTTATGCCTGAATGCACACAGTTTCCATCATCCTGCTCAGAAGAGAGCCGTTTTGAACACGTTGGTATATTGAGCAAAAACTGTTTCTGACGAGGACCACTTAAGGTCGGAGATCAACCATTTGAAGTACGTGTTCCGAAAGAATGGCTATGGTGCACGCGATGTAAAGGCAGCGTTCTCCAAAAAAAAGGAAATGTGAAAAGGCTACACACTCACAGGATGATACACCGATTGTGACGCGCGATTTCCAGTAAAATAGGAAGAGTCCTGCGTAGATAGACGAGGTATAATACCGACTTTTCGTCCTCCTAAGAAAGTTAAGATGATGATGCGCCGTGTTAAGGACAATCTCGTCCTCGGGGCCCCTGGAGTTTATAATATACCCTATGGGTGTGGAAGCAATTATATAGGTCAGACGATTCGTACAGTTTCCGACCGCTGTGCATAACACCAACGCCATATTAAAAATAGAGAATTGGAGAAATCGGCAAACTTAAAATATTGTTCGATGAAACAAAAATTCTGTCCCATGCCTCCATGTACTGGGATTCTGTTATTAAGGAGGCTGTTGAAATAAGAATGAGCCAAAAGAACTTAAACGGAGATCGCGGATACCATCGGAGCTGTGCGTGGAAACGAGCGCTTGATGCAGAGAAGCAGCAGAGACGTTCCTTCCAATGTTTACGTTCCATCGGAAGCGGTGGCGCCACCGGCGCACACAGTGACATCATCTGCGACAGCAGTACGTAATCGCCGAACAATCATAATCCGACCAATCAGAAGCCGTCCATGGGCTATAAAAAGGCTACCACAGCAGCAGTGAAGACAGTCAGTTCCTGACGATAACGATGGAGGTAACCGTCGAAAGCTCGAGATTTTATCCAGAACTGACGCGACGAGAATACCGAGAATGTTTTACATATATTTGCAGCCGTGTGCCACCAGAGGGCTCCCAATTGTAGTGTGTGACATGGCGGTGTGTATCGTAACCATGTCGGTGCGTGAGAAACAGCGTGCTGTAATCGAATTTCGAATTCGAGGAGTTCGTCCACACATGGAACACCCTCTCCTTTTGAATGACCACGGACGGTGGAGTGCTAGTGACAAGGGATTTCAAATTGAATCCGTTTTTGACACTGTACCACATAAGCGGCTTGTAGTGAAATTGCTTGCTTGTAGAATATCGTCTTACTTACTTGACCCGATTCGTGATTTCGTGTCAGAGAGATCACAGATTGTGGTAACTGACGGAAAGTCATCGAGTACAACAGAAGTGATTTCTGGTGTTCCCAAAGTTAGTGTTAGGGTCCATCTGCCGTTCATTATCTACATAAACGATTTAGGAGACAATGTAGCATCCGTCTTAGATTGTTTGCAGATGACGTTATCGTTTATCGAGAAGTAAAGTCATGAGAAGATCAAAACAAATCACAAACCTATTTAGAAAAGATATCTGTATGGTGCAAAAATTGGCAATTGACCCTAAATACCGGCCGTGGTGGCAGAGCGGTTCTAGGCGCTTAGGTCCGGAACCGCGCGACTGCTACGGTCGCAGGTTCGAATCCTGCCTCGGGCATGGATGTGTGTGATGTCCTTAGGTTAGTTAGGTTTAAGTAGTTCTAAGTTCTAGGGGGCTGGTGACCTCAAATGGTAAGTCCCATAGTGCCCAGAGCCATTTGAAACATTTTTGATCCTAAATAACTCAAAGTGTGAGGTCATCCACATGAGTGCTAAAAGAAATCCGTTAAACTTCAGGTCCACGATAAATCACTCAAATCTAAAGGCTGTAAATTCAAATAAATACCTAGGAATTACGATTACGAACAACTTAAATTGAAAGGAACACATAGAAAATGTTGTTGGGGAAGGCTAACCAAAAACTGCGTTTTACTGGCAGGACAGTTATAACATGTAACACATCTACTAAAGAGACGGCCTACACTATGCTTGTCCGTCCCCTTTTAGAATACTGCTGCGCGGTGTGGGATCCTTACCAGATAGGACTGACGGAGTACATCGAGGAAGTTCAAGGAAGGGCAGCAAGTTTTGTATATCGCGAATTAGTGGAGAGTGTCGCTGAACTGATACAGGATTAAGGGTGGACGTCATTAAAGCAAAGGCGTTTTTCGTTGCGGCGGAATCATCTCACGAAATTTCAATCACAAAATTTCTCCTCCGAATGCGAAAATATTTTGTTGACGCCGACCTAAATAGGGAGAAACGCTTACCATAATAAAAACAAGGGGAATCAGAGCTCACTGTGAAAGATGTAGGTGTTCGTTTTTTCCGCGCGCTGTGCGAGATTGGAATAATAGGGAATTATTGTGAAGGTGGTTCGATGAAACCTTTGCAGGACACTTAAATGTGATTTGCAGAGTTTCCACGTAGGTGTAAGTGTGGACCACACACGAGCGCTGCGAACGACAATTCACCACTTTGGGTTACCATCGTCGATCATCCTCCACACCGTCCCGACTTGGCCCCGTCAGATTTTCGTCTGTTTCCAAAACCTGATGGATACTGTTGAGGACTTCACATTGGTAGTGATGGAGTGCAACCACACGTGAGGCTGAGGTTCCGTCAGTAAAGTCAGACATTCTACGGTAAGTGCTGTCAACAAACCGTCCTCTCGCTAGGAGAAACGTGTTCGTCGCCAGGGCGACTATGTTGGAAAATAAATATGTGGACATGAAGAATAAAAATGTAGAATGTTTGTTTTATTTAAAAAACCTTAAAAGCTTCGACAAAAAAGCTCGGAGGCATTACTTTTCAGCACGTTTTTCTACATCTGTATCCCGTAAGCCATCGTGCGGAGTGAATCATGTATCAGTCAAGTCTAATATCTCTCTCTCTCTCTCTCTCTCTCTCTCTCTCTCTATCTATCTATCTATCTATCTATTTCACCGTCCATCATGCTCCTCGGCCAACCGTGCAGTTTGAACGGCCTAACGCAAACCGTTCAGCATTTATGACGATTTTATTTCATGCAGTTCAATAATTGTCTCCTTGTACATAATGCACGTACGCGTGCAAGTTACTGAGTCGTGGACGACGGCATATGGAAGTTTTGGCCTGCTCCTGAAGCGTGCTGGGGTAGCCAGAGTTGTTAACGCGACCGCTCGCAACAAGCTGGAAATCGAGGCTCGAGTCCCGGTACGGCACAAATTTTCAATGTCCTCATTCCATTACATGGCTGAAGGCTGTGAATATTCGCGAATGTGAATACGCTTCATGCGTACCGTTTTCGCCCGCCTACAAAAGTGGCTGAGAGAGAGTGGTACGCTCACACCTAGAAGGGTTGACTGTGATACTCCAAAGATGTGCTCCACTCGCGACCTTGAAGAGGATGTTCTTCGTCACGTAGCAGGCAACTCGAGGACGGGCACTCAAAACGTTGCCCTTACCGTGGCTCCTGTGCAGCTCATTGTCTGCGCCGTGTGCGCACAGTGAAGCGCGAGATTTGAACACTATCCTGTCTTAAAAGTTATTTTACATCCAAACGGGTTTCTTACCTAAACTTTATCTGCTAACTCCCCTCTACAGTCTCTGAAAGCCTGTAACAGGAATTGTGTAACACCACCTTGATGTCGCACGCTGACTTCCGGTTATGGAATATACTGGGTGATCAAAAAGTCAGTATAAATTTGAAAACTGAATAAATCACGGAATAATGTAGATAGAGAGGTACAAATTGACACACATGCTTGGAATGACATGGGGTTTTATTAGAACAAAAAAAAAAATACAAAACTTCAAAACATGTCCGACAGATGGAACTTCATCAGATCAGAATAGCAATAATTAGCATAACAAAGTAAGACAAAGCAAAGAGATGATCTTTACAGGAAATGCTCAATATGTGCACCATCATTCCCCAACAATAGCTGTAGTCGAGGAATAATGTTGTGAACAGCACTCTAAAGCATGTCCGGAGCTATGGTGAGGCACTGGTGTCGGATGTTGTCTTTCAGCATCCCTAGAGATGTCGGTCGATTACGATACACTTGCGACTTCGTGTAACCCCAAAGCCAATAATGGCACGGAATGATGCCTGGGGACCTGGGAGGGCAGCATGACGAAAGTGACGGCTGAGCACAGGATCATCACCAAACGAGCGCAAGGGATCTTGCACGCGTCTAGCATTATGGGGTGATTCTAATAAAACCCCCATGTCATTCCAAGCATGAGTGTCAATTTTTACCCCTCTATCTCCATTATTCCGTGGTTTATTAAGTTTTCAAATTTATATTGACTTTTTGATCACCTGGTGTATTGAATCCAATCGCACATGTGTTCTGATATCCCGTTAGAAATTATTTTGTTTGCCAGGCGTTAGTGTCGTACAGTACTTTTGAATATCATGAGACACCGAAACAACATGGATTCCTGTACGAATGCGTACTCTCGCGGCGACAGCCATTACTGAAATATTCTCAGGTTTCAAGCCGCGTCAAGTAGTTAACTGTCCACGAGCTCAGGGCAGAGATGAGAGTGCAGCTGAGTGCGGCACGGGTTCCTGTGACGCGGCAGTTGAAGCTGGTGTGGCGGTCGCACCACGATTGGATTTTTGGATTGTTTTGGGGGAGGAGACCAGACAACGAGGTCATCGGTCTCATCGGATTGGGAAGGAAGTCGGCCGTGCCCTTTGAAAGGAAGCATCCCGGCATTTGCCTGGAGTGATTTAGGGAAATCACTCGCACCACGAAAACATTACCGTATGTGGTGAACGACAAGGCACCGGTGACGTCACTGGCAGTGGCTCGGCTATATACAGTAAGCATGGCAGCGGCAGCCAATCTAGAGTCAGCCGCTTGAAAATGGCAGAGGAAGTGTCTGCCGAAAACTCGTGAGCAGTTAACCACTTGGCGCGGCTTGAAACCCGAGGATATCTTATGAACATAATTTAAGTTATGTGGTACCTCCTGGATTTCACCAATGAACGCAGTAAGCCAGATGCTTACAGAAATAAAGTTCATTCCATTCTAAGATTCGTTCCATCTTGAGGAAGCAATCACACCTGAACGCAATTAATGCTCTATAACTGTAAAATTCAGCTTGCTGGTAGAGATATGAACGTTTTTGCAAATCAGTTACTCCCAGTTGATTGTTATTCATTTTGTTCAGTGACGATGTTATAAAGAAATGGTAATGGAATGTAATCAAATTACGTCAAGGGATTCTCAGGACATCTTAGGAAACGACACTAAAAGTAGTAGATGAGGTATGCCACTGGGGAATCAAAATAACTCACAATGACCGTAGTAGAAAGGACATAAAATTGAGGCTGGCCGGAGCAACTAGAACATTTCTGAGAAAGAGGAATTTGTTTACATTGAATACGAGTACAAGTGTTTGGAAGTGGGTTTCGAAGGTGTTTGTCTGCAGCGTAGTACTGTACGGAACTGAAACGTGGATGACAAGAGGTTCAGACGATAAGGGAATAGAAGCTTTCGAAATGTGGCACTACAGAAGAAACTCTTAATAGTGGTGGCAATAGTAGTAGTAGTAGTAGTAGTAGTAGTAGTAGTAGTAGTAGTAGTAATGGAAGAAGAAGAAGAAGAAATTGGCAATATTAATGATGTTGTGATATATAAGAATATCAGTTAATAAGCTGACAGATAAAATCCCGAATGAAGAAGTTCTAAAAAAGAATAACTCTGGATAGATATCTGTGGCAGGTCTTTACCAGAAGTGTAGAAGCAGTGGTAGAGAGAGGAAAAATTGTAGTGGTTGAACGTAGCTAGAATATGTAAAAAAGATAACCAAGGGAGTTAGATACAGTAGACAGGCTTTTGAACAGAGAATCATATCGTAGATACAAAATGATGTCGAACCGTCTCAAGAAGAGTGTTAATTTAAATTAAACGTCCGGCTGTAAACGGCTTCTGTGCGTTTCAGTTGCTGCAATAGTTTGTCAGAAATTTAATAATTAGTTTAATTGACCGTACTGTGTATTCGTAGTAAAAGATTGTAAATAGTACACAAGAAATCACCCGTCTTTACCCTTTTTCATAACATTTTATTTCAGAGCACGTAAATTTCTGACTCCAAACTCCGTTTTCTAGTATAGAAGGATCTGACTAGGAGTTAGTTGATACCAGTTCTCCGAAAAGGCACCGGGGCAGGTATGACCCCTGGATAGCACGAGACACGCTCCCACATCTAGAGAAAATCCAGAAGAGGACGCAGATCTGAACGGCATTATATCAGACGCACGTAATATGTTGCACAGCAAAGTAAACTGAGGGAAAGCGCAGCGCAAATGCCAAAAAACACAAGAACCCTAATGATTCGGTACAATATCGGCGTTAACAGTGTAATAGAACGTTATTTGCTTGAAGCAGACACAAGTCCTTGACGTTCCGGAACATGAAATTTATACATATACAAAAAATGAATACTTTATAGTTCACATTAAGCAGCATTTTTATACATTATAAAACATGTATAACATCTTTGAAACAGTAGCACTAGAGAATGGACTTGGTCTTCGAAATAAAGGTCTTATCAAGTAAAACGTTGTAAAACTTTTCGTTATGTGAAAAAAAGATTTAATTCCTTTCTTCAAGCAATGAAGCATCCCCTCTACCAAGATTTGGTTTATTATAGTGTTCGGAATTTAAGTTACTATTGCTGGTTTTCTTTGGTTAGAGCAAAGTCTGATCAATTGACTGTACCGAGGTGGGAGCGCTATCGGGGCGCATTCTTGCTACTGTAAACACAGAGAGAGGTCGTGAGGTGGGAGCCTTGACGGAAACCGGTTATGACAGCCGTTCAGTGAATATAAAAGTCGCTGGAAAAAGCCCAGCTGCTGCCGCGTCTCCAGTTTCAGAGAGAGACGTTGCTAAAGATGAAAGATTACATTTCAAATTATTTTAAAAATATTAACAATAAAATAACAAAACAAAAACAATTAACAATAAAAATATTAACAATTTCATTCAGGAATGGAAAAATAAGTTAAAAAATGGCTGGTGGCTGGTATCATACTCAATTCAGAGAAGAAAAAATTACATTAAGATCTCCTGTTTAGGTTTCGCAGACGATTTAGTTATAGCAGCGGACAGCGGGGGCAACCATTCAGATGATTCTTGAAAGAATGTGCTGAAAAACCTGTCCTGCAAATCCCTCTTAGAGAAACTGAGTTCATCTGTGCTAAATTTAACATCCAGATATAAAACACGGGCAAATCAAGAGAGTCAGACATTTGAAATATCTCGGAGCAATCATAGAACCAACGGGGCTAGGAAAAGAAACACAGTGTGTTCGATTACGAGAGAACGCATGATATCTGAACAAAAAGGACATGTCCATATGAACAAAGGTGAATCTCTGTGCTCGAGCGAAATGTAAATAGTCAACTGAAAAGGCGATCTAGAAAACGTCAAGCTACATGAAGGAAGGACAAAGCTTTGGCCCAGAAGAAAAGGGCAGATGTAGACTAAAATTCAAGCAACAGATATTGTCAAACCTGGCCGCAGACATTAGAAAACGAAGATCGAAATCTTATGGACATATTCAAAGGTTCCCAACAAGATAGACATACATCAGCAAATTAAATAAATATGCCATGGAGCCAACAAGTTACAAAGGACCCCGAGAAAGCTCAGGTACTTCGTCATCCTTTAGATACCACTAACTCGTGGGGGATATACTGCATGAACAGACTGCAATACATAGGTGAGAGGCAAAGTCGGACAATGTACCTTACTCTCGTAATAATACAATAAATTGCACTGAGAATACACTCAGCGACGTAATCTGTGTGACTTGAAATAATGATCTATACTAACACGACGACGTCACGTAAGATTTGATATTTAGCTTCCCATGCTATAAATCACACTACAGCTCGCTTGAACATCACTATGTTCAAAAAGATGAGCAAAATGACACCCTGTAATGAATGTGTACTCTGACAACCCAGGTAAACACTTTCTCAACAACGTAGGTACCAGAAACGATAGCTTTCGTATGTAACCGGTAATGAAAATGAAATGATCGTATGGCATTGTTGGCCTGGTTGTTCCCAGTCGGGTTCGGCCTCCAAGCGCAAGTCTTATTTCAGTCGGCACCATATTGGGCGACCTGCAGCCGATGATGACGATGATAGCAGAACACCCAGTCCCCGAGCGGAGAAAAATCTCCAACCCCTGTCGGGAATCAAACGCGGGCCTAGGGCATGGGAGGTAAGCGCGTTACCACCGAGTTAAGCAGGTGGACTACGTAACTGGTGAACACGTCATGTAGATCCTTTACCTCTTGTAGTTTCCTCCTCTTTTAAACCTTCAACGAATAATCGTATATTCACTCAATCAGTGCAACGTTATAAGTTTTTACGTGAATTGGAGAATACATTCACAAGGCAAAGATATAATGTAATGTTGTTTATCTTTCGTTGTCAATCAACGATAACCTCTATAAGTAGAGCCTTGCTACAACAACATCCTTGACTCTATTGAAATTTTATCTTAACAAACTATTTCGTTAATCCCAATCTTTCAGAATTAAATGGAATAACTTTTCATTTACAATTAATCACCTTGCAATAAAACGTAAACTTGGTTTCTCTGTCTGAATAAAGATTAATTACCTTCCTTTTCGTTTCAAGTCATTAACTGTAAAATACTATACCTTCTCTTCAGGATTTTAATTTCTTTGAACTTTACTTTTACCAATATGACAGTCTTTTATTTTATTGACCTTTGGATCCAGTTTGATACGAAAAGATATGTTAGAGATATTAGTCTGCGTTGAAATAAACTTTTGAATATTTTTTTCTTGTAATAATTTAGGGATAGAGGACAAGTAGAGTATTGACTTTTTCAGTTTAAAACAATTAATTCTTTATTTACTGCCATTAATTCGTGTACAGGTACAAGTAAGCGTTTTACTTTACGAGTACTGGTTCTCTGTTCAAAACCTCACTAAGCGGAAACGTAATAAGCGCCACTTTTCAACTGTGTGAACTTTAAATAATCAAACAAAGCTAAACCACTTCAGGCGTTGACTTCCGCGACCCACTAATATTTAAACCTCAAAACACAGCATTCGATGATCTCTTTTAAAGAGAATTAGCGTGTTCTCTAATGAATGGCTCTCGATTTGTCGTTTAGGGAAGAGGGGAAACCCTCATCGAATGCTGTGTTTTGAGCAACACACGAACGTAAATATTATACTACACTTAACTTTAGAACGAGTAGTAAGATTCGTCAACGAATGAGATTTTTCGACGTACGCTTTTTGTGATCTGACACTTTAGTTCAATCCTTGTTTGGATAATTATTTGCAGAGTCCTCGCAGACGTTGTACGTACTACCTGCTTTTGGAAATTTATTTTTAATCCCAAATTGTCCTTTGCCGGAACTTATTACGACTTTCTTCAAAATATTAATAAATACGATACATTGAGCATTATTTCGGTTCATTTGTAGTGTAAGTAACATAAGAATTGAGAATAAAAGAAAGTTTCTCCGTAGGGGCTAGGCCCGACGAGTACTGTTCTGTAGTATTCATGTTACGCCAACCGCTGCCTGGTAACTATGCTAACATACGCGGCACACGCCTCGTTCGATCCGTGCCAGAGAAGATATTTTTTTCTTTTCCTAAACGGCTGACCACTTGGAGTTCTCGATTTCACTTCTGGTCAAGTGCTGCATATTCCATGAATTAGGACGAAATCGGTAACGACGGGAAGGCGCGGGCTCCTTGTGAGGCACTGTTCGAAGTAAAGTGCTTAACAGCCTTATACCGCCTAATTCTCATCATGGCACGAAAGAGTTCAGTACGTTTGGTTGTGTGTGTCTTGTTACAGCGCCAGACCGAACCACCGTGTGGCGCTTGATGTACCGAGTGCTCCCTAAGCAGCCGGTCTTGGCGCCAGTACAGCGAGACGCCAGCTGGTACGAGGCAAAACTCGTTTCCTGCCATTGTAGCATTACGGAAAACAGAAAAAGGCACAGGCGCCTTCTGACATTTCACAATAACGCGGCGACATTTCACAATAACGCGCCAAATATATATATATAGTACCTCCATTGGCTTCCTTAGCTTCCAACAAAGTCATAGCTACCGGGCTGAATAAAAGGGGTGATGATCATGCTGAAATGTGCCACGAGAGTCGTAATATCACTTCACGATTTCTGTTTTGGTGGTGTGTCCTAGGGCTGTAGATAAAATGATATATCGACATTTTTCAAAAAATATCTGTATAAATCGGCAATAAATTTTCCCCTGATACACCGATATCAAATTGGCAATATCCAGCGCCGATATTTTTTCGTGTTATATTTTTTTCGCAATTTTCGCTAAATATTTCAAGTTGTTCTTTTCAAACTGTAGTAGGACATAATTTCAGTTTTACTATCAAGGAGTCTTACTACTTTTTAAGTTCATTACCTTCAATCTTTCTCCTTACTGTGTGAAGCAAGCATATGTGGCGCAAAAGAACTAGTCCGATTGCATTAAGGGAGGTGCCTTTGTGAACCGAATAACGAAATTACCGATGTGAAGAAACACCACGCCAGTTGCGTTAAAAACAATTTTTAACGCGACTAGTGCGCTATTCCTGCTTATCCACATTCTTCAAAACCAGTTGCTGAAAATGATGAACAAAAATCTGAAAGACTACACTGGTCGCAGCGTTGAGCGGAGGCGCAATCGGCCCTCAGCGCTACCAACAGAAAGTGCAACGTTTAGTTTCACAGCACAATTTTGACACTACAGTTGCTAGGTTGGTGGTGGCACAAATGAAGAAACAGGGAAGTCCACATGAAGTGTTCCGGATAAATCCGAAGTTACGAAACCGAACGATGGAACCATCGGACACTTTTCATTGCGCCACTTGACATGCAGTTACCATTGTTAGCAAAGTGGTTGTCACCAAGCGTAAACGTGCGTTGATTTACAGAACATCTAATGATAAATCAGTACGTTTATACAGCTCTAAAACCGGCAGTATATTTAGATTTCGCCGGCCAGTGTGGCCAAGCGGTTCTAGGCGCTTCAGTCTGGAACCGCGCGACCGCTACGGTCGCAGGTTCGAATCCTGCCTCGGGCATGGATGTGTGTGTTGTCCGTAGGTTAGTTAGGTTTAAGTAGTTCTGAGCACTATGGGACTTAACATCTGAGGTCATCAGTCCCCTAGAACTTTGAACTACTTAAACCTAACTAACCTAAGGACACCACACACATCCATGCCCGAGGTAGGATTCGAACCTGCGACCGTAGCAAAAGCGGTTCCAGACTCAAGCGCCTAGAACCGCGGCTGGCATATTTAGAATGTGTGGCCGATAATTTTATAGGTAGATACGTCGATGTATCTTAGGTCGATATAACGATAATTCCTTTAAATATATCGTGACCCGATAGTGATATTTTTAAAAATATCTGTCTCCAACGCCGCAGACACGTAATCCTAGAGACGCTTTTGAGCCATTTTGACTATTTTTCGACCGTGACAGCCTTATGAAACGTCCCCTTTAAAAAAATTAATGAATTACTGTGCTGATAAATCTCTTACATTTTTTTTATTTTCAAACAGCTGAGCAGAACTGAACGTACTCAGACATTTCGCTCTTTACTTATTCTGATCAATACTAAACTAACGCACAATATTTTAAGCGCAACGCAGTCTAACTTTCTATAATCCCTACAAAAGAATGGCCCTGACTAACATCAACATATACCTTTCACAAATCACTTACCTCACAAAAATCTTCGTTACTCGAACTACTGCAATACAGCGAGCGCCACTACTGCCAGCTAAATAAAAGATTCAAACTACAGAAGGCACTATCTACTGATAGGCATAGTTAGCAAATAAAGATTTTAATAGAGTACAATGTATTTACCTTAATAGTGTTCAAAAATCATAATATATGTATCAGTTCATGACATCCAGTCTTACAAATTTACTGTCTCTGATGGACACACGTCCAGATCATCAGCTCTCAAATCTCCGCCATTTCTCTCCCCACATCCACCAATGCTGGCGGCTCACCTCCAACTGCGCAACGCTACTCGCTGTTAACAGCCAACTGCCCAACACTACAATAGCATATACTCAAACAATGCAAACCAACCACAGCCTTCACACAGCACAGTCAGCGATATTCATATAGAGCGCTACGTGGCGTTGCCAACATAAAAGCCTAAACAGCTTACTTACAGCTTTTGAACCCATTTTGACTATTTTTCGACCGTGACTGCATCAAGGAATATTAAAGAACTTTTACATATCTAGTAACTCTTTACACGTCAAATTCTTATCCTCTTTTTTTTCCCTGGTGTCCTGCGTTACTTGGTTTTTCATTAATTTCTCTCATTCGCCTTGAGGTTCAACGATCCGGATATGCTCAGTTTCTTGTTTCCACTTGTTTTCCCCACACCCCGGTTCGTTTTGGTGCTTCCTCTCGTGCCCTCTGTAGACTTACTCATTTCTCTCAGGCGCAGTAACCAGAGCGGCGGTTAAGAAAGAGTAAACATGGGCTGGATTGTTTTTAGTACACTAAACATGATTTTCGAAAGTAAGTTTCCAGCATGTGTAGAAACGGATGTTTTGAATCAGTTTCTGTTAGGAGTTTCGACTTATGGCAGTGAGACATGGACTTTTAATGCGAAAACCGTCCAAAACCTGGTAGCCCGGCGAACTGTGGAGAAACACACGCTGGAGATTGCTGGCAGAGAGAGGAAAATAGAAGAAATGCATCAGATAACCGAATAGAGTGAATGACATGATTATGGTTCAAATGGCTCTGTGCACTATGGGACTTAACTTCTGAGATCATCAGTCCCCTAGAACTTAGAACTACTTAAACCTAACTAACCTAAGGCATCACACACACACACCCATGCCCGAGGCAGGATTCGAACCTGCGACCGTGCCGGTCGCTCGGTTCCAGACTGTAGCGCCTAGAACCGCTCGGCCACTCCAGTCGGCCTGACATGATTATGATCTTAATTGGCCAAGGAAGTTCTTTGCTGGAATCTAAGAGCTGAAAACATGACAGATGACTACCTAATGGAAGATACGGAAATGACGTTACAAAGCACACAAGATCAGCATGGATGCCTGTAGCTGAACGCCGTAACCCGTGGATAGGTTTACACTAAAGAAGCCCTTCACATGTAGCAGTTTGTGTTGTGTGGGTAATCAGAGCTGTTCTTGCGACCAGGGCAAATGGAAAAAATGTTACGTCGAGTAATATGTCTTATGGTGCATATTGTTTATCTGTTGTGGACATTGTACTCAACAACAGAAAGTAAGTTACGAAGGCGCCCTAGAGTACATTAACCCAACTGGTTCCGAAATCGAGCGGTCTGAGGCGCTGCAGTCGTGGAGTGTGCGGCAGGTCCCGGCGGCGCTTCGAGTCCTCCCTCGGGCATGGGTGTTTGTTTGTCCTTAAGATAATTTAGGTTAAGTAGTGTGTAAGCTTAGGGACTGATGACCTTAGCAGTTAAGTCCCATAAGATAAAAAGCAAAGAAAAAAAAAAGAATCCGAAATGCTCTTGCAGTCTTTCAATGCGCAACTCCCTGCTGGGGAGTTCTGTTCCCAAACCTTAGCACATAAAGTTCGCAGTTTGTAATTGTTTCGGTTAATTGTGTCTAACACGGCATCATTTGGCGCCTTGAAGCTTCTTAAATGTCAACGTAAGTGTTCTGAAGATCTTCTGGCTATATGCCCATATCCTCTAAACCTCTTTGGACATTAATGTATAAGTATATTGTTGTTTTCGGTTTCGGGTGAGAGATGTTGAATTTGCATTTCTTTCGGTTGAAATCATTCATTCTTCGTATGCGGCCATAAAATCTATGTCGGAGTTTGCGCATTTTATCCGTAATTTTTCTGTTGTAGAACATAGTTCAGTTTTATTGTGTGGATTTAGATTGTATCATTTCGGATCTTTCTGTCATTTAGTTTTAATTCCGCTAGTAAACATCTCCTCGAACGCTGATACAGTCGGATGCATATCGACATGTTTTGACAGAATTGTAGTAATCGATTTTAATATTCATCGAAAACTCTCAACTGCGCTTGTTTCGTGTCGTTTCGAAAGAAATTTATATTTTTTCTGGCATTTTCTATCAAGGCATTTGTGCCTAGACGATAGGCTTCGATCTGTTCGTACAAACATGTAAAGATACTCTAATGTTTTGTGTTTCGTATGTGGTCTTTGGGGCTGTAGCATCATTTACAGTTGAAATTTGATTAATTTCTTTTTCCAGAAGATATTTGCGTGCCGCTTTGTTCTGCTACTATCTTTCTGTTGCTGTTTCCAATTATATCTCATTAAAAGTGGCATCCTCTGAAAACTTAAACGGTTTACTTCCACAACATTCCTCTTACACCTTAAACCTCCAGATGTCAGACATTCAGATCGATACCAAACGTCGTATGTCTATAGAACATTAACCAAATGTCGATTTAGTTCGTGCTGTGTGCTGTCGTCCAGTAGAACACGCATAAATGGTGATTAAAAGTAACAACAGAACTACGGAGCAAACAAAAAGTGGTGCTGTGCGTAACTGTTTTGTATATGTTGCGTGGGTGAGTTGGTAGAGAGATTGAGGTGGTCGTATCAAAGGTCTCGCGTTCGAACCCAGTGATAAGTTTTTTTTTTGTTCTTTGTTTTGTTTTTTATTTTTTACTGTTTGCGCGTGAGACTGTTACGTGGGACAACATGTTTCTGACATGTAAAAGGACTTTTCGCAGTTTATAACAATGTTCTTTTAGCAGTCTGCTTTCGCTTCGTTAGTTGAAAGTAGCAAACCTATACAGTACATTTCTGTAGGTAGGAGAGGTGTTCTCTCAGACAAGTGCTACAGAACGGGCACCACTCGAAATTAAGCAGTTACTACATTCGTAGTTTCACAAAATAAACGTAAATGATCCAAACAGTAGAATAAAGAAACAGTTGCATCACACGTGCCGAAGTATTAATAGTCTAGTGTTATTCGTGGTCTGCACGTAGAAAACAACCTACCAGAAGACAAAATCACAACTCACATAACTCCAGCGAACACAATTTCCATTTGTCAACCGCTATTATTAATAATAATATTTCCGCACGTGTGATGCAGTTGTTCCTCTATTTTTCTATTCTGATTGCATATTCTGTGAAGCAACAAGTGTACTCCATAGATTTACTACTTTCAAAGAAACTAAGCGAAAATAGACTGCCAACGTAAAAACATTGCTGTTGACTCCAAACCGCCCTTCAATAACACATTCACTCATAATATAGTAAAAAAAATTATTCTCATTGGGGTATGAACCGAGGACCCTCGATGTGACGATCTAATGTTTTACCAATTTCTACGCGGAAGCCATACGTATTCGTTACTCACAGTAATGCTTTTTCTGTGCTCCGTACTTCTGGTGTTACTCTGAATTAACGTTTCCGCATGTTCTACTGGATGACAGCACATACTGCGAACTAAATCGCAGTTTTGGTTGATGCTCTGCCGATATACAACGTTTGCTACCGATGTGAACGTGCGACATCTGAAGGTTTGGTTATCAGTCACAATCCTTTAAGGCTGGAACAGGGTCCGGAGTTTTGATTTCTTGCACAGTTATTTTTTATTATTATTTTTTTCATTTCTCTACATTGCGATTAATCTTATCGGAGACGCTTTTCTTGAAGTTATTTTGTCGGAAACTGACATTCTGAGCCCGTGGCTGTGTACAAAACACATCTTGATTATTGCAGAGAAGATAACAGGATCGTTTAAAATTTTTGTAAGGCACAATTACAGTTAAATAGACATTTTCTCACATCATGTTTTGGTTGTGGGGCACCACCACTCCAAGGAAATTTAATCTTCTGGGGGAATAAAAAGTGAAAACTAACGTAAAGTAACAAAAATGGGTCTTAACGTGAACAGGCCGTCTGATGATGAAACCGGTAACGTCGCTATTTATATAAGTAAATAAATGTACTGTAAAAAGTGGCTGGTCGCTGTTAATATTCGGGCAAGAAAAGTTGAGACTCGGCGCGGTGATTGATGGGAACGACTGCAAGGCCGGTATTACGCTATCAGATTTGTTTGTCAAAGATTTGATCAGAGATGTGATCAAATATTCCGTCAAATATATTTGACAAAGATCTTTGACGTAGCGCTAGAAGGGGTATTACACTGTCATCAAATTTTTCGTCAAAGTTCAAGATGGCTGACAACAACTTGTTATTAACTGCAGCAGTTGCACGTACCGCAATTGCATTGTGTGAACATGCGGAAAAGAAGTGGGAAAAAAAAGGAACCATACATACGAAGTTGACAGTCTTAAATTCTTGGGATGACAACTCGATAATAAACTCAGTTGGGAGGAGCACACCACAGAACTGCAGAAACGCCTTAACAAATCTGTATTTGCAATTCGAGTGTTAGCAGACATAGGCAACATAAAAATGAAAAAGCTTGCATACTTTGCCTACTTTCATTCCATAATGTCATATGTTATAATATTTTGGGGTAAATCTTCAAGTCAGACAAAAGTTTTCAGAGTCCAAAAGCGTGTAATACGTATTATTTGTGGAGTAAACTCACGGACGTCCTGCAGAAACCTCTTCAAAGAACTGGGTATACTAACTACTGTCTCTCAGTATATTTACTCCTTAATGAAATTTGTCGTAAGTAATATATCTCTCTTTCCAACAAACAACTCAGTTCATACCAACAATACCACGAACAAAAATGATCTGCACAAGAACTGAAAAGCTTTTACTTTAGTTCGAAAAGGGGTCCACTACTCAGGAACACTCATCTGCAATAATTTGCCAGCAAACATAAAAAATTTAGTTACAAATAAAGATCAGTTTAAAATCAGCCTGAAAGACGTACTAATGGCCAACTCCTTCTACTCCATTGACGAAATTTTTAATATTAACGAATAATGTATTGTATTTATTCATAATATTAGCATTGTTATTTCAGCTTAAAAAAAATTTACATGTTCCACATCCACGAAAATCTCCTCAGCACGGGTCTATGGAACGAAGAACTAATCTAATCTGGGTGAAACTGTCGGTTTTACGACGAGACGATAAAAGCATTCAACAAAACTTGTTACGTGAGCTTACAGTGGAAGACGTCAAGTCGCACATCAGTTACTTAAGAATGGATGAGCATACATTCATGTATGTGCTCAGTGAAGTGTATCCTCATATCTCAAAGCACAATATTCACTTAAGAACTGCTACATCTTCAGAATACAGGCTCACTGTAACACTCAGATTCCTTGCTGCAGGAGAGGGTCAGGTCAGGTCAGGTGAGGCCAGGCCAGGCCAGGCCAGGCCAGGTCAGGTCAGGTCTCCAATCTTCTTAATCTATTTTTGTATTCAGGGTGCCTCACGTTGTAAAGCGCCTCATCAGCTTCATACATCTCTATTTATTTTGTAGTTGTCGGACGCTGCAGCGATCTAGCGCTCCATGTGGTAACATGTCACATTGCAGTGAACAGATGTTGTTATTGTTGTTGTTGTCTTCAGTCTTGAGACTGGTTTGATGCAGCACTCCGCGCTACTCTATCCTGTGTAAGCTTCTTCATCTCCCAGTACTTCCTGCAACCCACATCCTTCTGAATCTGCTTAGTGTATTCATCTCTTGGTCTCCATCTACGATGTTTACTCTCCACGCTGCCCTCCAATACTAAATTGGTAATCCCTTGATGCCTCAGAACATGTCCTACCAACCGATCCCTTCTTCTAGTCAAGTTGTGCCACAAACTGCTCTTCTTCGCAATTCTATTCAATACCTCCTCATTAGTTATGTGTTCTACCCATGTAATCTTCAGCACTCTTCTGTAGCACCACATTTCGAAAGCGTCTATTCTCTTCTTGTCCAAACTATTTATCGTCCATGTTTCACTTCCATACATGGCTACACTCCATACAAATACTTTCAGAAATGACTTCCTGACACTTAAATCTATACTCGATGTTAGCAAACTTCTCTTCTTCAGAAACGCTTTTCTTGCCATTGCCAGTCTACATTTTATATCATTTCTACTTCGACCGTCATCAGTTATTTTGCTCCCCAAATAGCAAAATTCCTTTACTACTTTAAGTGTCTCATTTCCTAATCTAATTCCCTCAGCATCACCCGACTTCATTCGACTATATTCCATTATCCTCGTTTTACTTTTGTTGATCTTATATCCTCCTTTCAAGACACTGCCCATTCCGTTCAACTGCTCTTCCAAGTCCTTTTCTGTTTCTGACAGAATTACAATGTCATCGACAGACCTCAGAGTTTTCATTTCTTCTCCATGGATTTTAAAACCTACTCCGAATTTTTCTTTTGTTTCCTTTACTGCCTGCTCAATATACAGATTTCATGCCTCTCGACTCTTATAACTGACATCTGGTTTCTATACAAATTGTTAATAGCCTTTCACTCCTTGTATTTTACCCCTGCCACCTTTAGAATTTGAAAGAGTATTCCAGTCAAAGTTGTCAAAATCTTCATCTAAGTCCTCAAATGCCAGGAAGTTTGCCTTTCTTTAATCTATTTTCTAAGATAAGTCGCAGTGTCAGTATTGCCTCACGTGTTCCAACATTTCTCCGGAATCCAAACTGATCATCGCCGAGGTCACCTTCTACCAGTTTTTCCATTCGTCTGTAAAGAATTCGCGTTAGTATTTTGCAGTTGCGACTTATTAAACTGATAGACAAGCGATTTCTTTGATCAAAACTACAGCGAGGCCCTAGATTTGATCAAATAAGGACGACATGTGACAATGTTCCTATTACGCCATCAAATATCTTTGACAAAGATTTTTACAAAGATATTTGACAAAGAAATTTGATAGTGTAATACTGGCGTAAGTGGGAAACGCCGTTACGGTCGCTCCTATCAGCCACTAAGCAGAGTATAGAACTTTGCGGGTGTGGTATCTACTCTCCAAGAGCTGACATGTAATTTTTTTTTTTAAGCTTTCACGTTATTATTTCGGCCCAAGCACCTGTAGAAGTCGAGCATCAAAGTACCTTCGGGAGTGCAGATGGAGAGATAAAAAGGCCCAGTCTGGGTTAGCGTAGCCGGACATCACGGCCCAGTTACGCCAGCTGACGGACAAAGTGGTCCCAGCGGGAGTCCGGCGTGCCTGCAGTAGTAGCAGCAGCAGCTGTAGTTGGCAGCGCCGCCGCCCGATGTCGCCGCCGTCTCCTTGTGGGGTACTCCCTGCGGAGTAGTGGGTTAAAAGCTGTCAGCTGTGCAGTACCCGCGGTCAGCTGTTGAGCCGCCGCTGGCTCCTAGCCCGCAACTCGCTGGGCGTGTCTGAGAACTGAGCGCCTTCCTCTTGCCCACTAACGGAGTTACCAGCGAGCCAGGAGAAAATGTAACTTATAGTGCCTTGATGATGATAGGGGCAGTGAATGAAGCAGGCAAAAAGAAATACAAACGTCTCAAAAATGGTATAGACAGGTTGTGCAAAATGGCTAAGCAGGGATGGCTAGAGGACAAATATAAGGATGTAGCGGCTTATCTCACTACAGGAAAATTAAAGAGACATTTGGAGAAAAGAGAACCACTTCTATGAATATCAAGAGCTCAGATGGAAACCCAGTTCTAAGCAAAGAAGGGAAAGCAGAAAGATGGAAGGAGTATATAGAGTGTCTATACAAGGGCGATGTACTTGAGGACAATATTATGGAAATGGAAGAGGATGTAGATGAAGATGAAATGGGAGATATGATACTGCGTGAAGAGTTTGACAGAACACTGAAAGACCTGAGTCAAAACAAGGCCCTGGGAGTAGACAACATTTCATTAGAACTACTGACAGCCTTGGGAGAGCCAGTCCTGACAAAACTCTACCATCTGGCGAGCAAGATGTATGAGACAGGCGAAATACCCTCAGACTTCAAGAAGAATATAACTATTCCAATCCCAAAGAACGCAGGTGTTGACAGATGTAAAAATTACCGAACTATAAGTTTAAAAAATCACAGCTGCAAAATACTAACGCGAATTCTTTACAGACGAATGGAAAAACTGATAGAAGCCGACCTCGGGGAAGATCAGTTGGGTGGATTCCGTAGAAATGTTGGAACACGTGAGACAATACTGACGCTACGACTTATCTTCGAAGAAAGATTAAGGAAAGGCAAACCTACGTTTCTAGCATTTGTAGACTTAGAGAAAACTTTTGACAATGTTGACTGGAATACTCTCTTTCAAATTCTGAATGTGGCAGGGGTAAAATACAGGGAACGAAAGGCTATTTACAATTTGTACAGAAAGCAGATGGAAGTTATAAGAGTCGAGGGGTATGAAAGGGAAGCTGTGGTTGGGAAGGGAGTGAGACAGGGTTGTAGCCTATCCCCGATGTTATTCAATCTGTATATTGAGCAAGCAAAAGGAAACAAAAGAAAAGTTCGGAGTGGATATTAAAAACCATGGAGAAGAAATAAAAACTTTGAGGTTCCCCGATGACGTAATTCTGTGAGACAGCAAAGGACTTGGAAGAGCAGTTGAACGGAATGGACAGTGTCTTGAAAGGAGGGTATAAAAGATGAACATCAACAAAAGCAAAACGAGGATAATGGAATGTAGTCGAATTAAGTCGACTACTCTTCCTTACGCTGGCCGAAAATTCCCGCGCCGCAGCACTAAAAGCGGGTACTTCCGGAAAGGAACGACCGAAGCCGAGGCACGCCGAACCACGGCCCGTCCACGACAAACACTACATGTTCGCCTGCTCTTTAGCACGCCGTGAGGCCCTGCTTTATACCATTCATAATGAACACCAAAGTGGATAAGTACTCTCATCGTAAGAGATCTGACACGAAAAATCTACGTTAAGTGTTCTAAGTGCTCCGTAAAATTCACGGCGTTAGCTGGAGCTCGCCCTCTAACATGCACATAACTGTAAGGCAGGCCCCACACGCCACCCTACTCAAGATTTCTCTCTCTTTGATCTACGAGCTGTTGTTGTTCATTTGATACGCTTTCCAACGAATGCTTTATTCAGGTACGCGACGGAGAAAATGAAGAGAAATGGCTTCGTAAATTTTCGCACTGAAATGGGAAAGTGCGATCATAAAAGCACCACGAAAACTCGGCGACGCAGTGGGTGTTGGTGGGTTTGCAAATGGTGTTCGTGCGGCGGTATGCTTCCTCTTTATAGCAGACTGTACTACCTGTCCAACGTAATAAGACTTTTAATGTATCTCAGTTAAAACTTAAAAGCGATGCGACCATGAGTAGATTCCTACTGATAAAATTACATGATGAGTAATCAGAATAAGAGCTTCGACGACGTTTGTCCATTGATTAGAGTTCGACACGCGAAGCACGTGAATGACATGACGATTCCAAGTTTATGTTAGTCGGTACTTGACAAGTCTTGGGCGAGAAGTAAATCGTTGGCTAGATGGTAAAAGTAAAGTTACGCTTTCTGGCCCTAGACAGGCCAATGGGGTACTACCGACCGCCGTGTCCTCCGTCGATGGCGTCACTCGATGCAGTACGGAGGGGCGTGTGTCACCACACAACTCTGTTCGTCGTTGTCATCGTCAGGTTTTTTGACCTTGGAACCGTTACTGATCGGTCGAGCATTTCCTCAGTTTGTCTTTTCAGGCTAAGGGCAGCTCAGTACCGGGAATCGAACCGAGGTCATTCGCATGGCTCCCAACCGCGCAGACCGCTCGGCTACTATTTTTTGTTTTTTGTTATTTTTATCTCCTGCTTACGTGGCAGACACACTATCCGCCTGAGCCTTTTTTTTTTCTTTGAGAAGACTGTCAGCACCAGGCAGGCGGAGGCAAAGAGGGCAAGGGTCGAAGATCCGAGGCCTGGCCACAGTGCCTCCCCCATACTTGTCACTGAGTAGCTCCGTTATTCCCATGTATTCCCACAAACGCCTTAAACCGTAGAACAGAACTGAAGTAGTAACTGGGGTATAATAGAAAACAGGTTGCCACTTCCAATGGCGCCAGTTCCTTGTAGATCATAACTCATAACAGGCAAAAAAGTGACGGAAAAATCCATAACAAACATTCATTCAAAAACATTTTCACAATTTAAGTTCTTATGCACTGGAGACATACTATGTCTGTAAGGAAGACATATATTTTTCAACTAATGAAAGAAATTTCGGAGCCAGAGGAGTTTTGCCAAATTAGAACAGTTCTCATTTTAGAATCAACATAAAAAAGATTCCAGGAATAATAAAGAAGAAAGAATAAGTGTTCTGCTTAAAACAAATAAAATTGTCATCGTCTTTATAGCTCACATAAAGCAAAGGATAAAAAAGCGAAACCATTCCTTATATTTGCTGTTTCTTGAACTTAAAATTTTCTTCTGCAAAATAAAACATGCACTCTTCTAAGTTCGAAGTTTTGCTTGTTAATACGTAAAACACAAACTGCAAAAGACATGAATAACTGTTATCTTAGCGGACGGGTAACATCTCCATTCGGGTTGCAAAGCTTCGTGACTTTCAGTGGTTCTGTTGATAAGTGCTAATTTCTTCCTCTTCTAGTTCCAAATTCTGATTTTATTTCCACATAAGAACATATGCGCTACAGTTTCTACAAGCTGACATTTGTCGCAGTATGGAGATAGTCGCAGTTTGATTTTCCATAATCGTTCCGCTGTGAATATGGTTTCGTTTACTACGTCAAACCTTACGCCACTGACTCTAGTTGGTAGAATTTTATTGTTGATATTTTTCCAAATGTTCATCCAGTTTTTAGCAGCATATTTTACCTGAAATGGGTTGTGAAAAGGTTCTCTGGTGGTACAGTCATAGACAGTTTTAGGTTTGTGCTGGTGGAAGCCTTATATAGCTCCAATCGGCACATTACTTTGGGACGTAATCTGAGTTAGCATCTATATGTGCTACATCAACAGGAATGTCTTAGTGGAATGTATTAGTTTAAAAGTATGAGTTAGAAACAGTGCGTCACATCTAGATTTAACGTCTTTAATTCTAAGTCCCCGTTATACCTCTACAGAGCCACCGTGTGGAAGGATACTTTGAAGATATTTTGTTTCCACACGATATATTTTGGTAAGTATGTATGTATTTATAAACTGAACTTCGTAGAATCGGTCTAACGATCGCATGTTATGGTCCTTCAGCAAGGCTCTGATGACATTAAGTTTTCGCTCCCAGTTGTTCATAGCCGCCGGCCAGGGTGGCCGAGCGGTTCTAGGCACTACAGTCTGGATCCGCGCGACCGCTATGGTCTTAGGTTCGAATCCTGCCTCGGGCATGGATGTGTGTGTTGTCCGTAGGTTAGTTAGGTTTAAGTAGTTCTAAGTTCTAGGGGACTCATGAGCTCAGATGTTAAGTCCCATAGTGCTCAGAGCCATTTGAACCAATTTTACTTTTCCGAACATCCCTCGTATTAAACGACGTGACTCTGTCAAGCAGGGCACTACTAATGCTGTATCCGAACATTACGGGTTTGTTTTTCCTACTTATCCGCATTAACTTAGATTTTTCTATAATGAGAGCCAGCTGGCATTCATCACACCAACTAGGGATTTTGTCTAGATCATCTTGTAACAACCTTCACTAACGTATCTTCCACATCTTCCCGACGCCACAGCATCATCAGCGAACAACCACAGACTGCTGCCCACCCTCTCTGTCAGATAATTTATGTACGTACGAAATAACAACAGTCCCGTCACACTTCTCTGGTGCACTCCTAATGTTACCCCAGTCTATGATGAAGACTCGCCTTCGAGGATAACATACGGGCCTCTACTGCTTAAGAAATCTTCTAGCCAGTCACACATCTGAGAGCCTTTTCCGTAAGCACGTACCTTCGTTAACAATATGTCGTGGGGTACCGAGTCGAATGCTTTTCAGAAATGTGGAATCTTTCGCAGTATATCCTGTGAGAAAAGAGCAAGCTGGGTTCCGCACGAGTCATGTCTGCAGAACACTAAAAAGATGCGGCAACAGCTGTTCCACTCCGGCCTTGGTAAAAATTTCTATTCGTCGCTTCAGTATGCAATATACAGAATTGACGAACAGGACTTTATTGTGGATATTGTTTGGTTTAGTGACGAAGCCCACATTCATTTGGATGGGTTCGTCAATAAGCAAAATTGGCGCATTTGGGGGAGGACTGAGAACCATCATTTCGCGATCGAGAAGTCTCCTCACCCTCAACGGTTGACTGTGTGGTGTGCAGTGTCCAGTCACGGAATAATGGGTGCGATATTCCATGATGGCACGGTAACTAGCGAACGGTACATGAAGGTTTTGGAACATGATTTCATCGCCATTATCCAAAGTGACCCTGATTTCCACAAGATGTGATTCATGCAAGACGGAGCTCGGCCTCACCGAAGCAAGAGTGTGTTTGATGTCCTGGAGGAGAACTTTTGGGACCGCATGAAACGTCTCCTTAGAAAAATTTATGAATGACTGTGCTGATAAACCTCTTACATTATTTGCTTTTCAAACAGCTGAGCAAAATTGAATGTACTCGGGCATTACTCTCTTTACTTATTCTGATGAACACTAAACTGACACACAATATTTTTAGCGCAACGCAATCTGACTTTTAATAATCCCTACAAAAGAATGGCCCTGACTAACAATAACCTATACCTTTCATGAATCACTTACCTCACAAAAATCTTCGTTACTCAAGCTACTGCAATACAGCAAGCGCCAATACTGCCACCTAAATAAAAGATTCTAACTATTGAAGGCACTAATTAGTGATAGGCATAGTCAGCAAATGAAAGATTTTGATAGAGAACAAACAATGTATTTACCTTCATACTGTTCAAAAGTCATAATATATGTTCATGACATCCCGTCTTACAAATTTACTGTCTCTGATGGACACACGTCCAGATCAGCCGCTGTCAAAACTCCGCCATCTCTCTCCCCACATCCACCACTGCTGGCGGCTCACCTCCAACTGCGCAACGCTACGCGCTGTTAACAGCAACTGCCGAACACTACAATAGCAAATTACAACAATGGCAACAAGCCACAGACTGCACACAGCACAGCCAGTGATTTCCATACAGAGCGCTACGTGGTGTTACCAGCATAAAAAACCTAAACAGCCTACTTGCACTCAGGTGCGGGTAGGGCACTAGCATGGGCCTAAATTGGCCGCCATATTCTCCGGATCTGAACTCATGCGACTCCTTTTTCTGGGGCTATATTAAAGACAAGGTGTAGAGCAATAACCCCAGAACTATTGCTGAGCTGGAAACAGCCATTCAGGAGGTCATCGGCAGGATCGATGTTCAGACACATCAGCGGGTGATGCAGAATTTAGCTACCTGCCTGAGCCACATCATCGCCAATGATGGCAGGCATATCGAACATGTCCTGACGCAAAATCGAATATCTGTAGTGACATTTACATGTTGAAGAAAATGTGTGCACACCGTAGTCAATAGCTAATTTGGTTTTTTTTCATATAGTTCAATAATTGTCACCATGTATGTAAACGTAGAAATTGTTTAAATTATTTATTGATCCTAGTTTGCCGCTCTCTGTTTCTTTTAATAACCACCAGTATTCTCTCCTATGTTGCTTTATTGGCTTTGTTACCTCACAGACCCAATTCTCACAATGTTTCGGACAACCAGTGTAGACCAGTTGTCGTTCGCGCACGTATAATGCATATGACGCAACCCGGTGGTCTGGGGTTCTCAACACGGTGCGAAGTGCAGTACCGCGCGCTCGGCTGGAGGCGTTCCCGCCGCCCCGCCAATACAGGTGACCAGCAGTGGGCGGTGTGTCTGGCGAGGTGTTGGGTTACCACAGCGCTGTAGCGGGCGGGTGCCGGGTGGCGGCCGCCACAGGTCGGGTTGCCTGCGGTGGTCAACGAACCTGGCCGCAGGACGCCTTCCTTCCCACTCGTCCTCCCTGACCATTTAGTTCCTGAAGTCTTACATGGGCATTTAGTCGTTTGGTGACAGCCACAACTAAAATTAACAAATCTGACTTTTCATGAAATACGATCTAATTTTATAGAACTTGCCTGGCCACGCAGAAACACCTCCATCTAAATGGATGCTCTGCAAATCACTTTTAAGTGCATGGCAGAGGTTTCATCGAACCACCTTCACAATAATTCTCTGTTATTCCCATCTCGAACACGGAAAAAATGAATACCTATATCTTTTCCTGCGAGCTCTGATTTCCCTTATTTTATTATGATGATCATTTCTCCCTTTGTATACGAAAAGCACCTTTGTTTTAACGATGTTCACCCAAAACCCTGTATCATTTCAATGACACTCTCTCCCATACTTAGCGATAATAAAAAACGTGCTGCCCTTCTTTGAACTTGCTCGATGTACTCCGTCATACCTATCTGGTAACTGTCCCACATTGCTCAGCAGTACTCCAAAAGAGGACGGAAAAGCGTAGTGTAGCCAGTCTCTTTAGTAGATCTTTTACATTTTCTATGTGTACTGCCAATAAAATGCAGTCTTCGGTTTGCCTTCACCATAACATTTTTTGTGTGTTCCTTTCAATTGTAATTCTTAGGAATTTAGTTTAATTTACAGCCTTTAGATTTCACTGATTTGTCGTGTAACCAAAGTTAACGGATTCCTTTTAGCACTCATGTGCATGACCTCACACTTTTCGTTATTTAGGGTCACTTCCCAATTTTTTCACCATACAGATATCTTTTCTACATCGTTTTGCAATTTGTTTCGATCTTCTGATGAGTTTATTAGTCGATAAACGATAGCGTCATCTGCAGACAACAAGATGGCTGCTCAGATTGTCTCCCAAATCGTTTATATAGGTAAGGAACAGCAAAGGGCCTGTAGAACTACCTTGGAGAACGCCAGAAATCACAATTTTCCGTCAGTTACTACGAACTGTGACCTCTCTTACAGGAAATCACGAATCCAGTCGGACAGCAGAGACGATATTCCAAAAGTAAGCACTTTGATTACAAGCCACTTGTGAGGTACATTGTTTCTAAATTGCTTCGCCTCAAAATATTTTATTAGTAAACGAAGACAAGTTCTACCATTTTACACGCAACAGGAGCATGAAATAGGTAAATAATACTCGCTAAGGCGATATATTGTGACATTGCACACTTTCTGTTTCCACTACAAAACAAATTTAAACTGAAGCTCAGGATGGCTGTTTTGAAAAAAAAAGACAGGTGGGTGATCAAATACGACCGATCGTTTTAGTGAACAAGAAGAGTATCTACATTACGTTCTTCCGAGTGGGACACCAACAGCATTCTTTGCTGTATGAGAGTAACTATAACGAGCAGTAACACTTTTTCAAAAACTGAGCTGAAACGTGTCAATGTTAGATACGCAGAAAGCCCTACGCCGCGCAGGTCAGTACGATTTTGTCGAATCTGGGTTATGATATCAAAAAGAAGTGTATGACGTAAGTCTGGATAAGACTCGGATACGCCCGACATTTTCATCACAGGTGCGTGCCCGACCAGTGCTCTTCCCTTTTGCATATGCAACGAAGTCCCAAGAACACCGTATGCCAGTCATCAATCTGCTTGTGCATAGGCCGCGGCTTGCTGAATCGACGGCCGAATAGACGTTGCACTTGAACAGTGGATTGACTTCGCGCAGATTCCACCACACACAATGATTTCTCTTCTGGTGTAGTTAGCAAGTTGCTGCACACAACAGCGCAGCTGCGTCCAGAACTTGAGTCTTCCTGTCTTCAGTGACGCGCGCAGTGTGTTTCTGTCTTTTATAGTTTGTAATAAACAAAGGTTGGGAAGAGAGTGAGACAGGGTTGTAGCCTATCCCCGATGTTATTCAATCTGTATATTGAGCAAGCAGTAAAGGAAACAAAAGAAAAGTTCGGAGTAGGTATTAAAATCCATGGAGAAGAAATAAAAACTGTGAGGTTCGCCGATGACATTGTAATTCTGTCAGAGACAGCAAAGGACTTGGAAGAGCAGTTGAACGAAATGGATAGTGTCTTGAAAGGAGGATATAAGATGAACATCAACAAAAGCAAAACAAGGATAATGGAATGTAGTCGAATTAAGTCGGGTGATACTGAGGGAATTAGATTAGGAAATGAGACACTTAAAGTAGTAAAGGACTTTTGCTATTTGGGGAGCAAAATAACTGATAGTCGAAGTGGAGGGGGTATAAACTGTAGACTGGCAATGGCAAGGAAAGCGTTTCTGAAGAAGAGAAATTTGTTAACATCGAGTATAGATTTAAGTGTCAGGAAGTCGTTTCTGAAAGTATTTGTATGGAGTGTAGCCATGTATGGAAGTGAAACATGGACGATAAATAGTTTGGACAAGAAAAGGATAGAAGCTTTCGAAATGTGGTGCTACAGAAGAGTGCTGAAGATTAGATTGGTAGATCACATAACTAATGAGGAGGTATGGAATAAAATTGGGGAGAAGAGGAGCTTGTGGCACAACTTGACTAGAAGAAGGGATCGGTTGGTAGGACATGTTCTGAGGCATCACGCGATCACCAATTTAGTATTGGAGGGCATCATGGAGGGTAAAAATTGTAGAGGGAGACCAAGAGATAAATACACTAAGCAGATTCAGTAGGATGTAGGCTGCAGTAGGTAATGGGAGATGAAAGAACTTGCACAGGATAGAGTAGCATGGAGAGCTGCATCAAACCAGTCTCAGGACTGAAGACCACAACAACAACAACAACAAATAAACAATCTAAATGGGTTCTTTCTCTTTGAATCTTTCGGTGTACGTTCCCTGTGTTTCTCGCTTATTACGGAGTGGTTTTTGCCAGCGGGTGTCTTGGTGTATGTGGAAACTCGGTTACAGACGCTCACGGCGCAGGTGATGGGCGTTCCGCACGTGTCCTCTGCCGGCTGTTGGCTCCGGCCCAGCGCCGTGTACTGTGTGTGAGTGTGCGTGTGTGTGTGTGTGTGTGCGTGTGCATGTGCGTTCGTGCGTGTGCTGCCCGCTGCTCCCTGTAGACGTGAATCCAGCGCGGCCGCCTAGCTCTGCCCGTCTGATCGATCACATCCGACACTCCGCGGGCGCGTCATTTCCACCCGGCAGCGCAGCAACGTCCTCGGGGGTAGGGAGAGACATCTGCGATCCGCCCCACATCCGTGCCGCTTCCACCTTCCTGCGTCCTTCGGGGTGAAAGAGACATTTCCCTATAGCTGCCAGGCGTCATCTGACGAGGATGTTCCTTCGATATTCTGACACTGCCCGATCTTCTGTCAGCAGAAGAAAACTAGCTATATGAATGCAGAATGTAAATCCTCGTCTTTCCGCCTGCGACTTCGTTAAAGGCCACTGTAGTAAACTGTAGACCCACGTGTCTAACGCAAATTTAGAACGAGAACTTGAAACCTTCCCATCTCCTCTATACGACTTTTGTTAATGATAACCTTCCCTTTCACAATAACCTATGTAACCTTCCCTTAGGATTTCTATCTCTTGCTTAATAATAACAGATGAAAACTTCCCTTTGAAATTTATTCTCTTTCTCAGTCTTCGAATACAAATATAATTGCTGCTTATTAAAAGTGATTTTCTGATTATTTCGACGGAACATAGAATGTGTCGCCGTCTTGTGGCCCTCAGTCGTTATCTGCAATAACCCAAAACAGTTCCTTACCATTTTTACTGTTACTGGATCGCCATCTGACTGCTACATCGAACTGCGACATGAATATATATACTCTGTTTTACTATACTCTATTAGCTGCTGGTAGCGGATATGATACGCGAGTTGGGATGGAAGTCATAAAAGCAAAGACGTTTTTCGTCGCGGCGATATCTATTTACAAAATTGTCACCAACTTTCTCTTCCGAATACGAAAGTAAATTTGTTGAGCTCAACCTACATAGGCAGGAATGATCATCAAAATAAAATAAAATAAGAGAAATCAGAGCTCGAACAGAAAGGTTTAGGTGTTCGGTTTTCCCGCGCGCTGTTCGTGAGTGGAATGGTAGGGACATAGTATGATTGTGGTTCGATGAACCCTCTGCCAAGCACTTAAATGTGAATTGCAGAGTAATCATGTAGATGTAGATATGATTTTACAAACGTTCAAATGGGACTTACTTTTTACAATAATCTTACAACTAGCAATGCGCAAACAAACCTTCAGTAGTCTTGAGTTTCTCAAAAAATTAATTCAATAACATTAGTTCCTCTTATGATAATAGTTAGCTGATGTCTCTGTACATCCGTTTATAATCTCTTTAAATCATAGCTAGTGGCTGGCAGGCACACCGCTCCTCTCAACCTCTCGCTTCAGGCTTGCTACCGACTCGCTTCACTTCTCGCTTTCTGCTGACTTCCTACGAACGCTCAAGTGCGGTCTCTCCTGCCAACAATGCTTTCTGGTGCAGACAATCCCTGCTACCATTACAAAATGTATCAATGCGCGGTCTTTCCCGCTGTTTTCTTAAAATGTATCCATACGCGGTCTCTCCCGCCCTTTTTAAAATTATATCAATTTGCGGTCTCTCTTGTCAACAATACTTTGGTGCAGACATTCCCTGCTACCACAATTATTTCCAACATGACAAATATTAATTATTCCTACTTAATCCTATTAATAAAATACAAACATCTTTCATAAGTTGTGATTTGACAATAAACAATAGGAAATATACACGTCTGACAAACTACATATTCTTTCAAGAAACAGTTCTCAGCTGCTGAGAGAAGTTCTCTGAGATGATAATAAAAATAATAATAACAATAATAATAATAATTCTGTATGGGTCTCTATGTAGAATAATAATAATTCTGTAAGGGTGTGCGGGGTGGTGTAAATCTTTCAATTGCACACTACTGCCTTGACCCACAGAAATAGGTGCTGTAATTTAAGGAGAGTTAAGTACTGCCACCTTGGTACAATCACGTGTGATGATTTCATAACATCAGTTGAAGGAAATGACATTTCCCCTAAAAGACACGGGGAAGGAGACAGACGTAGAGCAAATTGGGTCCCGGTTACTTACCTGTCTGCGAGGTGAAACTATTAGCCCTCCCCCTTGCCTTCCGAATCAAAAAACGAATGGCATTTTACGTGACCTTACGAAAATTTTCCACATAATATAAGGGACATTTAAATGAAACCCGGTCACTAGTGTAAAGTAACGGTAACGATTTTATTAGCCGGCCACGGTGGCCGAGCGGTTCTAGGCGTTCAGTCCGGAACCGCGCGACTGCTACGGTCGCAGGTTCGAGTCCTGCCGCGGGCATGGATGTGTGTGATGCCCTTAGGTTAGTCAAAGTAGTTCTAAGTTCTAGGCGACTGGTGACCTCAAAAGTTTAAGTCGCATAGTGCTCAGAGCCATTTGAACCATTTTAGACATTTTATTAACTCAAAAATGTAGTTAAACACAGTACACAACTCAGAAATAGACCCCAAAACTGTTGGCATATTTCTCCCATTGCGACACTCGCCGGTCGATTCCGTCCTTGAAGAAGCTAATAGGCTGCTGTCGGATCCAGGCCTGTATCCAGTCACACATAGTCGTCCGTTGCGAATCGATGTCCGCGAACCGCTTGTTTTAGAATTCCAAACACGTGAAAGTCAGACGGTGATTCTGCGGTTGTCCAAGACTAAAGCATACACTTCCGCAACAACTTCCGGTGTGATGAGACAAGGAGCCTGTTCAGGACGAGCATCATCTTCCACTGATCCGCGCCCCTCAAGGAATCCTTTGCGCCATTCCATAACACTTGACTGTACTCACCGTACACAGCCCTCACCCGTCGATAGATTTCACGGCCTCAAACTCTCTCGCCGGCAAAAATCAAACCACCCCTTGTTGTTCTTGCTTACTCGCTTGCAAGTTCGGTAGTGGACGATGACTTGCGTGACCATCTTCTCTCTGGTGTGAAACCACATCAAAGGGTGCGTACGAGTCAATCTCTGTAACAATAGATAGCGCCGCCATACCCGCAGTTTCGTGGTGCCACCTTACGTGTAAGGCAAAGGTAGACGCATTGACCATCTTTATTTGAATGAATGTCACACATAAAAATTTGTTATTACTTGTTTGAACCTCAAGTGATATAACGCAATGGCCTCACTTATTCGTACCGCGAGTGGGTGGTGCAGATTTGAGGTCTGATACAAATTCGTCAGATGCCAGATATGGTAAAAACTGAAACGAAGCAAATATTACAGATGATACCTGGGCATCATCATCATAATGTGTCGCCTGATGGTTCAGAATGGGATGTGTGTTCGCAGGAATTGCCGTTCCCCGAAAATCCAATTGGCGATTTCTCGTTCCTGAAATACATGCAAGCTGTGAAGCGCCATATCTCCCTAATTTCGTCACAGTTGTGCTGAGAGAATTACGAAGTGAGATGCTGACTGCAGTAGATACGTTTTCGTATTTCTGCTGCTAAGTATCTGACGACACAGAAATAAAGAAGAAATAGAGTATAGGCTGTCAATAACAAGAAATGCTTCTATCAAAATATGTTAACATCGAATGTAAATTTATGTGTTAGGAACTTTTTCTTTGAATGAAAACAGAAATGGTACAAAATAGAATGTTAAAAATAATTAATTAGTGACTAGTAGAGAAAAAGATCAATCGGTACCCGAGAAAGACGTCGACAGATAAACTGCAAAATAACCAAAGAAAATACCGGCACTGAACAAGAGGACGAAACAGACAAATATCTGACACTAAAAGAATGAAAAAGTAGGAGTCTTTTCTGAACGCTTTTCTCTGAAATGTAACTGAAATAAAAGGTGGACGATAAACAGTTCAGCAAGACGAGAGCACAAGCTTTTGAAATGTGGTGCTCTGAAATAGTGCTGACGGTTAGGTGGATAGATAAGACAACTGAAGAAGAGCTATTGAACCGATAAGGGGAGAAAAGAGCATTACCCTACAACTTTGCTAAAAGAATGGATAAGTATTGGACACATGTACAGTGATCGTGGACTTGTCAGTTTCGTCATGAAAGGATATGAAGGCTGCGCAAAACTTGTGGATCAGACTTGACTGCAGTACGGTGTAACAGTAATCCAGAAATCAAGACGCTTGCACTGGATAGAGCACAGTGGAGTCTTGCACGAAGCCGGTTTTCGGATTGAAGGTTGCAACACACACAACCTTAGCGTTCCTATAAAAGAATTAAGTTTAGTTGTAAATGAACCAGTCCGTCAGGCAGTACGAAATCCGTTACATATTATTGTTGTTGTGGTCTTCAGTCTGAAGACTGGTGTGAATCAGCTCTCCATGCTACTCTGTCCTGTGTAAGCCTCTTCATCTCTAAATCATTACTGCAAACTACATCCTTTTGACTCTGCTTACTCTATTCCTCTCGTAGTCTCCCTCTCTCCCTCTACGATTTTTAACCCCCCCCCCCTCCTCCACTTCGATGCACTACCTACTAAACTGGTGATCTCTTGATGTCTCAGTATGTGAATTACGAACTAATCCCTTCTTTCAGTCAAGTTGTTCCACAAATTTCTTTTTTCCCCGTTTCTATCCAGTACCTCCTCATTAGTAACGCAATCCACCATTCTAATCTAGAGCAACCTTCTGTAAGCCATTTCAAAAGCTTATGTTATCTTCTTACCTAAACAGTTTATCGTCCGAAACAAATGTTCAAATGTGTGTTAATTCCTAAGGGACCATCTTCTGAGGTCATCGGTTCCTAGACATACACACTACTTAAACTACCTTACGCTAAGAACAACAAACACACACACACACACACACACACACACACACACACACACACACACACACACACACACGCCCGATGGAGGATTCGAAACTCCGGCGGGAGGGGCCGCGCAATTAGTGACATGGCGCCTCTAACCGCACAGCCACCCCGCACGGCTTTTATCGTCCACGTTTCGCTCCCGTACAAGGCTACACTCCAGACAAATACCTTCAGAAAACAGTTAGTAACCATTTATATTCGATGTTAACAAATTTTTCTTTCTTCGAAGCCCATTTTTGCTATTGCGAGTGTGCATTTTATATCCTCTCCAATTCGGCTATCTTCAGTTGTTTTCTACACGAATAACAGTAGGTATGTACTACTATTAGTGACTCGTTTCGTAGTTTGATTCCGTCAGTACTGTCTAATACAGTTCGACTACATTCTATTACTTTTTCTTCTGATGATGTCGACCTTGCACCTCTTTTCAAGAAACCACTCATTCAGATCAACTGCTCTCGCAAGCCCTATGCCTTCTGTGACATAATTAAAATGTGACTGGCAAACCTCAAGTTTTCTCTTTCTTTTCCCTGAAATGTAATGCCCTTCCCAAATTTCTCTTTGGCTTCATTCATAGCCTGCTCACTGTACAGACTGAATAACTCAGGAGATAGGCTGCGACTCCGTCTCAGTCCCTTCTGAGCCCTTGCTTCCCTTTCGTGTCTTCGCAGTCTTAAAACTAGCGTGGTTGTTGTACATAACTTTTCGCTCCATGTATTTTGCCCCTGCTACCTCCACAATTCCGAAGACTGTTTTCCAATATTCGCCACATACTGCTTATCCACCACATACTGCGTATCCAGTTACTGGGATAGAATACGCTAATTTATGAAGTGTATTAAGTAGAGTAATACTTTTACTGTAGGATATTTCTTACCACAGGCACCAAACTCCAGTGTAGGCACATGTGACGCAAGATGAATTTCTTTTGTACGTTATTCCATTAATGGCAGAAAGAATAAATTTGAAAAGAATGGAAAACAGGGCTAATTTTCTGCCTCGCAAAAAAAGGTGAGTAGTAATGATACTGCTTAGAATAATTTAGATCTGGCCGTTGCTTAAGAATTGTCTCTTGATAGTTAACGGAATGCACCATGAAGTCTATCACTATCATTAAACCAGAATGTCTTTACATATGACAAATACTGTGTTTGATCAGGAGATCAAGGAAGTAAAAATCGAGAAAAACAAAGAAAGGGAGAAATAACGGAAATACATTGACGAATAGTTTACACTGAGATGTGCGTAAGAAATGAATTAATCATTACGACATTAGATACCGAAATTTAAAATTTCATGGCAATATCAAGAGAGTGACGATAACTAGTTTGGACAAGAAGATAATAGAAGCTTTCCAAACGTGGTGCTACAGGAGGATGCTGAAGATTAGATGGATAGATCATATAACTAATGAGGGGGTATTGAATAGGATTGGGGAGAAGAGACGTTTGTGGCACAACGTGGCTAGAAGAAGGGATCGGTTGGTAGGACATGTTGTGAGGCATTAAGGGATTACCAATTTAGTATTGGAGGGCAGCGTGGAGGCTAAAAATCGTAGGAGTCCAAGAGATGAATACACTAAACAGATTCAGAAGGATGTAGGTTGCAGTAGGTACTGGGAGATGAAGATGCTTGCGCAGGATAGAGTAGCATGGAGAGCTGCATCAAACCAGTCTCAGGACTGAAGACCACAACAACAACAACAACAACAACAAGAGAGTGGTAGAAGGAAGAATTAACAAATAAATACATATGTGATGAAAGTGGAAATAAGGTGAAAAAGGTACACACACACACACACACACACACACACACACACACACACACACACACACGAGATGGCTTGGGGAGAGAGGACGAAGTGAAGAGGGAGGGTGGTGGGGGCGTTGATCTATAACTGGCAAGTAGCACATTAGAAGACAAGATGGTTCAAATGGCTCTTAGCACTATGGGACTTAACTGCTGAGATCATCAGTCCCCTAGGACTTAGGACTACTTAAACGTAACTAACATAAGGACATCACACACATCCACGCCCGAGGCAGGATTCGAACCTGTAGCAGATTGCAGTAATGTGTGACGTCCCTCCGACTGTTTAAAATTTAAATTTCCTGTTAACTCCTCCCAGGATGCAGTAGTAACGCCAAATCACTGAAACTTTGCTATTTGCACAGTGTTTCTCGAGTAGCGCACCAGTTAGCTAGTGGCTTTGTGCACAGCAGCGTTTTAAAGACGGAGTGCAGGCGGCCGTTTTCGCGGAGCGACCTCATCCAACTTTGAAAGCGCAGGTCGGGGGCCAGCCCTCAGCCCGTGCTGTCGATGGTCTGCTTCGCTTCGCTCTGCTGCTGCTGCTGCTGCTGCTTCCGTTAGCCGGTGTTTATGGCCCCACTACCGTCGGCGGTTCCCCCAGGGATCCGCAGCTCTCGGGCCATTTACCGAGGAACCTCCCGCCATCGATTATTTACGGGGGCCAATCTCGCAGCCGTGGGCAGATCTACGCTTCACTTCACTTCACCGCACCCGCAGGGCGCAGCGGAAGAAGTAACGCTTTCCGTTTCATTCTCTCTCTCTCTCTCTCTCTCTCTCTCTCTCTCTCTCTCTCTCCACCCCCCCCCCTCCCCCTCCCTTTCTCTCTCCACTTCTATATGCACGTTAAAGTTTCCTGAACACCAAGCACGGAGCAGCGTTTCCAGGCAAAGATGTCTAGCAGGTGGAACCCTTCTGGAGGGTCGGTATAGTGGTCGTTGAAGAGGTGTAATAAACACACCAAAAATGTTTCGTATCACCCCGGTTCCCATAACACCTGAAGATAGACGTTGACTGTGGATATTGTATCACAGACACAGTCCCTTTGACTGTTCAAAGCTGTCACTAAACCCGCCCAAATATGTACACAACCATGCATCAGCAGCACCTATTAGACGGAGAGGGTTCGACAGCCGATCAGTTCCAGTCATTGAACCAGGAAGGAGGTACACGGATCGTGTTGTCTGTGGTTCAACTATACCTAGACTGTCAATACCGCGGTTCTATCGCGTCCGCATTCTTTCTTTGTGCCAGGAAGGGCTCTCAACAAGGGAAGTGTCCAGGCGTGTCGGAGTGAGACAAAACGATGTTGTTCGGACATTGAGGAGATACAGAGAGACAGGAACTGTGAAACGTGGCTACACTGAATCACAGCGCCAGAGATTGCGCCATAGATTATTATTCCGCCGCCTCCACTGGTGCAGTAGTAGTTGAGAGGATGTCGAGGGCAGTTGTTCTGTTGGGCGAGAGAGTAGGTGCTGTTCGGTTGGTGTAATGTATAGATGGAAGAAGTTGCAATTGTCAGAGTGTATTAGAGGAGATGGGCTTTTGATTTATGATGCTGGTGTAATGGAAAATTTTCGTCAATATATAATGGGGTAAAAAGGTATTACAGTTTTCTTTACTGACAATGCCTCTTGCTCACAGGTACAGTCAACAAGGCTCGTGTTCATTTGTTAGACTTGTAATTCTGGTTTCTTTGTGCAATTATAGTATTTCTGGTTTTTCAATTAGTTCATTGTAAATGGTGTTAAAAATATTTTGTCGTATTGAGAAAGAACCGAGCCAGATACATGTACGTTGAGTCACACTACCACACACAGAACGGTTACACTTGTGCTTTGTTCTTTCGTAGCTTTTTTAGTTGCAGGGGACTTAACTAATCAATTGTGTTAATGGAAATTCCTCGTGATTCTTTATTTTAATTTTATGCAGTCAGATTGCGTGCTAATACTGGTCAGGGTCAACCGGGTACAAGACTTCGTAACCGGTCACACAGCTACTAAAATTATTGCATTTATTAATTAATATATATATTATAAATATAAATATTATTAATATTTTTAATTAAGACCCCATGCAACTGTCGATGACATACCTCGCTTAGGCCGCCCAAGGGATACTACTGCAGTGGATGACGGCTACCTACGGATTATGGCGCGGAGGAACCCTGACAGCAACGCCATCATGTTCAATAATGCTTTTCGTGCAGCCACAGGACGTCGTGCTACGACTCAAACTTTGCGCAATAGGATCGTGATGCACAGCTTCACTCCCGACATCTATGGCGAGGTCCATCTTCTCAACCACGACACCATGCAGCGCGGTACTGATGGGCCCAACAACACGCCGAATGGGCCGCTCAGGATTGGCATTACGTTCTCTTCACCGATGAGTGTCGCGTATGCCTTCAACCAGAAAATTGTCGGAAACGTATTTGGAGGCAACCCGGTCAGGCTGAACGCCTTAGAGACACTGCCCAGCGAGTGCGGCAAGGTGGAGGTTCCCTGCTGTTTTGGGGTGGCATTATGTGGGGTCGACGTACGCCGCTGGTGGTCATGGAATGTGCGGTAACGGTTGTACGATACGCGAATGCCGTCCTCCGACCGATACTGCAACCATATCGGCAGCTTACTGGCGAGGCATTCGTCTTCATGGACGTCGTCATTCGCGCCTCCATGGTGCACATCTTGTGAATGACTTCCTTCGGGATAACGACATCGCTCGACTAGAGTGGCCATCATTTTCTCCAGACGAACCCTATCGAACATGCCTAGGATACATTGAAAAGGGCTGTTTATGGACGACTTGACCCACCAACAATTCTGAGGGGTCTACGCCGAATCACCGTTGAGGTGATCTTGATGAACTTGTGGATCGTGTGCTACGACGAAAACAGGCATGTATCAATGCAAGAGGTCCGCCCCGGTAGCTGAGTGGTCAGCGCGACAGACTGTCAATCCAAAGGGACCGGGTTCGATTCCCGGCTGGGTCGGAGATTTTCTCCACTCAGGGACTGGGTGTTGTGTTGTCCTAATCATCATCATTTCGTCCCCATCGACGCGCAAGTCGCCGAAGTGGCGTCAAATCGAAAGACTTGTACCAGGCGAACGGTCTATCCGACGGGAGGCCCTCGTCACACGACATTCCATTCCATTCAATGCAAGAAGACGGGCTACTGGGTATTAGAGGTACCGATGTGTACAGCAGTCTGGACCGCCACCTGTGAAAGTCTCGCTGTATGGTGGTACAACATGCAATGTGTGGTTTTCATGAGCAATAAAAAGGGCGGGAACGATGTTTGTGTTGATCTCTATTCCAATTTTCTGTACAGGTTCCGAAACTCTCGGAACCGAGGTGATGCAAGACTGTTTGTGTTGTCTGTACTGTGCCCACTTCCTGCTAGCCAACAGCCAAGCGCGCCACCTAGCAAGCTTATGGCGAAACGTACTCCTTGTGTGACGGGCTGAAATCAACCTAGTAGCTTCGGACCCAGATGGGAATCTACCCGATCTTATTGTTAACGTCCTTCCAATCCACCTTATGGGCAGAGAGTTAAAGATCATAGTTGTTGCGATATTACAAAACTAACAAGTACACCTACCCAAGAGAGGCACTTCGATTTTGATGAAATTTGAATATTATGTAGTGTAGAAATAATTAAGAGACACACATCCTTTTACTTGTGCCCGTATGGCTGTTAATCAGGTGAAACATCCCCTTGGAAAAAAAAACCGGAGTTTAATATTTCTGAATGAATGCCGTTTAAACGCTAACAGATATCAAAGAAACTTCTCATAAAAGTTCTATTGTGCTTAATGTGCGTTACAGCAGTGCGCCTATATTTGTCAAAAATATTCATTTTTTCCTTAAAGCGTTTATTGACGATTGTGTCAAGAGTTCCAGTATTTATATTACGCGACCAGTTTCCAGCCTCTTAGGTTGATTTTCAAACGTAGCCTACGGAGACTACACTGGCGGTGTATTACATTAATAATGAACGCCAAAGTGGAGTCAAACTTTGATTTTGACTTGGTAAGAAGCACGTGTGGATTGTGGTATTGGTTCTGCAAACATTTATATAGCATGTGTTGCCACATTGATGTGTGTTATTAAGATCAGGCACTGTTAGTGCAGCCTCAGCAGGCCAGGCTTGGAAATGCACTTGGGATCGAAGCTAGTCGTCTAATATAAATACTGCACCTGTTGACAGAATCGTTAATAAACGCTTTAAGGAATTACATGAAGCTACTGGTTCCCCGTCAACAAAATGTTGAAACTGAAGAATTCATTTTTCCAAAATCCCGCCCCATATTTTTTTTTTACCGCAACAATTCTGCACTTTCTCTTTATTGTATAGATTTATAACAACGTTACAGCGATAATGTACAAACAATTTCAAATATAATATAATTAATTATAAAAACGATACAACTTTAAAACGAAAAAATACACAAAACGTAAAAAAATACACAAATGCAACACAACATACATATCAATTTTGTATTGAAGATCATACACATTTTGCTATCAGTCAAATGTCTCAATCAAAAACTAAACAGTAAGAGGAAAGGACTTTAAAAGTGACCTTTTTGACAAATATGAGAGAATCATTGTAACGTACATTAAAAACGACAGAAATTTTATTTGAAATTTTTCGTTAATATCTGTCACTGTTTTAACGAAATTCATACGGAAGTATTAAAATCAGCTTTTTTGTCCTTCAAGGGAGTGTTTCACCCCCTCAACGGCCATATGGGCACGTATAAAAAAATAATTCTTTAATTTTCTCTACTACAATATATCCAAAGAAGATCAAAATCTAAGTGTATCCCTTTGGTAGATTTACTTGGAAGTAAACTACTGCACCAAGTTCGAATAGCTTTCATTGAAAAATAGGAGTCGATATAATTTTGGTGCAAGGTAAGATGATAAACTGCTATATACAAAATGTGTGTTGAATTTTTCTTTTCAGTTGGGAGGTTATATTCATCTATATAAAATATTCAGAAGACAATCGTGTGTAAAACGTTCACTTTCGATTGCACGTGAACTATATATAACAGGAGAATGACTTACACAGCATCCACCGTATCTCATAAATGGTCTGAAATTTCAAAATGAGATTCTGAGAAATGATAGCACACTTTAGGAGAGAATCGAGCCATATAATTAATACGCGAAATTTTCTTATATGAATTGCTGTGAGTTTCCAGGTATGTAAATGAAGAAATTGTGCGTTTATTTTTATACTTTTTCATAGACTATTGATCTTACTTGCCCCCAGTTGCTAGCTTGTAGCAATTTCAGCTGCGTTACAATGGTAGTACATGAACCTTTGTTCCATCTGCTGTGTTTTGGCAAAAAGAAGTAAATTTTAACATGACAAGAGGCGAATTGTAGGTGTTACTCAAAACTTTTGCGGGGAAGGAGAGGGGGGTTGGGGGAATCGCCACTACTGTTGCAGTTTCAGCAGAATCTTTTTAATTTTCAGCAGTTGGGATTAAAACTACCAAATGAATTTCTTGCTACTAGTCAAATGTCTCAATGAAAAAGAAAACAGTAAGAGGAAAGGACTTTAAAAATGTCCTTTTTGACAAACATCGTCAAAAGTACGAAAAAATTTGCAACTGCATTTTCCGTCATTTTCCGTTTTTCAACGTGTGTGTTACCACAAAATGACTGTGCGTCTGCCCTATAGACAACAGCCTCATAACGTACAAGATCGCTGAGCCATTGCTGTTTAATAAAAGAGATGATCTGGGCGAGTTTAATGGAAGCCAGTAAATTACATTTGTAGCTATGGAAACTTAAGTGCGCTCTTGTGTGTGTGTTTCGACCTTTGAACTTTTGCTCTGGCTTGCCTTTGTGGAGGTAATCTGCCGGGGCTACTCGGAACAGATAGAGACGGTGTGCTGACAGTTAACGGTGTACGTTTTATTTCATTTATTTATTTATTTATTTTCATCCAAGCATCATATCACAATGATATAGGAATTGTCTGTGGTGATAAAAAGAAATCATACAGATATATACAGAAAACATAAATACACTGTGTAAATATAGGACAGATGGTCGGCCGTGGCCTTGATGAAGGAACGATCCCCGAATTTGCCTGAAGTGATGTAGAAAAACCTCGGAAAAACCAAGTTAGTATTGTCGGTCAGAGTGACATCATCCTCCCGAATATGAGGTAGGTGTGTTATACTTGCACTGTCTCATTCGGTTGGTGTCTACTCCACAATGTTTTTTGAGTTACACACAATTTGCTTCAAATAACTTATGACATAAAACATAGTTCTACTGTTCATCGCCGTACACGCTAAGGACACTTTGTGATGAGTTCTAGGCCATAAAGTCTCCAGTCCGTTCTAGCAACTGATTCCAGGGTAACGGAACATTCAGCTGTGCTACCATGTACGTCTCGCTGCCCTTCCCTGTATCCACCTGAGAAACTGAGTCAGCAGCAACCCTTTCGTTAGTGAACCGATTAATTCATAGACGGAAAAGGCATTAGTGTCATCCAGTACAGATCGCGTCACGTGATTTTCTTCTAAAAGCAGTACAGTGTGATCATGTTTTGTAATGTGACAGGATGGTGCGGTTATCCTCTTTTATTATTAGCCATTACTCTGTCCCCAAAGCAATCTTTAATCGTGTAATGTGCATTACTTATTAAGAGTGTATTTGTTGCCTTTTTCAACACATGTGTTTTGTAATCTTTCTTTTTTGCCGCTATTATTCAATTATTTTCCCAGATAAGATATTCTGTTTTCAGTTTTTTGTTTGTTTTTCCTAGGTAAGCGTAAGTCCAAACTCACTCTTGTTCCGTGATTATGGGTAGAACTATTAGCGAAATACACTCCTGGAAATGGAAAAAAGAACACATTGACACCGGAGTGTCAGACCCACCATACTTTCTGCGGACACTGCGAGAGGGCTCTACAAGCAATGATCACACGCCCGGCACAGCGGACACACCAGGAACCGCGGTGTTGGCCGTCGAATGGCGCTAGCTGCGCAGCATTTGTGCACCGCCGCCGTCAGTGTCAGCCAGTTTGCCGTGGCATACGGAGCTCCATCGCAGTCTTTAACACTGGTAGCATGCCGCGACAGCGTGGACGTGAACCGTATGTGCAGTTGACGGACTTTGAGCGAGGGCGTATAGTGGGAATGCGGGAGGCCGGGTGGACGTACCGCCGAATTGCTCAACACGTGGGGCGTGAGGTCTCCACAGTACATCGATGTTGTCGCCAGTGGTCGGCGGAAGGTGCACATGCCCGTCGACCTGGGACCGGACCGCAGCGACGCACAGATGCACGCCAAGACCGCAGGATCCTACGCAGTGCCGTAGGGGACCGCACCGCCACTTCCCAGCAAATTAGGGACACTGTTGCTCCTGGGGTATCGGCGAGGACCATTCGCAACCGTTTCCATGAAGCTGGGCTACGGTCCCGCACACCGCTAGGCCGTCTTCCGCTCACGCCCCAACATCGTGCAGCCCGCCTCCAGTGGTGTCGCGACAGGCGTGAATGGAGGGACGAATGGAGACGTGTCGTCTTCAGCGATGAGAGTCGCTTCTGCCTTGGTGCCAATGATGGTCGTATGCGTGTTTGGCGCCGTGCAGGTGAGCGCCACAATCAGGACTGCATACGACCGAGGCACACAGGGCCAACACCCGGCATCGTGGTGTGGGGAGCGATCTCCTACACTGGCCGTACACCTCTGGTGATCGTCAAGGGGACACTGAATAGTGCACGGTACATCCAAACCGTCATCGAACCCATCGTTCTACCATTCCTAGACCGGCAAGGGAACTTGGTGTTCCAACAGGACAATGCACGTCCGCATGTATCCCGTGCCACCCAGCGTGCTCTAGAAGGTGTAAGTCAACTACCCTGGCCAGCAAGATCACCGGATCTGTCCCCCATAGAGCATGTTTGGGCCTGGATGAAGCGTCGTCTCAAGCGGTCTGCACGTCCAGCACGAGCGCTGGTCCAACTGAGGCGCCAGGTGGAAATGGCATGGCAAGCCGTTCCACAGGACTACATCCAGCATCTCTACGATCGTCTCCATGGGAGAATAGCAGCCTGCATTGCTGCGAAAGGTGGATATACACTGTACTAGTGCCGACATTGTGCATGCTCTGTTGTCTGTGTCTATGTGGCTGTGGTTCTGTCAGTGTGATCATGTGATGTATCTGACCCCAGGAATGTGTCAATAAAGTTTCCCCTTCCTGGGACAATGAATTCACGGTGTTCTTATTTCAATTTCCAGGAGTGTACTTAGTAATGTTTTTCCTTATATGCACCACACATTCGTAGATATAACCACTTGGTGCAGTAAGATTATCGAGCTTTTTAAATACTCTTTACAATGAGCCCGACCGTTACTTCAGTTGTTATTCTTGTGGCTCATTTTCTGCAGTTTCAAAAAACTGTGACTATTTTTCCTGTGGACGACATAATCGTCTTGAGGTATTAATCAATTCTATTGATATTTAAGACAATTTTCATTTATTGTCCGTTATAAATTGCATATTTTTAATTAGATTACATGTTTCGGTCCCTCCGGATCATCTTCAGGTCTAAGCTGTTACGACAGCAACCCGTCTGTCTATTCAGAAGCACACAGCAGAGTACTTATAAGATGATCCAGACGGATGGAAACATGTAATCTAAACTAAAAATTTGCAACTGAGATTGAACAATAAACAGGAGCCGTGCAGGGTAGCCGCGCGCTCTAGGGCTTACTGTCACGGTTCGTGCGGCACCCCCCGTCGAAGGTTCGAGTCCTCCCTCGTGCATGGATGTGTGTGTCGTCCTTAGCGTAAGTTAGCTTAAGTTAGATTAAGTACTGTGTGAGCTTGTGGAACTATGACCTCAGCAGTTTGGTCCCATAAGATCTTTGTCGTTGTTGTTGTGGTCTTCAGTCCCGAGACTGGTTTGACGCAGCTCTCCATGCCACTCTATCCTGCGCAAGCTTCTTCATCTCCCAGTACCTACTGCAACCTACATCCTTCTGAATCTGCTTAGTGTATTCATCTCTTGGTCTCCCTCTACGATTTTTACCCTCCACAATGCCCTCCAATGCTAAATTTGTGATCCCTTGACGCCTCAGAAGATGTCCTACCAACCGGTCCCTTCTTGTTGTCAAGTTATGCCACAAACTCCTCCACCACACATTAAAAAAAAAAAAAAGAGAGATAGAGAGAGAGAGAGAGAGAGAGAGAGAGAGCGATAGGGAGGGAGAGAGAGAATTATCTTACATTGTGATCATATTTTAAGCCTTCCGTCCCTAGTTCAATAATCTCATTTCAGGATCTTTCTGGATGAAGTCGGATGCTATTGGGCGTCAATAAATGGTTTTGGAACTCTGACACTTTTACCCTTGTGTCACAAGTCCAAGCTAGGCTGGCGACTTTTATGTGAACTGGTTTTAGTTGTGCAGCAGTGCAGAAAAGTGACGGGTGACTGTCGGTAAGCGTTTTCCAGTTCACGTTGCCAGCGGTACGTCGTGTCATTTGTTTGGCGCGTCCAGAGCGCGTGGATTGGGCGCGGCCGCCTGCGACTCCACTGGAGGTCAGACACACAGACGAACGATCGTTCCGTATTGTTCTTAGGTTGTTATTGATCTGAAAGTAGACGCATTCTTACAGTTTCATGCAGGACGCAAATTGTACTTGGTTTTCAAGGCGAAGCATTATGCTTCAGCCGTCAGTGACTCCGTATTTTATTTTATATCTGGAACATAAACTGTTTTGCGATAACAGTGCCAATTGAAAAAGTAGATCAAAAAATTTTGTTGTGCGTGTTGTAATTTTTATGGATTTGGATTGTTTAGGGGAAGAGACCAAACAGCGAGGTCATCGGTCTCAGCGGTTTAGGGAATGATGGGGAAGGAAGTCGGCCGTGCCCTTTCAAAGGAACCATCCCAGCATTTGCCTGGAGCGATTTAGGGATATCACGGAAAACCTAAATCAGGATGGCAGGACGCGGGATTGAACTGTCGTCCTCCGGAATGCGAATCCAGTGTAATTTTTATGCTTTTTTAAAATGTAACTGCTGTTTTTTTGCATCTGCAGAACAATAACTAATCGATGAAGTAATCTGCCGTCTACTGTGGCCAAGCGCCTCTAGGCGCTTCAGTCCGGAACCACGAGACTGCTACGGTCGCAGGTTCGAACCCTGCCTCGGGCACGGATGTGTGTGATGTTCTTAGGTTAGGTAGGTTTGTTCTAAGTCTAGGGGACTGATGACCTCAGATGTTACGTCCCATAGTGCTTAGAGCCATTTGAACCATTTGAATCTGCCATCTGCAACAACACGACGATTTAAGAAGCTAGTCGGAAGACTGAGGAAAGATCCTTCGTCTGCAAATCGTTGCTAAACAGTTTTACGTGAGTATTTTCGGGTTCTTCCGGTGTTTGAATTGTCGTGTACGTTGCCTGACGCGGACAAGTCATCAGAAACTCAATGCAAGCGTCAATTTATTGGCAGCAGTCTAAGTTCGTTGGGCAGAATAACATAAAGTCAGTTCTGTAGTTCTACTTCCAGTTGCTGCCAGTATTGGACTATTTTTTATTTTCTATCACCACGCGCTGATCGATCCGATGAACCGGCGAGATGGGATCGGCGTGTTGTTGTTCTTTTCGTGGCTGCCAGAGGACAAACACCGGTAGACATCCACCGGAGAATAAAGAATGCGTATGGCGCAGCATGTCTGTCGGAAGCCACCGTTGTCGGATGGTGCGCCAAGTTCCCTGCTGGCACTGACTCGACACGTGACATCGGTCAATCTGGGACTTGCTGAACGGTACTGCGCAACGCTGGAGAATTTACGGCGTGCAATTGAGACGAAGCGTTCGGAAAAAGTACAATAAGGGGTATTGTTGCTTCATGATAACGCACGTCCCCATAGCGTAAATGCCATAAAGCAGAAGTTAACGCCAACTCGGGTGGGACACACTCGAGGACCCGCCCTATAGTCCTGATCTCTCCCCATGCGGTTACCACGCGTTCAGTCCCTCAAAAAAGGGAGTTGAAGGGCTGACAATACCTGTAGGACGAGAATGAGCGGCAGGCGAGTATGGACTTCCTCACGCTGCGTGACACAGTGTTTATAACTAAAGAAGGAACTTCAACCTGGTGCGTCTGTGGGAATATTGCCTCAGTGTCCACGGCGGTTTTGCCTGATTGGCGTACCGATTCTGGACTGTTTATTATATTTTAATTCATTTATTTATTTAAGAAATTCTGTTTAAGAAATTCTCTGCTTCTTATTTATTTTTGGTATTTTTAGTTATGATTTCCAGTGATTTTATTTAGGTTTTAGCTTGAGTCTTTTAAAAGCTAATGAATTTAAGCCTTTGGTTTTAAATACCACAGCACTCCGTCTTCAGAGCAGGAGTGGCCTGCCGGGACCGTCCGACCGCCATGTCATCCTCAGAGGAGGATGCGGATAGGAGGGGCGTGGGGTCAGCACACCGCTCTCCCGGGTGTTATGATGGTATTCTTGACCAAAGTCGCTACTATTCGGTCTAGTAGCTCCTCAATTGGCATCAAGAGGCTGAGTGCGCCCCGAAAAATGGCAACAGCGCATGGCGGCCTGGATGGTCACCCATCGAAGCGCCGACCACGCCCGACAGCGCCTAACTTCGGTGATCTCACGGGAACCGGTATATCCACTGCGGCAAGGCCGTTTCCCATATACCACAGGAGAGCTAGATATATACTTCCCGCAGCGTCCATCTCGCTGATACACGTCGTCGGAACTGCTCCACCTGAAATCTCTAAAATGTTTATTTCGCTACGAAGATCGCTCAGCACACCTAGGTGCTATGTTGTATGATGCGTATGAATTGATGTGGCTAACTTTTTTATCAACGAAAAGTTTATCGCTTCTGAGATATTCTCTCGAAGGATATTGACCGTGGAAAGATGCAGGCTTTCAGTATCGTCCCACACTGTACCTCCGATCGATCTGCGTCTTGTTATATTTGAAGAATGTTTGTCAAATCTTTTATAAATTGATAAGTACACAACTTAAATAGGTATTATTTTATTGAATTTGTTTATTGTGCTATCGACTAACCAAACATTTACAATGGAGCTTAATAGCTTCGCACAACAGTAGCAAAATGTCTCCAACGTAAAACACGTCCGATCTCTGTAGTCGCTTCAGAGTCCTCAAATATACATCTTTGGTTACTTATTCCTGAGAGATGCGTCCGTACCACGGAACGTCCAAATTCTCGCAGACAGTTTATACTAGTCTCGGGATTAATATTTCGCCGCACCTTCTCGAAATTTTTACCATTTACGATCCATTACAACTGTTCGCTTTTCGAACGGAAACTTTTAGGTCATCCCAATAATTTCTGTACATTCAGTTATCCCATGACAACATTGTGCAAGTAATTAGTGAAGTGCAGAAAAGAACAAATTTCTTCTTTTTCAAATTACCTATAGGTGTACTCAAAACGTAATGGAATTAAAGCCATTCATTAATCTAGACAGTGAGGTCTCCAGTTAAGACAGTTAAGATTGTGATGCTAGTGGCCCTTACACTAAATACGCTCTTGTTCAGAATAAACAGAACACCGTGAATGAGTACAGACAGGACTTCCATATCCACAGGACGTGTACATTAGTATATTCTTCAGAAACTATCAGCAGTGCAGTCACATCGATTCAGCATGTGTCCTGTTGCCTAGTAGGCCCCGATAAGTTGTTCCGTGTATGATGGCATCGACGAGTATAAGGCACCAATGTTGTCCTGTGTCATAGCCATCCCTGCTGCATTCACCAGTTTCCAAAGTTCATCTGTGTTGGTTAGCACTGGGTCACAGCGCTGCACCTGTCATTTCGCCATACACCACACGTTTTCGTTTGACGACAAGTCTGTTGATCTGTCGGGCCAGGGCAAAAGGCTGATTCCCTGTGACACCATGAAGGCAAGTGTTGGTGCAGCAACAGGTCGTCGTGCATTGTCTTGCTGAGAAATGGCATATGGGGTGTTGTGTAGAAAGGGTCGCAAGACGCCATTCACGTAGGTTACACTGGTCACCGTGCCCTGTTGTCTCTCATGGTAGAGTATATTTCTACAGTTTGCGGTGTTGTACTGAACTGTATATATTCTTGTCAAAAGGCACGAATAATCAGTATGTCTTGAGCCATCTGAAACGCTCTCAAATATTTTCCTAGTTATAAAGAATGTAGCAACCAGTAGCAGAAACATAATAATTTATTTTGTTGCAAATCGATGTCGACTGATATGTGTTTATCGGTGCTAAAACAAATACAAGACACAGGGCATAAACACAACTGCTTTAACAAACTAAAAAATTGATAATAAAAGATAGTTACATCAATTACAACATATACAGATGTCTGAAATAAAAAGTGATAACATACCGTTTTTTTCTAACCGATGCATGTCCGCGACTGGTTGCTACATTCTTTATAATTTTATATGCCACGGTCGTTGCACAGAAAGGGAACCTTATGGAGCCCAATGTTCAAAAATTTGTCTAGTTCTCAATTAGTAAGGCGTCTGTTATTATCTACGGAAAGGACGAAACTTTTATATTTCGAAACTGCAAAAAGAATAATATTTTTCTACACTCTAAGAAAAAAAAGATAAAAAGAGACGCACCAGGAAGGAGTTCTGCGAAATGGCAACAAATTTATATTTGTGCAGCTACCGACGGAAAATTGCAAATTTGTGAACTTCGGTGGCTGATGGATGAACATTTGACGCTGCAGCGCAATTTCACCATGCAGGCGGGGACATGGCGATAAAAGGGAGTAGCCGGACGTCGTGGCCGAGCGGTTATAGGCGCTTCAGTCCTGAACCGCGCGACTGCTTCGGTCGCAAGTTCGAATCCTGCCTCGGGCATGGATGCGTGTGATGTCATTTGGTTAGTTAGGTTTAAGTAGTTCTAAGTTCTAGGGGACTGATGACCTGAGATGTTAAGTCCCGTAGTGCTCAGAGCCATAAAAGGGCATAAAGTCTTCGCGAATTTAATTTCGTGTACTCAGTTGGACAGTAACTATGGTTCGCAGAGGGGTGCGTGAACAGTGTACGCAGATTTCAGGGTCGGAGAGAGGACGGTTGGAGTAATCGGCGAATGCTCGACATTTGAATGGAGCGATGCCACTATTCGGCAATGTTGGCAGGAATGGTTGAACCATGGCCAAACATAGCGTCAGGAAGGAAACAGGCGACCTCTATCCAATTGAAGACGCTTGGAGCATTATGGGGAGGGCCCTAAAACCAAGGCCGGATTTTCACAATCTAACGCGTCAGTTGGACAGAATTTGGCATAATATCCCTCAGGACGACACCCAACAACTCTACCAATCAATGCCAAGCCGATTCAAAGCTTGCTTAAGAGCCAGAGATGGACCAACCCGTTACTGACTTGCTCAATTTTGAAGCTCTTTCTCTTTCAAAAATCCTGCAATTTTTGTGAAATTGTAATCTTTTGCTTGTCTGTATGTACACGTCACATCTGATTTCCGTCCCATTTGGATAATTTCTTCGTGCGTCTTTTTTTTTTAATTTTTGTCTTAGTGTGTGTATCCGAAGGAACAGAAGACCGAAAATAGAACTCTGTGGAACACCATGTCTGATTGTATCAAATACTAACAGCCTTTTCTTGTGTGATCTACATGGAACTGAAGCTCTGTTTTCTGCCCCGGTTGGAATGTCTGTGTTAACAATTAGCTGAGAAACAGCAGCGTGATAGAAACCTTCTGCTAGTCCCTTGGTCCCAGGCGTTCTCCTCGCTACACGTGTTGTGCACGTGTAGGTGAGTCAGCGTGCTCTGTTACTGGGTGCGGTGGAATATTCGTGGCAAAAAGTGGGCGCCGTGGCGTGGCGGGAGAATTTTGCACATAGGATGAGGCCAGAGATGCGCGACGTCTATCACTCTGTGGGATGTATACCGGGTGCGTCGGAAATAGTGGACAACATCCAGAGACCGAATTGCTCGTGTAGGAAAAATAGCCGCTGTTTCGTTGATGAATTACATTTCCTTAATAACGAGTCGGGGCGTGAAATTTCAGAAGCTTGAACGTGGTAGGGAAAACCTGAAAAGGGAAATGCAGTGGCTCATTCTAGATATAGTAGGTGTCAGTCAAGTGAAATGGAAAGCAGACAAGTATTTCTGGTCAGAGGCGTATAGGGTAATATCGACAACAGCAGAAAAAGGTACATTACGTGTAGAATTCGTTACGAATGGGAAGGTAGGGCAGAGAGATTGTTACTATGAACTTTTTAGTGAATGAGTTGTTTTTACCAGAATCGACGGTAAACCAACACCGATAACGCAAGCTGAAGCTGAAGGTATGTAGAGACAATATGAGGTTACTGCAAGGGCAATACAGTACATAAAGGGAGATGAAAATCTAATAGTCATGGGTGACTGGAATGCAGTTTAGGAAGAAGAGTTAATAGAGAATAGGGGCTTGGGACAAGGAATGACAGAGAGAAAGACTGATTGAGTTCTGTAATAAATTTCAGCTAGTAATAGCGAATACTCTATCAAGAATCACAAGAGGAGAAGGTATATTTCGATTTCAGTTAGATTACATCGTCGTCAGACAGAGATTCTGAAATCATATACTGGACTGTAAGGCATACCCAGCTGCAAATGTAGAGTCACATCACAATTTGGTAGTGATGAAGAGTAGGCTGAAGTTTGAGAGATTAATCTGGAAGAATCAGTACGCAAAGAGTAGGGATACGAAAGTAATAAGGAATGACAAGATACGCATGAAGTTCTCTGAAGCTATAAATGCAGCAATAAGGAATAGCCCAGTAGGCAGTAAAGGTGAAGAGGAATGTACATCTCTAAAAAAGGCAATCACAGAAGAGGGAAAGAAAAAAATAGGTACAAAGAAGGCAATTGCGTAGAAACCGTGAAAGAAGAAATACTTCAGCTGACCCATGAAAGAAGGAAGTACAAAAATGTTGAGGGAAATTCAGGAATACAGAAATATAAGTCGCTGAGGAATGAAATAAATAGGAGGCGCAGGGAAGCCAAAGCGAAATGGCTCCATGAAAAATGTGAAGAAATCGAAAAAAAATGACTGTAGGAAGGACTGACTCAGCTTTAAGGAAAGTCAGAACAACATTCGGTAAAATTAAAAGCAAGGTGATAACATTGAGTGCAATGGGAAAGCCACTGTTAAGTGCATAGGAGAGATCGTGTAGGTGGAAAGAGTAAATTGAAAGCCTGTATGAGGAGGAAGATTTGTTTGATGTAATAGAAGAAGGAAAAGGAGTCGGTTTAGAAAAGATAGGGGATCCAGTATTAGAATCAGAATTTAAGAGAGCTTTGGAGGACTTAAACTCGAATAAGGCTAAAAAAAATTCCATAAGAATTTCTAAAATCATGGGAGTGGGGGGAGTGGCAACAAAACGACTATTCACGTTGGTGTGTAGAATATATGAGTCTGGCGACATACCATCTGACTTCCGGAAAAATATAGCCCACATAATTCCGAAGACTGAAACAGCTGGCAAGTGCGAGAATTATCGCACAATCAGCTTAACAGCTCATGCAAACCCCAAATTGCTGATAAGAATAATATACAGAAGAATGGAAAAGAAAATAGAGGATTTGTTAGATGACGATTTGTTTGGCTTCAGGAAAGGAAAAGGCATCAGAGACGCAATTCTGACGTTGCGGTTGATAATAGAAGCAAGACTATAGAAAAAACAAGACACGTTCATAGGATTTGTCGACCTGATACAAGTGTTCGACAATGTAAAATGGTGCAAATTCTTAGACATCCTGAGAAAAATAGGGGTAAGCTACAGGGAGAGACGGGTAACAACAGCCAAGAGGGAATAATAAGAGTGCACGACCAAGGACGAAGTACTCCGATTAAAAAGGCTGTGTGAGAGAAAAGTCTTTCGGTCCTACTATTCAGTCTGTTCATCGAAGAAGTAATGATGGAAATGAAAGGAAGGTTCAGGAGTGGAATTAAAATTCAAAGATTCGATTCGCTGATGACGTTGCTATCCTGGGTGAAAGTAAATAAGAATTAAATGATCTGCTGAACGGAATGAACAGTCTAATGAGTACAGAATATGGACTGGTTTAAATCGAAGAAAGACGAATGTAATGAGGAGCAGGAGAAATGAGAAGAGCGAGGAACTTAACATCAGGATTGATGGTCACGAAGTAGATGAATGTAAGGAATTCTACTATGTAGCCAGCAAAATAACCAATGACGGACGGAGCACGGAAGACATCAAAAGAAGACGAGCAATGGAAAAGAGGGCATTCCTGGCCAAGATAAGTCTACTGATATCAAACACAGACTTTCATTTGAGGAAGGAATTTCTGAGAACGTACATCTGGAATACAGCATTGTATGGTAGGGGAACATGGATTGTGAGAAAACCGGAACAGAAGAGAAAGGAAGCATAAGAAACTTGGTGCTATAGACGAATGTTGAAAATTAGGGGGACGGGTAACGTAAGTAATGAGGAGGTTCTTCGCAGAATCGGAGAGGAAAAGAATATGTGGAAAACAGTGGCAAGGAGAAGGGACAGGATGGTAGGACGTCCGTTAAGACGTCGAGGAATGACTTCCGTGGTACTAGAGGGAGCCGTAGTAGATAAAAACTGTAGGTGAAGACAGAGACTGGAGTACATCCAGCAAATAATTGAGGACATAGGCTGCAAGTTGTGCTCCGAGGTGAAGAGGGTGGTACAGGAGGAATTCCTTGCGGGCCGCATCAAACCAGTCAGAAGACTGCTTACTCAAAAATAATTATTCCTCAATAAATCTGTCTGCCATTTGCTTTCTCCTGTCATTCTTACGTGGTCATTTCATATTACGTCACTCCGAATGGTTGGATGCTGGTAGGAATTTTACAGTTGTTCCTGTTTCTATTGATTTTTCCTCAGTAGTGTAATCGTATAACAGCGTGTTCCTTCTTCCGTGTACGCGCATTATGTTACATTTATTTACGTTCAAGATCAACTGCCACCGCCGGCCTGGGTGGCCGAGCGGTTCTAGGCACTACTGTCTGGAACCGCGCGGCCGCTACGGTCGCAGGTTCGAATCCTGCCTCGGGCATGGATGTGTGTGATGTCCTTAAGTTGGTTAGGTTTAAGTAGTTCTAAGTTCTATGGGACTGATGGCCTCAGAAGTTAACTCCCATAGAGCTCAGAGCCATTTGAACCATTTTTTGAACCATCAACTGCCACCACTCATTATCCTCCGCAGGTCTTCGTGCAGTTGCCGAGAGGCTTCTGACGATGCTACCTTCTTACAGACAACCGCATGCTCAGTGAACAGCCTCGTGGAGATGACGTATCCACTTGGTCATTTATAGATATTGTAAACAGTAACGACCCAAGCACACTTTCTTGTTGTAGTCCTGAATGTATGCTTACATCTCTCGATTTTGTCCGGTTAAGAGCGACGTATTGAGTTCTCTCTAAAATATATCGTATCTGTGTACTTTGGTTAGACCAGTAACCCTCCACCCCCCCCCCCCCCCCCGTTCTTCAAAGAAACGAACTTCCCTATATTTAACTGCTTCAGCCGTTGGATTGCTTTACAAATGAGTTAATGTGTTGAGCCTGTTTTCGACCCATGCCAGTGGGTTTTGTAAAGGTGGAAGGTAAAGTCTGTGACGCACCACACTATCGGCTTGCAGTCGGGCATTTGCCACAGCTCTAGGAGCGGTACCTCGCCCCCCCCCCCCCCCCCTGCCACCTTCTGTGGCTATTCTGAAAGAATTGGAACGAGGAAACATCTCCACCCCTATTTAGAACTGAATCCGGTGTCTCCAGGGCCAGAGCCTGGTGCTAGAGCAGCATAGCTATTGCATTGCGTGTCGTACAATGATATATTTTTGCAAGTATTCATTGGCGTACATGGATTCGTTCTGGAAAATGCTTTCTGTAGAGTTACTAGTGAAGAAGTAATACATGAAAATATCTTGCTTCGTAGTGATTGTTTCACAATATGAATAATGAACAGTGTACTTTTCCATTCATTACTTTGTAGATGAGGTGAGGTGAGGTGAGGGTGGGGGGGGGGGGGGGGGAGATGTCAGCGAGGAAAAGTTTTGAGAAGGTTTAAAATTTTGTTGGAACTTTCTAACAAGGAGAAGTTTCTAAAAATCGGATCGATTCTGTGAAACCAAGTGTACCGTGATGTAGGTTAAGATCCCAGATATCACATCATCCTGGCGGGCCCCTGTTTGCAAGTAACTCACGAAATAAATTCGTAATTTTACGTAACGCTATACAGCGTTAAAAAAAAGTTTTACTGCGTAGACTGGTCGTATGGTATAATAGGTATCGTAAGGGTTTCACATGCAGAAGGTTTTGGGTTCGACTATTGTCAGGTGCATTAATGTTCTTTTTATTTTTTAAATCTTTATCGAAACGACTATAATTTTTATTCATTTCATTAGTTTAAATACAACGTTTTAATTTGTATTCCCTTGTAACGTGATTTTAATCGCTGTATGACTTTTTCATTTCTTTCATTTTTCTTTGTCATGCTTTTTTCACTCGGAATTTTTGTGAATGTGAATGCTGTTATATTTATGTATAATGATGTTCAGTAATTTGAACATTCCGATCTATTCGTTACAAAAACAAAATACGAAATAATCTATTTATATTGACTGTGCATAGATGTGAAAAATGTATTTTTCGTTACAATATGTGCAAGTTTGTTTTTTCATGATAATCTTCATACTAACATTTAAAACAGAGCCTAAATTCCTTTTGCACTATGGACAGAATAAATAAATAAACATTTAAACGAAAGAAACGTTTATATGTAAAACAAAATTCGAGCAAAATGAAGCGTGCATATAATGAATAGAAACTGGACGAAAAAGTAGGGTCGTAGAACAGAAGAAATTAAAGTGAAATTAATACCTAAAATTAAATAAAGACAAATGAACAAAGATTTCAGTTGAAAAAAGTATGACACAAAAAGAATTAGAGCAAGTGAAAAACTGATATAGTTGTTGTGGTCTTCAATCGAGAAACTGGTTTGATGCAGATCTCCGTGCTACTCTGTCCTGTGCAAGCCTCTTCATCTCCGAGTAACTACTGCACCCTACATCCTTCTGAACCTGCTTATTCATGCCTTGGTCCCCCTCCACGATTTTTACCCTTCGCACTTCCCTCCCGTACTAAATTGGCGATCCCCTGATGCCTCAGAACGTGTCCTACCAACTGATCCCTTCTTCTACTCAAGTTGACCCACAAATTCCTCTTCTCCCCAATTCTATTCAGTAGCTCCTCATTAGTTATGTGATCTACCCGTCTAATCTTAAACATTCTTCTGTAGCACCACGTATCGAAAGCTTCTATTCTCTTTCTGTCTAAACTATTTATCGTCCATGTTTCACTTCCACGCAAGGCTACACTCCATACAAATACTTTCAGAAAATACTTCCTAACACATGAATCGATTTCGACGTTAACAAATTCCTCTTGTTCAGAAACGCTTCTCCTTCCATCGCTAGTGTACATTTTACATCCTCTACTTTGGCCATCATCAATTATTTTACTGCCCAAATAGCAACACTCCTTTACTACTTTAATTGTCTCATTTCCTAATCTAATTGCCTCAGCATCACCTGGATTAATTCTACTACATTCCGTTATCCTCGAGTTGCTTTTGTTGATGTTCATCTTATATTCTTGTTTCAAGACACTGTCCATTCCGTTCAACTGCTCTTCCAGGTCCTTTGCTGTCTCTGACAGAATTACAAAGTCATCGGCAAACGTCAAAGGTTCAATTTCTTCTTCATGGATTCTAATTCCTACTTCAAATTTTTCTTTTGTTTCCTTTTCTACTTAGTCAATACACAGATTGAATAACATCAGGTATAGGCTACAACCCTGTCTCACACCGTTCTTAACCACTGCTTCCTTCTCACGACCCTCGACTGCCATCTGGTTTCTGCACAAATTGTAAATAGCCTTTCGCTCCCTGTAATTTACACGTACCACTTTCAGAATTTGAGAGAGTATTCCACTCAATTTCTTTTATCGCATCAGACATTTCTTCAATTCTCTTCTTCATCTGCCGCTCTAGTTGTCATATGAACTTGTACTATGGTGGTAGGCGTGGGCTTCGTGTCTATCTTGGCTACAATAATGCGTTCAATATATTTTTAAAATTATATGGTAAAGGGATAAAATTAAAAAATTACATTTAAACTAAGTAATTGAATAAAAATGATGATCAAAGTCATTTCGATAAAGATTTAAAAATTTAAAAAGAATTAATCCTCTTGACGATATGCGCACCCACACCCTCCTGCATGGGAAGTCCTGGTGTTTACCTTTTTCAGTGCACTTTCACCAACCCTTGTTCATTGTTTTGACTGCCATTTTGACTCTAATGGTAGATCCAGATTTTATCAACAGTCACAAATCGGTGAAAAAAAGGTATTGCGGATCGCGTTTAAACATCGCCAGACATTGTATTCGAATGTGCTGGATTCGCTTTCGGTCGATTATGAGTAACTGCGGCACCCACCTCGCACACAATTTCTTCAAAGCCAATTTGGCATGCAGAATATTACACATCGGTCAGCTGAGATGCCTACAGCATCAACAATCTCACGATCTTGCATGAGGATACACTTATTTTGTCAGTGGGCTTCTCTGTTGTGACATCAGTTGAATGGTGGGACGCGCTCTGTGTTCGGTGCTTGTTCGACCACATTAAGATTTATTAATCAAAAAGTAAATGGTCTTGAGTGTTGGTTCAGAGTCCTGGTGAACTTCGTCCGATTCTGTTTTGATTTGTGCGACAGTCCAACCTTTCAAATGAATATGTTTAAAAACAGCACAGTACTAGGTTTTCTCAATTTCAATCCTTAGAATAATCAACCACACTAGCTATGAAGGTGCATCAAAAATATTTCATTCTTTCATGGAAATACAGCAGAGTTACAAAACAGTCTGTTATGTATGTATGTATGTATGTATGGTATGTGTGTAGTTTTAAAATCTCCTCCTAAACTACTGTCGATATCAGCCAAATTTTATATGCATACTATTTATTGAAATCACTCCACTCCATTGCTATCACAGTAGCAGGTGTACAGCAACCGTAGCGGATCTTTGTAGAAAAGCTGTTGTGGCTACACCAGATATGTTTATTTAATCTTCACTTGTGACGCTTTTGGTCTGTTCAGGCATCATAATATGATCGAATAAAACTCTTGCTAATAGTGATCAAGGCGTCGAACGTAATTAAAAGTCCTATAGAATCGGGAGATGACAGCCACATAGTCACAGTCGATTTCTTCGTTACATCACCGATATAATTTTCCCTACTAGTATCCTAGGCGTAAAATGTGATTGAAAACTGAGAGGAAACAGCCAGATGTCCACTGTCAATGCCACTATGCGTCACCAACGAGGAAACTGCCCCATGAACATATATATGTGCTCAAAAAGTTGAAAAAAAAACATATTTGTGATCATGGGGTCGTTTCTTCATTGCTGATACAAAGAGGCATTTACAGTGGCTGTCTGCATGTTTTCCCCAGTTTTTTGAGACTTTAAGTGATGTTTGACGCTTCTGATATGAATAGGAACAATTTTATCTGTAATGTAATGAAGCTCAACCTGGTTGTCATCTACTGATTCAGTCTTATGACGCCGAGAACAGGTGACATGTGAAGATTAAATGAATCTATCTTGTACAAAAGAGTATTTTTTCTGTATCTAAAGTGCTGTTTACTGTGTGGAAAGAAGTAATGGGGGGTGGGGGTTGTTCAGTACTGTGTAGTTCTCGTAGGCTGGGGGTGAGAAATGTTTGGTAACTCCCGACATCTAGGCTGCCCTGCACATCAGGGATGCTGTGCAGGTAGCATGTGTTCCAGGGGATACATATCATCATGCGCGCGGCCAAGCATGAGTATGAGATGAATAGAGAGAGGGAGAACGATATGATCAGAAAGAAGAGGAGCAGGGGGAGATGTAGTGGGCAGGTGGTAGATGGAAGGGGTAGGTGATAGGTGGAAAAGGAACAGGATTTGAGGAGGTGGGTGGTGGAAGAGAGGGTGTTTGGCAGAAGAGGGAGGTAGGTGGATGTGGGAAGGGGGTGTGGGGAGAAAGATAGTTGTGAGATTGGGTGCAAGGAGTCAGTGGGAAGAGGAACAGGCTGTGAGGGGAGAGGTGGAAGTGGTACAGGGTATGAGATTCAGACACGTAGTACGTATGCAGTATACGGACGTACGTGTACTCGAGCGAAGCCTCGGGTAATAGTCTGGCATAGCAATATACGATACGGCCTGACGGAGTGTGTGACGTGTGTTGTTGCAGGTGTGCGTGGGCGTGCAGGACGGGCTGCTGGTGGCGTACTGCCTGTCGGGCCCCGTGCCCGAGGCGCCGATGCTGGCGCAGCCGCCCGCGGCCGCCGGCTCCTGCTCCCACGCCTACGGCCCGCGGCTGTGCCTGGCGCCCGGCGACTACGGCTCCTTCCTGTACGTCGTCCGAGACCCCGCCTCGCCGCACCTGCTCACTTGCCACCTCTACCGAGCCGCCGACCCCAGCGACGTGAGTACACCAACCACTCTCTCACTAATAAAGTCTGTCAGGAAGGCGGGGAGCCTTGACATCGACCCACGGTGGAACGGAATGACATCGTCAAATAGTAGCAAGTTCACGGAGCTCCCCGCAGCTGGGTGGTCAGCACGTCTGACTGTCCTGCAGTAGGCTCAAAGGGCGAACAGAGCAGGACGCAGGAGGCACCAGCTGTTTCTTCTCCATTCCCCTCCGCACGATCCTAGAAAAGTAAAAAAAGGACTCTGTTCTGAAAAACACTGAGTGTTACTCAGTCCCTCCAGTTGCTTCATGGCTGAAGGCGAATAAGACTGTCACAGATCTGCATACGAAATTTAAAAAAAAAACCACAAATTCTAGTACGAAAATTTAGTAAACGAAAACAATTGCAGTGAGTGTAAATGGTAAAGTAAAAAATTCAGTCTGTAACAAACACCAGAACAGGTAACAAGTATCTGATGAAAAAGTAGTCGGTCTTGGAAATGTCTTTTAACCATGAGCTGTTTTATTTAATCTATATATCATCTACCGGTTTGGGCTATACAACCCTATCGCTGGATGTAGGGTAAAACCGAACAGTTAAAAAGATTTTATATATACAGGGTGTTACATAAAGGTACAGCCACACTTTCAGGAAACATTCCTCACACACAACGAAAAAAAATATGTTATGTGGACATGTGTCCGGAAACGCTTACTTTCCATGTTAGAGCTCATTTTATTACTTCTCTTCAAATCACGTTAATCATGGAATGGAAACACACAGCAACAGAACGTACCAGCGTGACTTCAAACACTTTGTTACAGGAAATGTTCAAAATGTCCTCCATTAGCGAGGAGACATGCATCCACCCTCCGTCGTATGGAATCCCTCATGCGCTGATGCAGCCCTGGAGGATGGCGTATTGTATCACAGCCGTCCACAATACGAGCACGAAGAGTCTCTACATTTGGTACCGGGATCCGTAGACAAGAGCTTTCAAATGCCCCCCCCCCCCCCCCCCCCCTAAATGAAAGTCAAGAGGGTTGAGGTCAGGAGAGCGTGGAGGCCATGGTATTGGTACGCCTCTACCAATCCATCGGTCACCGAAACTGTTGTTGAGAAGCTTACGAACACTTCGACTGAAATGTGCAGGAGCTCCATCGTGCATGAACCACGTACTTGTGTCGTACTTCTAAAGGCACATGTTCTAGCAGCACAGGTAGAGTATCCCGTATGAAATCATGATAACGTGTTCCTTTGAGCGTAGGTGGAAGAACATGGGGCCCAATCAAGACATTACCAGCAATGCATGTCCAAACGTTCACAGAAAATCTGTGCCGATGACGTGATTGCACAGTTGCGTGCGGATTCTCGTCAGCTCACACATGTTGATCGTGAAAATTTACAATTTGATCACGTTGGAATGAAGTCTCATCCGCAAAGAGAACATTTGCACTGCAATGAGGATTGACACATTGTTGGATGAGCCATTCGCAGAAGTGTACCCGTGGAGGCCAATCAGCTGCTGATAGCGCCTGGACACGTTGTACATGGTACGGAAACAACTGATTCTCCCGTAGCACTCTCCATACAGTGACGTGGTTAACGTTACCTTGTACAGCAGCAACTTCTCTGACGCTGACATTAGGGTTATCGTCAACTACACGAATAATTGCCTTGTCCATTGCAGGTGTCCTCGTCGTTCTAGGTCTTTCCCAGTCGCGAGTCATAGGCTGGAATGTTCCGTTCTCCCTAAGACGCCGATCAATTGCTTCGAACGTCTTCCTGTCGGGACACCTTCGTTCTGGAAATCTGTCTCGATACAAACGTACCGCACCACGGCTACTGCCCCGTGCTAATCCATACATCAAATGGGCATATGCCAACTCCGCATTGTAAACATTGCACTGACTGCAAAACCACGTTCGTGATGAACACTAACCTTTTGATGCTACGTACGGATGTCCTTGATGCTAGTACTGTAGAGCAATGAGTCGCATGTCAACACAAGCACCGAAGTCAACATTACCTTCCTTCAATTGGGACAACTGGCGGTGAATCGAGAAGTACAGTACATACTGATGAAACTAAAATGAGCTCTAACATGGAAATTAAGCGTTTCCGGACACATGCCCACATAACATCTTTTCTTTATTTGTGTGTGAGGAATGTTTCCTGAAAGTTTGGCCGTACCTTTTTGTAACACCCTGTATAGACTGAAGCGACGTGTGAAAATTTGTTCCAAGGCCGGGAACTGAAGCCGGGTCTCCTGCTTATTAGGCAGGTGCGTTACCCACTACGCCACCTTCGCACAGTGCTTGACACGACTGCTCGGATTACCGCGGCACGCCTCCCTCCTCTATCCAAATTCCCACTGTCGTCCCAGTCTACTTTAAATTCCCTCTTGCACACGAACAGAAGTGCCGAGGCTCTCCATGTTCTGGAATAGCACCTCATTATCGGGCGTTCTTTCTGTTCGGGTGTAAGGGGGAATTTAAAGTAGACTGGGATGGCAGTGGAAATTTGGATCGAAGAGGGAGGTGTGCCAGGGTGCAGCCGAGTGAACCACAAGGTGGCTTAGCGGCCAACGCAGCTGCCTAGTAAGCAGCAGACCAGGGTTCGATTTCCGGCCTTGGTACAAATTTTCGCTCGCCGCTTCAATCTATATAAATAAAACCATATCTTTTTTTAGACCAGTAAACTCTCTGAAATTGTCATTTCAGTTACAAACATATCCCATTTTCCTTTTGAGCTGATACACCATCAAGACTGTCATAGTGAAACTAGCCAAACAACTGTCGTAACCCGTCGTTTAAATATTAACCTGATCAAAAGATAAGAAGTCAGTCTTGGTTCGAGGGATAGTAATTTGTTATTTACCAGTTATGAGTTTCGCCTGATTGAGACGCCTCATTTTGGTTGAAATTAAATGGTGTTCGATAAATGCGACACTGAGCATACATAACACCCCAACAAATAATTGCCCTCGTCAGATACTTGGAAACATTGCGCAGTATCCGTCTTGAGGCACGCGATGTAGTCCAGTGAATGAAAAGTAGGCTTAGACCCACAGGTGTAGTCGCTCGTATCCGGTCCATGCACCTACACGTCAGACACATTTGCATCATGACAGTTCTCTGTAGGCCTGATGCTCTTTTGCATTCACTGGACTACGTCCCTTGTCGCAAGGAGGACACCGTGCAATGTTTCCAAATATTTGACCAGGACACATATTTGCTGGGAAGTTCTGTAGGCTCGGTACCCCACTAGCTAACACCATCTAATAATCAGTCAATATTAAGATGTCTTGCGAAATGCATCATTGCCAAATGAATAACTAATACACCGCTGTAGCCAAGACAGGCGGTTTGTTTCTTCATCGGATACACTTCTGGCCATTAAAATTACTACACCACGAAGATGACATGCTACAGACGCGAAATTTAACCGACAGGAAGAAGATGCTGTGATATGCAAATGATTAGCTTTTCAGAGCATTCACACAAGGTTGACACCGGTGGCGACACCTACAACCTGCTGACATGAGAAAAGCTCCCAGCAGAATATGGAATCGGTGGGTTCAGGAGGGTAATGCGGAATGCCGTGCTGGATCCCGACGGCCTCGTATCACTAGCAGTCGAGATGACAGGCATCTTATCCGCATGGTTGTAACGGATAGAGCAGCTACGTCTCGATCCCTCAGTCAACAGATGGGGACGTTTGCAAGACAATAACCATCTGCAAGAACAGTTCGACGACGTTTGCAGCAGCACCCTTGACTCTGCATCACAGACAGGAGCGCCTGCGATGGTGTACTCAACGACGAATCTGGGTGCATGAATGACAAAACGTCATTTTTTTCGGATGAATCCAGGTACTGTTTACAGCATCATGATGGGCGCATCCGAGTCCGGCGACATCGCGGTGAACGCAGATTGGAAGCGTGCATTCGTCATCGCCATACTGGCGTATCACCCGGCGTGATGGTATGGTGTCCATTGGTTACACGTCTCGGTCACCTCTTGTTCGCATTGACGGCACTGTGAACGGTGGACTCAGATGTGTTACGACCCATGGCTCTACCCTTCATTCGATCCCTGCGAAACCCTACATTTCAGCAGGATAATGCATGACCATATGTTGCAGGTCCTGTACGGGCCTTTCTGTATACAGAAAATCTTCGATTGCTGCCTTGGCCAGCACATTCTCCGGATCTCTCACCAACTTAAAACGTCTGGTCAATGGTGGCCGAGCAACTGGCTCGTCAAAATATGCCAGTCACTACTTGATGAACTATGGTATCGTGTTGATGCTGCATGGGTAGCTGTAGCTGTACACGCCATCCAAGCTCTGTTTGACTCAATGCCCAGGCGTATCAAGTTTGTTATTACGGCCAGATGTGGTTGTTCTGGGTACTGGTTTCTCAGGATCTATGCACCCATATTGCGTGAAAGTGTAATCACATGTCAGTTCTAGTATAATATATTTGTCCAATCAATACCCGTTTATCATCTGCGTTTCTTCTTGGTGTAGCAATTGTAATGGCCAGATTCTGTTGTACCGCACCTAATATGTGTTCGAAAACGTTTTATAACAGACATATATTTCGGTAGCCGTTTCTCGAAATTTTTCAAAGCCAACAGACAGTCAGAAGAATTTAGTGGAGTAAAATAAATGACTATTAGAAGTAGAATTTGCGAAGCAATTAAGGAAAACAAAATACACATCGTATTGCATAAGCTTATATGAAAAGCGGCTATATTGGAGGGAGTGATGGACTATTTGACAAAATAGGAACGCTCTAACATAAACCGCACTGATGACATTCTTATGTCCCCTAATTGAAGTTACTTTGCTAGACGAAGTGAGTACTGGAAATACAAGAAAACGCGCGACTTGTACAAGAAATGTTACGCGATGTACCGACGTACCATTCTAAACGGCACCAGCGTGTTGTTCGGGTGTTGGAGAATAGTTTCCACGTAAAGTGTCCCTCTATAAACCCGAAAGGACAGTGTCAGGAAACTATATTGACGAAGGACTGAACAACTTGTGTAGTAGTCGCATAGCTGGAGTTACCAAATATTGCTGACGGATGATGATGTTGATCCAGTTGCATTTATAGCTCTTTGCTATTGAAGTGACTGGTTTCAGGTCTTGCCTATACGATGCATGTAACTTGAAATCTTTACTGCACTTCAGTCCAGCTTTGATGCTTCGAGATTTTTGGTTTCTTTCAAAAAAATTTTCGTGTAGACCAGGAATTCATAACTTTCAACCCATGCTTGGCGCTTGAACATCAGTATATCTGTTGAATACACAAACAACCGTGACAAGTAACTTTTACTAACGTCAACAACAGGCTTTCCGAAGCATTACACATCCATCATTAGCTACAGTTATCTGAACTAAAAAACCAGAGACTTTTTTGGGAGCGTATGGGGCTGCCTTACACTGCTAGCAGTTTGTTTTTTTACGAATTGGCCAACGTCTTTTATAAACTGGCACAAGCAAAGATTGTGCAGAGCAGAGTGACATGAAAGGGGAATGGACCTTGTGATACCTTTCGACATCAAGGCAGCTGTGCTTCTGTGATCGCTCGAAGTCTGACAAATTCCTGTGGAAGTGGCGAAGAATACAGCTGCTGGAGCTGTGCGCGTGCTAGAGGTTACTCCATATCACTTTTCTGTACGAGTTGTAGTGATGCTGTGTGAAATCGGCGACAGCTGCTTCAAGAAAGCAAGTGTGTAAAAGAATGATACTAATCATTTGCTATAATTTTGTTTTGATTACACACGCGACGGTTTTCATAACTTTTTTACCTACTACTTTTTGGCTCTTCATGATTTAACAGCACGTTCGATTTGATGCCATACTTGTCTCGACTAGTTAGAATCGAATGATTTCGAAATAGACGTACTGAAGGCTCTAGGTTGTATATGCATGAATATTTGTCATTGGAGTTAGCTTTTGCACTCTGTTGAGCTCTGACGTGGGAAAACCCTACACTTTTTTCATAGTGCTTGCACAGGATATAAGAAGCCTTAAATACAGTTAGATACGTTTTTCCAGTACGCTTGTGTCTACGCTAGATTAATACTTGTAGACAATCAAGCCTAAGGGTTCGTTTTTTCTACCTGGCTCATTACAAACAGACGCTGTCGTTTTATGGAACCTGAAATGTTATTGCTAGCCTTCATAAACAACGTGCGAGATTTCCTTATTCTTTCGCTCGCTACTTGCAAACTATTAGTCACACAGAAAAAAATTGAGCCGGAGTTTCTTGCAGGAAATTCAGTGTTATTAAATTTTGTGCTAGGATACGTTTTCTCTAGAGACCGCAAATTTCGAGTTATTCAACAAGAACGTACAAGAGTGCTCTTTTAAACCGCTTCCAGTCCCACACTCGTCTTCCACAGGACAGGATTTCTAGTATTTTTTCACTGCACTCCCTCCTACCACTGTACGAATATTTGTGACTGCACGAATTATTTCCCAAAGTCGACCTTTCTTTTGAGTTCATGGACTGGTGTTTCTACGCCACCAGATTAGTCGAGCACTCACAAATTGTGAAACTGACGTCTGAGTAAATTTTGTCTAACAATTTTGTGAATTTTAACAGCATAAAATAAACAATTACAGCGCTCTACGCGTCGGGTCTTCTGACCACGAACTGCTATGGTCGCAGTTTCGAATCCTGCATCGGGCATGGATGTGTGTGATGTCCTTACGTTATTTAGGTTTAAGTAGTTCTTAGTTCTAGGGGACTGATGACGTTAGAAGTTAAGTCCCATAGTCATTTGAACCATTTTTTTTATGACGACGAAACTACTGTGTCTGTAAGCGTTAAGTTTGGACCGATTTGTGAAAGTTACTAGTTTCAGTGAAAAGTTTACAAAATTTGTTTTTCTTTCATGGCCCTCAGGGGCACTTTTAAATTAATAACGTTAACGGAATATTCGAATATCTGGTGGCGTAAAGCCCAATCAATAGAGACCAGAAAGGTCGAATATCGGGAATAGTTCTTGTAGTCGGAAATATTTGTGCAGTGGTAGTATGGAGTGCAGACTAGAGTGGAGACCAGTGTTCCTGTCTAGTGAGCAATGAGTGTGGGCTGGAGGTACGTTTGAAGGTTACTACTGTACGCTTTTTCTTGAGTAACTCTTAAACCGTTGTGTTACGTATCCCAGTCTATCATTTAACTACAGGGTGAGCCACTAACTGTTGCCACCAAGAATAACTCCGAAAGTATGATACGAACTGAAAAACTTGAGAGACAAAGGTTTCATGGGACAACGGAGGCCTTAATATGACTTTTTTCTTGCTAGGTGGAGGTCGCTTCAGAGATATGGAAATCAACTTAGGTTTTTTTTTTTAGATGGGATGATATAGTTTGGTACTTATTTTCTGATAGCGACTATCGGGACGAATCCAGTGATGTGTAACAGTCAGGTCTTTGAAGATCAACTAAGAACTTAAATGTGGCATGAACGTCCATTTACAGAGGGTGTTCGAAGTGATGACCATTGGTATCAATGCAGTGGTGCAATATTCTTATCATGCATTAAGTGGTATTCCTTATCACATCAGCACTTACCGAAGCACATGCTCTGACAATTCTCTCTCGCATATCTTCAGGTGTACTTGGAACATCTTTATAAACAATGTCTTTTACGAATCCCCCCAAGAAAAAAAAATCCAGAGGCGTCAAGTTTGCCGAACGAGCCGGCCACGACACATCTCCTCCGCGTCCAATCCAACGGTTTGGGAATTGTCTCTGCAACTCATTTCTAGCCATCAGCGAAAAATGCGCTGGACACCGATCATGTTGATACTACATTCTGTTCCTTGTTCCTAAAGGAACATACCTAATGTTTCTTGCAGGAATGTGGTGTACTTCCTACCATTAAGATTTTCTTCGACGAAATAGGGGCCTATAATTCTGACTCCCAGAATCCCACCTATACATTTACTGACCACAGTTTTTGATGTGCAATTTGCCGCAGCCAGCATGGATTTTTAGTTGCCCAAAATGCATGTTATGCAAATGAACATTTCCATGGATCGTGAATGTAGCCTAGTCAGTAAATAAAATCAAATTAAGAAATGTGTCATCCTCTGAATCTGAAGTTGAGCCAATCGGTAGAATTCATTGCGACGCATACAGTCCGTACCAGTTAATTCTTGGTGGAGAATGATATGGTAAGGATGATATTTCTGACGATGCAGAACACGAACAACACTACTCTGGCTCATGCCAGATTCCCTTGCGATTTGACGTGAACAGAAGCACCTCGATCTACAGTGGCAGTACCAATTTCCGTTTCCTCGCAGTAACTTTCCTCTGCCGATACGTTAAAGATCCAGTTGTTCTCCATTTATCGTACAGATCTTTAAATGTACGGCGTGTAGGGTGAGTACTTTGAGGATATCTTTCAGCGTATAAGTCTCTAGCTCTCACTGAATTTCGTTGACGTTCTGCGTAAATGAGAAGCATATCGACTTGTTCTTCGAAGCAATACATCATTCACTTGATTTGACGATACTAGTTTTAACGTTCCTATTAGTGTTGTATTGCGAAACAGTCGAATTGTGTTTGCATGTCAATGGCACGTTAGATTGATACGCCGTATTCGGTGAATATTTACTATTTGCACGATGTAGGAGAGAGAATTGTCAGAGAATGTGCTTCGGCAAGTGCGGAAGTGATAGGGTTCAAATGGTTCAAATGGCTCTAAGCACTATGGGACTTAACTACTGAGGTCATCAGTCCCCTAGAACTTAGAACTTCTTAAACCTAATTAACCTAAGGACATCACACACATCCATGCCCGAGGCAGGATTCGAACCTGCGACCCTAGCGGTCACGCGGTTCCAGACTGTAGCGCGTAGCACCACTCGGCCACTCCGGCCGGCGAAGTGATAAGGAATACCACTCAATCCATGATAAGAATATTTCAGCACTGCACTGATACGAATGGTCATCTCTTCGATCACCTTCTGTAAATGTACGTTCATTCCATCTTTTTGACCTTCGTTGACCTGTTATACATCATTGGATTCCTCTCAATAGACGCTGTTAGAAAATAAGTACCGAGCTATAGCATCCCATTTAATTAGTCAAAGTTTACCTTCATATCTCTGACGCGACCCCATCTAGCAACAAAAAAAGGTAATATTATGACCCCCTTTGTCCCATGCAACATTTGTTCCACAAACTTTTCAGCTACTATGATACTTTCGGAGTTATTGTAGGAGACAATAGTTAGTGACTCACCCTGTATCTTAAATTTGCTAAAATAAGGTCCTGCTCATTTTGTCTGAATGGCTGATAGTTGACGCGTAGCGAGCGAGAGAATACGAAAATCTCGCATGTGGTTTATGGAGACCAGCTATAACATTGCAGGTTGCGTAAATCGACAGCGGTAAGGCCTGCCGAATCGCCCTGTGTACTCGTATAGGGCATAACTACGAGAGCGGGATAAACAGGGGACTAATACGTCATCGCTAACTGTATTCTTTCGATCATAGGAAACAAAGGATGGAAATATGATTGTGTGTGCTTGACTGCGCCATTTGGAGATTTAGTTTTAAGAGATAACGTTTCTGCTGTCAAGATTCTTCTGAGTGGCTTTTTTGTCTCCGAATGTCCTCCTGGGAACAGTGTGCAGCGAGTAGGTGTTGCTGAAAAGACCGACAGTCGGAAAGCAGTAAGTTAATCTACCAGAAACTCTTAACCTAAACTTCTCTGTGGTCTTTTTTCTCTCCTCTCGTCGTCGTTTGTTTCGCGCACGACCTGTTTTGATGGCTGATTGGTTGGACGTGGCAATCAGAGGCGGAAGTTTTTTCTGACCACCAGGGGTAGTTCGCTAACTACTTCTGAGCGGACCTCTTGCAGCCTGAACCTGCTTGCCCAGTTCTCTCTCTCTCTCTCTCTCTCTCTCTCTCTTCTCTCTCTCTCTCTCTCTCTCTCTCTCTCTCTCTCTCTCTCTCTCTCTCTCTCACACACACACACACATACATACATACACACACACACACACACACACACACACACACACACACACACACACGGCTGTCGGTGACGTAACTTTGCGACACTGTAGCCCCTAGTACTTCGGCTTCGCTGCGCGACGTAATTGCAGCTGCCTGTTATGACACAGTTAAGTCCGTCTGCGCATGCACGTACTGTGAAATGGCGCAACCGCCAGGTTACAGAGGTCAGCCGTACTTGTGCCTCCTCATGCTGATGCGAGGAATGCGAACGTAGGACGTGGTCTTTCTACGTGTCCTCGCCGATATCATCGGAGATGACTGAGAAATAAATATAGTCGCAACGCATTCTTTCTCAATTAAAAAGTTCATGTGCATGAAAGTGTCCTTCAGAATGACCAGGCGGTGACCGAGCGGTTCTAGGTGCTACAGTCTGGAACCGCGCGACTGCTACGGTCGCAGGTTCGAATCCTGCCTCGGACATGGATGCGTGTGATGTCCTTAGGTTAGTTAGGTTTAAGTAGTTCTAAGTCTAGGGGACTGATGACCTCACATGTTTTGAAAGTTACTGATTTTCATTGCTTCCAATAACGCTTGTTCGGCTCGAGTACAGGTAATTTAATTGTCTGTTAAACGGGTCACCCAGAACACTGTGACCACGTACTTTTTTACAAGAGTTGGAGCCTCTCCACGCCCACACCAGCATGATGGCCAACTCAAAAGGTCTACGGCCATCTTTGCATAAGGGTTCGGTTTCACTAAAGTGAGGTGTCGTAGGATGTGGGTACTGCGATGATTGCGTACGTCTGGTTAAGGGTAACCATTAATACGCGCTCATCTGGAGATATATTGCGTCGAATGTCGAACGAAGGGTAGCGGTTTGAAGGGCAGAGGAAAAAAAAGGCAAGAGGCAAAGGAAAAAAAACCTCTGCAGTAGTTAGGTCGGGTAGTAAGAGCAGTGGCGGATGTCTTGCTGCCTGCGATAGGTCATGTAGTGGTAGGTTTTGTTAGTGAGTATCATACCTTTGACGTCGTGCGGTGCTGTTACTCGGCGGCTGCCGCTGGGTGCCGGTGTTGATCTCTCGGTCAGCGTCAGCAAACCTGTAACAGTTACGTTCATCATCGTTTTGTGTCCGATAGGTCATATATCAGATGCACAGTGCAGGGTGATGTTGGCACGTTGTTTGTGCGTCAGTGGGCGAGCTCGTCGATTTCCCTGCTGTAGCTTGTTGGTCGGCTTTAATGGCAGCTGGTATATCCAGTCAACGTTTTGCTGACATGCAGGGGCTTGCCGACGTTTGTGTCTTGTTGGTGTATGTTAGCTTGCCTTAGGTGGTTATGCCTTAGCCAGTAGTGTCTTTGTCCGCTTATGCTTCCGCCTATGGTTGTGATCATAGTTTCCCAGAGTAAGGGTGAAAGGATTGTTAGTGTCCCGAGTTCCTGTATAGTCGTGTGGCGTATTTTTTTAATACATCCCTGAAGGCTACAAGCCGGTATTCATTGTAAAGATCCACGGTGCACGTGTATCGTGGAGCGTTACTAATGATTCGTAGCACTTTGTTCTGTACGATCTGCAGGCGGCGCAGGCGTGTAGGAGCTGCATATCCCCAGATGGGAGCTGCGTACGCCATCAGAGGTCTAATCAGTGTCATGTATATGGACCTCGACACCCTCCTATTCAATGTGCATTCCGTGCTGAGCATTGGGTTGAGTTCTTTGAGCCTCGCGTGCGATCAGTTGGCAACGTATTCGATGTAAGTTTCCGGTCCAGCCAGACTAAGAGATGTCTGACTTTCTCTCGGAAACGTATTGGGCCTGCATGTAGAGTTATCTGTCTGTTGTATTGATGTTTGCGCAGCAGTTTCGGTCTGCGTGTAATCAGAACTGCTTCGCACTTGTCGCCGTTTAATACGCCATCTTCCAACCAAGGATCGGCATTTCTGGGTGCCGTCTGTATTCGTGAATTAATGTTCGACGGAGTCCAATCTTGCGCAAGGATGGCTGCGTCATCCGCGTAGATGGCTGACGTCGTGTTTCGTGTTTCTAGGAAGTTGTTAATGTACAGGTTGAACGAGATGGGTCCTAAGATGCTTCCTCGGGGTACTCCAGCTTGGATACCGTGTTGTGTTGATTGTTTGCCCTCCACGTCAATGCATGACCACCTACTGCCAATATAAACTCGTCCAGGCGATAGCAGCGTCACCTGGCGAGCAATGATTGATAGTCAGACACTCGCTCGGTGCATGTAGTATCAGTGAGTAGAATGCGGAAGACGCGTGATCTATCTGAGTTTGACCGAGGGCAGATTGTGCTGGCCAGGAGACTGACCATTAGCATTTCGGAAACTGCACGTCTTGTCGGGTGTTTGAGGAGTGCTGTGGTAAGTGTCTTCAAGACGTGGGGAAACCATTGTGAAACCACATCCAGACGTCGTGGAGTTAAGGTGAAATAAGTTTCTTTTAAATAGGTCACCTGGGCAAGCGCAAGAGGACAATTAACATAATTTCCAATTTACGCTACCCACCAAGTATTTCTCTTTAACATGTACATAAGTTAAACTCCCGCTGAACGTAAGGTATTATTCAGAACACTAGTCTCCTTCCTTTATGGTTTTGAAGGTAAATATATGAGCAGTATAGCAAACGGAACAGACCTCTTGACGTCCCACTGGAGAGGAAACTTAACTTAATGCAAGATCCCCGCTCACTGCAACCCGAAGAACTCAGTGGCCGCCGTACCGGTTGACATTTTCCCCGCGGCCAAAAGAACCACCCGTTCCCTCTGGTACTGGTCGGCCAAGGCATCGTACTCCGCACATCGATTTAGACGTGGACTAGGTGCCCGCTGCAGTACTGCAACAGAAAAGCACAAACACACAGCCACAGCCAAAAGAAACAATGTTAACAGCCCCAGAATATAGTAAGATAAAATTTTGCAAAGATAATCACATCAAGACAAAGGCAAATTAAAAATGGTTAAAAGAATTAACTGTAGATCTCAAATTTCAAAGTATGTAAAATTGCCCCAGCACAAACAAGCTAGTTTTACAAGGACAACGATAAGACAAAGCATAATATTATTACACCATTACGTCGCAATTCCAATGCAGTATTGGCACTCATAAGAAAAGGTAGAAGCTAGTGGTAACACGGGTTGGCCCGAGTGCAAAACTAGAAAGCTTAAATGTCTACTTCCTCAATAGACAGCTGCGTGGTACATAGTTCAACTCAACTAGCCAAAATGAATAACAGATTGCTCAGCGTCCTGTGTAGAAGTCCATGGCCCAGTCACGCCTCAAGAACTTGGAATAACAGGCCCGCTTCCGCACTCCGAGCCATTGTGTGCTTATTTGCTTTTTATTATTATTATTTTTATTTTATTATTTAGCGTGATTTGATTAGGGCAGTCAGATACAGCTAACTTCATGCAAACATAAGTTTCACTCTCTGAACAGCGGCACGTACCGGCCGTTTCGAAGCCAAAACCCAGTCTCCCGCCAGGCTACCAGCACCGCCACCGGCCAACGCGGCAAAGATAAGTAACGCCAGAGGGAAACAATCGATCGGGGTGAATCGAACGGAGAAAGCGACTGGCGCCAGCGCCTCCCCACGTATCAGGCACAGTCGCAGAATGCTGCATGGTTTGATGAATCCCGATACGTTCATCATCATGCCGATGGGAAGGCGCGAATCCGTCATCTTCCAGGGGAATAGCTCCTCGCGGGAAGGAGACAAGCTGACGGCGGCTCCATTCTCCTCTGGAGACATTCACATGGACATCCGTGGGTCCATTGGAGCTCGTGCAAGGTCAAAGAGTATCGTACACCGGTTGCAGACCACGTACACCCCTTCATAACGATCACGTTTCCCGAAGACATTTGGATTTGACAACAGGATAATGCACCGTGTCACAAGGCGAGGAGTGTAAAGGAGTGGTTCTAGAAACACAGTGGCGAGTTGCAACTGATTTGTTGGCCCTCCAACTCGTCAGATCTGAATCTGATCTAACACATTTGGCATGTGATTGACAGTGACGTCAGAGCTCATCGCTCCCTCCCTGGAATTTACGGTCATCAATCAAATAGGGAGCCAAGATTGGGAGACTACATACAACACTGCATTCATAAAATAACACACGAAGATCGTTGAAACATATCCAAGAGGAAATTAACCACAACCAACCAATTCAATTTTCACCCAAAGAAGTTACGTTCGTAGTACAATCCTGTCCGTCATGAAATTACCACACACTGGTATACTAAATTCATACTCTGTGAAATGTTCCCGAAAAGAATAGCTGAGGGCTACTTTGATGGTTACACCACATGCTTCACGTGGCTAACTTGGTTTACACAAAGAGTGTAACTCCACAATAATTTTGATAATTAAAATTACATCGAAACGCAATTTACAAAAGAAAAACCTCGAACTGGTTGCTATCGTCTTACTATTAACCTGATGGGTCAAACAATTGTATAAGCACGTGGTACTGGCCTCACAAAGTACACCCCACGTGGGTTGAACATACAGAAAAGTTGCTATATTGAAAATATTGTCAAGACGAGACGTTATAATGTCACGCACATTCTCATTTAAGATTGATGATCATAGTTAGAGTTACTGATCAACACGTGGTTCCACTTTACTCACAAAGTAGTGACAAAGCAACTACCGGAAGATATTCTGAATTTCACACTCGAATTACACTGCATTGCAATTTAAGATAACATTAGATATTTTAGAGCTAAACCTGAAATAAAGGTGATTAAATTTTCAGTTAGACTGAACTTAAGAAATCCATTGTCCTACGGACTTAGCAGACACGCGCATAGCCCGAGATCTTACCACTTCAGACGCTCGCCGCGGACAGACTGACCTGCGGGGCTCCTACCGGGCGTGCTTCACAAATACAAACGGAAGTGACCAGAGAGGCAGCTTCCTATACCAACATGACAAGGGACGGACAGAACCATACTAAGGATAGAAACCTCTTTGCTTTTAGAAAGCGTAGCTACCTGTTCCGACGTTGGTCCTACTGTTCTCTAGCAGACAGACTTGTCTGCTACCATCAAGCATGCAACTAAAAATACATTTGCTCATTCATCCTCTCACACAGAAGGGAAGGGGGATGACAGTACCTTACCATATACAGTATATAAAAGAAAGCGGATGTAGGTTCTGTATGAGACTGTGTGACATGAATTACATATAAACTGTGTTTTAAAGTGTAGTAGTGTGACAGATCGTTCTTGTTTGTGTGTAAAAGTAACACGTTTCACTGCTCAGTTTCCTCCCAGATAGTCAGAAACACCACAGTAAATTTAGAAGAGGAATTTATGCCGTAAATCACAACAGATTTAAGAAATTAACATGAAAGGAATCCAACAGACACCTTTAAACACAAGTGTAAGATTTTTAAACATTTTACGTTGTGTACTTTTTTAATTTTTTTTTTAATTGAGCTTGATTTGATTAGCACTCACTCTCACACTCACACTCTCTCTCACACTCACACTCTCTCTCACACTCACACTCTCTCTCACACTCACACTCTCTCTCACACTCACACTCACTCTCTCTCACACTCACACTCACTCTCTCTCACACTCACTCTCTCTCACACTCACACTCTCTCTCACACTCTCTCTCACACTCACACTCTCTCACTCTCTCACTCTCACACACTCTCACACTCACACACTCACACTCAGTATATTTTTTACATCATAGTTACCTGGAAAATAACGATTTTAATATGACAACTAGTATTTAAATCATTTGAGTGTTTCAAGTGAGAATGTGAGTAAATTGTACTGACTGTCAACTATTAAAGTTAATACTGGCAGTACTTGTACTGCTGCTGTCGCTAATAGTGGTAATAGTAATAAATAATACTAATAATGATAATAATGATATTAATCATAGTGGAAAATATAAAAATAGTTTATAGGTGTACAAAATCGATGTTTTTTGGTATAGCGAGAGGTGGGGAAAGGAAATTTTAGGAGACTGCACCAGATAAGAATATTGGGCAACGAGGAAGATGTGGTTGCAAAGAAGGATGTACAAGGGCAGAGAGTGCGTACAGGCATGATGGTAGTCATTACTGTTAATTTAGTAGATATGTCACTGAGAGAAGCTGGAAGTGTGGTTAAGTTGTCTAATACACTCCTGGAAATGGAAAAAAGAACACATTGACACCGGTGTGTCAGACCCACCATACTTGCTCCGGACACTGCGAGAGGGCTGTACAAGCAATGATCACACGCACGGCACAGCGGACACACCAGGAACCGCGGTGTTGGCCGTCGAATGGCGCTAGCTGCGCAGCATTTGTGCACCGCCGCCGTCAGTGTCAGCCAGTTTGCCGTGGCATACGGAGCTCCATCGCAGTCTTTAACACTGGTAGCATGCCGCGACAGTGTGGACGTGAACCGTATGTGCAGTTGACGGACTTTGAGCGAGGGCGTATAGTGGGCATGCGGGAGGCCGGGTGGACGTACCGCCGAATTGCTCAACACGTGGGGCGTGAGGTCTCCACAGTACATCGATGTTGTCGCCAGTGGTCGGCGGAAGGTGCACGTGCCCGTCGACCTGGGACCGGACCGCAGCGACGCACGGATGCACGCCAATACCGTAGGATCCTACGCAGTGCCGTAGGGGACCGCACCGCCACTTCCCAGCAAATTAGGGACACTGTTGCTCCTGGGGTGTCGGCGAGGACCATTTGCAACCGTCTCCATGAAGCTGAGCTACGGTCCCGCACACCGTTAGGCCGTCTTCCGCTCACGCCCCAACATCGTGCAACCCGCCTCCAGTGGTGTCGCGACAGGCGTGAATGGAGGGACGAATGGAGACGTGTCGTCTTCAGCGATGAGAGTCGCTTCTGCCTTGGTGCCAATGATGGTCGTATGCGTGTTTGGCGCCGTGCAGGTGAGCGCCACAATCAGGACTGCATACGACCGAGGCACACAGGGCCAACACCCGGCATCATGGTGTGGGGAGCGATCTCCTACACTGGCCGTACACCTCTGGTGATCGTCGAGGGGACACTGAATAGTGCACGGTACATCCAAACCGTCATCGAACCCATCGTTCTACCATTCCTAGACCGGCAAGGGAACTTGCTGTTCCAACAAGACAATGCACGTACGCATGTATCTCGTGCCACCCAACGTGGTCTAGAAGGTGTAAATCAACTATCCTGGCCAGCAAGATCTCCGGATCTGTCCCCCATTGAGCATGTTTGGGACTGGATGAAGCGTCGTCTCACGCGGTCTGCACGTCCAGCACGAATGCTGGTCCAACTGAGGCGCCAGGTGGAAATGGCATGGCAAGCCGTTCCATAGGACTACATCCAGCATCTCTACGATCGTCTCCATGGGAGAATAGCAGCCTGCATTGCTGCGAAAGGTGGATATACAGTGTACTAGTGCCGACATTGTGCATGCTCTGTTGCCTGTGTCTATGTGCCTGTGGTTCTGTCAGTGTGATCATGTGATGTATCTGACCCCAGGAATGTGTCAATAAAGTTTCCCCTTCCTGGGACAATGAATTCACGGTGTTCTTATTTCAATTTCCAGGAGTGTATAATGCTGGAAGTTATTCCAGAGTCGGACTCTTGCTACTGAGAGACACTTTGAGAAAGTGGCTGAATGATGGAGAGGGATTTGCTCTGTTGGGAACGGGTGTTTCTGCCATGTTGTGCAGACAAAAGCGTTCAGAGCGAGGAGAGGTATGAGTGACAGTAGAGGAGACAACTGGAGGTCATGAGCGTATTTGCAGTAGGACAAAACTGATGACGTATCATTCATGTACAACGAAAAGAGTGTGGGATACCGAATGTTGGGGACGCTTGGTAGTACCTCTCTCCATTGTGACTTGCAAAAGTGATCAAGAACTACAGGTGCTTTGCAGATAATTACCTGAGGGATGGTAAGGAGTTAAAGGCCTTCCAGTTGGGAGCAGCTTCGCAGTTGTGCATGTGCAGCTCATTAAGTAGACTCTGACTCCCAACCACGAGATGAGACTCGCTTTTTAACCGACTTACTTACGTACTTACTTTCTCCCTCCAACGGTAAGCAGCGTATCTGGCAGCAAGTTTCCTCTGGCGAATTCGATCAGCTGTCAGGTTTTCAGCTTCCTCCCACTTTCCCCGCGCATTAAAGTTCTTTTGCAAAACTTAGTTCCCAGCTCTCACGAGCTCCTCCTCTCCTCCAGCAGCCGTTGGTTTTCACAACAGTGCCGATTTCGAGATTCTTCCGTCTTTCATGCACAGAATGCGCCCCTCCAACTCCAGTCTTCTTTCAGCAACGGTTTTGTGTATGCTACGTAGATCACTTCTCATCGCTTCATCATTTCAAACGTCCTCCTCCGGTAGCTGAGTGGTCAGCGCGACAGAATGTCAATCCTAAAGGCCCGGGTTCGATTCCCGGCTGGGTTGGAGATTTTCTCCACTCCGGGACTGCGTGTTGTGTTGTCCTAATCATCATCATTTCATCCCCATCGACGCGCAGGTCGCCGAAGTGGCGTCAAATCGAAAGTCCTGCTCCCGGCGAACGTTCTACCTGACGGGAGGCCGTAGCCACACATCATTTACATTTATCATTTGAAACGCTGTGGTGACAAATGATCTTCAAAATTCGCCTGAAGCGTAGTTGGTGGAAAAATATGAAGCCTGTGGGCTAGTTTTACTATCTTCTTCCAGGTCTCACGAACGTATATAACATCAGTAGGATGTCAGAAGAGTACAGCCAAAGCCGTGTGGATACAATTACGGAGTCTAATGGCTAGATGCATCGCATTCTTCGGATGACATCAGAACCATTCACAATTCTGCTGCTGCTTGTGTCCGCATCCTTTTTTGGGTCCATCAGTCTACTGACTGGTTTGATGCGGCCCGCCACGAATTCCTCCCCTGTGCTAACCTCTTCATCTCAGATTAGCACTTGCAACTTACGTCCTCAATTATTTGCTTGACGTATTCCAATCTCTGTCTTCCTCTACAGTTTTTGCCTTCTACAGCTCCCTCTAGTACCATGGAAGTCATTCTCTCATGTCTTAGCAGATGTCCTATCATCATGTCCCTTCTCCTTATCAGTGTTTTCCACATATTCCTTTCCTCTCCGATTCTGCGTAGAACCTCCTCATTCCTTACCTTATCAGTCCACCTCATTTTCAACATTCGTCTATAGCACCACATCTCAAATGCTTCGATTCTCTTCTGTTCCGGTTTTCCCACAGTCCATGTTTCACTACCATACAATGATGTACTCCAGACGTACATCCTCAGAAATTTCTTCCTCAAATTAAGGCCGGTATTTGATATTAGTAGACTTCTCTTGGCCAGAAATGCCTTTTTTGCCATAGCGAGTCTGCTTTTGATGTCCTCCTTGCTCCGTCCGTCATTGGTTATTTTACTGCCTAGGTAGCAGAATTCCTTCATTGACTTCGTGACCATCAATCCTGATGTTAAGTTTCTCGCTGTTCTCATTTCTGCTACTTCTCATTACCTTCGTCTTTCTCCGATTTACTCTCAAACCATACTGTGTACTCATTAGACTTCATTCCGTTCAGCAGATCATTTAATTCTTCTTCACTTTCACTCAGGATAGCAATGTCATCAGCGAATCGTATAACTGATATCCTTTCACCTTGTATTTTAATTCCACTCCTGAACCTTTCTTTTATTTCCATCATTGCTTCCTCGATGTACAGATTGAAGAGTAGGGGCGAAAGGCTACAGCCTTGTCTTACAACCTTCTTAATACGAGCACTTCGTTCTTGATCGTCCACTCTTGTTATTCCCTCTTGGTTGTTGTACATATTGTATGTGACCCCTCTCTCCCTATAGCTTAACCCTATTTTTTTCAGAATCTCGAACAGCTTTCACCATTTTATATTGTCGAATGCTTTTTCCAGGTCGACAAATCCTATGAACGTGTCTTGATTTTTCTTCAGCCTTGCCTCCATTATTAGCCGTAACGTCAGAATTGCCTCTCTCGTGCCTTTACGTTTCCTAAAGCCAAACTGATCGTCACCTAGCGCATTCTCAATTTTCTTTTCCATTCTTCTGTATATTATTCTTGTAAGCAGCTTAGATGCATGAGCTGTTAAGCTGATTGTGCGATAACTCTCGCACTTGTCAGCTCTTGCCGTCTTCGGAATTGTGTGGATGATGCTTTTCCGAAAGTCAGATGGTATGTCGCCAGACTCATATATTCTACACACCAACGTGAATAGTCGTTTTGTTGCCACTTCCCCTAATGATTTTAGAAATTCTAGTGGAATGTTATCTATCCCTTCTGCCTTATTTGACCGTAAATCCTCCAAAGCTCTTTTAAATTCCGATTCTAATACTGGATCCCCTATCTCTTCTAAATCGACTCCTGTTTCTTCTTCTATAACATCAGGCAAATCTTCACCCTCATAGAGGCTTTCAATGTATTCTTTCCACCTATCTGCTCTCTCCTATGCATTTAACAGTGGAATTCCCGTTGCACTCTTAATGTTACCACCGTTGCTTTTAATGTCACCAAAGGTTGTTTTGACTTTTCTGTATGCTGAGTCTGTCCTTCCGACAATCATATCTTTTTCGATGTCTTCACATTTTTCCTGCAGCCATTTCGTCTTAGCTTCCCTGCACTTCCTATTTATTTCATTCCTCAGCGACTTGTATTTCTGTATTCCTGATTTTCCCGGAACATGTTTGTACTTCCTCCTTTCATCAAACAACTGAAGTATTTCTTCTGTTACCCATGGTTTCTTCGTAGCTACCTTCTTTGTACCTATGTTTTCCTTCCCAACTTCTGTGATGGCCCTTTTTAGAGATGTCCATTCCTCTTTAACTGTACTGCCTACTGCGCTATTCCTTTTTGCTGTATCTATAGAGTTAGAGAACTTCAAACGTATCTCGTCATTCCTTAGAACTTCCATATCCCACTTCTTAGCGTATTGATTCTTCCTGACTAATGTCTTGAACTTCAGCCTACTACACTTCTATTATTACAGATAACACCGTCGAGATATGGAAATGGACACCAGCTTGTAGTACCTGCTGTTGCATGCCACTTTTTACGCGTATTGTTTTCCTCTTATCACCATTTATTTTGAGCCCTACACAAGTGGCCATTTTACGCAGCATGACTCTTTGTAACGTTAAAAAAACCAGAAGCGATTTAGATGACGTGACACAAGTAATTCACTGTAAGACACAATGGGGCCGCAAATGTCGAGAAATAACCAACTCCGTAATTGTATCCACACAGCTTTGACTGTATTCCTCTGACATCCTACTGATGTTATATACGTTCGTGAGACCTGGAAGAAGATAGTAAACCTAGCACACAGGATTCATATTTTTCCACCAACTACGCTTGAGGTGAATTTTGAAGATCATTTGTCACGACAGCGTTTCAAATGATAAATGTAAATGATGTGTGGCTACGGCCTCCCGTCAGGTAGAACGTTCGCCGTCAGGTAGAACGTTCGCCGGGAGCAGGACTTTCGATTTGACGCCACTTCGGCGACCTGCGTGTCGATGGGGATGAAATGATGATGATTAGGACAACACAACACGCAGTCCCGGAGTGGAGAAAATCTCCGACCCAGCCGGGAATCGAACCCGGGCCTTTAGGATTGACATTCTGTCGCGCTGACCACTCAGCTACCGGGGGAGGACGTTTCAAATGATGAAGCGATGAGAAGAAGTGATCTACGTAGCATACACAGAACCGTTGCTGAAAGAAGACTGGAGTTGGAGGGGCGCATTCTGTGCATGAAAGACGGAAGAATCACGAAATCGTTTGCGACCCATGTGTCTTAGTTAAATCACTTGTTTCAGCGTCATCTACGTCGTTCCGCGGGTTTTAAAACGTTATAAAAATCACCCTGCATATTTCGTAGCCCTTAGTTAGTCTTTTTGGCCTTGCTGCAAGAAGAACGATGTCGTGGGGGGGGGGGATCCAGATCCATATGCATAGACTGCTCATGCCAACTTATGTCCATTATAAAATCTATAGCTAATATGAAAAGGAATGTTGGCAAAACATTCTCTGCCGGCTGTCAGAACTCTAAATAAGGGGGATCTGACGTCAGACTCTCTGGCTAGCACATGCTAAAGTAGTGTAGGAGACACAGTAGGAGGACATCTTGAACACTGTGTCTATATTTTTTTCCGCTGGGTAAAGTAGTTGGGTGCGTACTCAGCGTGAACCTGCTGGGTGTCGCCGCGTCGCGTTCCCAGCAGCAGCAGAAGGAGATAAGATCAGAGCAGAGCAGAAGACAGCCGCCGCCTCCTCCCTGACCTTGGTGGAGGCGCGGCGGGTCGCCAGGGTCAATTGGGCGCGCACTGGCAGCCGCTGCGACACCGGCCAGGGCCGGACGGCAATAACCAGCGCCTCGCCACGTGGGCGCGAGAGCCGCCGTGTGAGGTGTTGGCCCCTGCACCAGCCGCGCCCCCAGGCCCCACTGGTACACCTCAGCCACGGCAGTGGGCTACAGCCAGACTCCCAGCCGTCCTTAGTTCGTTTCCGCCAAAGAATTTGCATTTATTAAGCAGTACGCTACACTTTAGTTGGGTTGGGGCTGTTTTGTGGAAAGAGACCAGGCAGCGAGGCCATCGGTCTCGTCGGATTAGGGAAAGAAGTCGGCCGTGCCCTTTGGAAGGAACCATCCCGGCATTTGCCTGGAGCGATTTAGGGAAATCACGGAAAACCTAAATCAGGATGGCCGGACGCAGGATTGAACCGTCGTCCTCCCGAATACGAGTCCAGTGTTTAACCACTGCGCCACCTCGCTCGGTACACTTTAATCTGTTGACACCTTGCCAAATGCTGTTATGTGGGCAGTGAATATGAGTCTCTCTAAGTTGGACTCTTTTCTTTATTGGAATAATTGTTTTAGTACCTGATAACTGCTACCCACGGTTGTGCTCTCGTATCAGTAGTTCTTATCAATTAAATTCGTCAACTAATTGAGATTTTACTTCCAGTTTCGGCATTCCATTATGCCATTTTCGGGTCCCATATGAATATCTCAAAAATAAAACGATATTCTCATCCAGTGCCCTGTGCCGGCCGGAGGGGCCGAGCTGTTCTAGGCGCTACAGTCTGGAACCGAGCGACTGCTACGGTCGCAGGTTCGAATCCTGCCTCGGGGATGGATGTGTGTGATGTCCTTAGGTTAGTTAGGTTTAATTAGTTCTAAGTTCTAGGTGTCTGATGACCTCAGGAGCTAAGTCGCATAGTGCTCAGAGTCATTTGAACCATTTATTACAGTGCTCTGTATTCCTGGATGCCGTGAATTCGAAACTGTATCCCTATTACTTCATTTGAAGACTTAATTGCAACTGGCAGTTACAGCCGGCCATCAATGCCACACGATCATTCATTCTGTCATTAAGTCATTTATTCAGCTATGCTTAAAAGGCGTACGATAACAACACACAGGAGCAGCAGTTCATTCTTCTTGCTGCTAGAAAAAAAGCGAGATGATCACAGTGCGCGCTTCTTATGTGGGAGGAATTTGAACTGTCATGGAAGCGGTCATATTAACAACTGTAAATCTATCTATATCAGGGGTACTCCATGGGACTTAAAATCTATGGTCATCAGTCCCCTAGAACTTAGAACTACTTAAACCTAACTAAACTAAGGACAGCACACAACACCCAGTCATCACGAGGCAGAGAAAATCCCTGACCCCGCCGGGAATCGAACCCGGGAACCCGGGCGCGGGAAGCGAGAACGCTACCGCACGACCACGAGCTGCGGACTCATCGTTGATCCGTTCACTCAGTTTTTTTTATTACAGAGGGCAGCTAACCCTCTGATCAAACACGCTGACCTAGCGCGCCGGCTGTAATATGGTGGACACTTGATAAATGATTAAGAGGAAACAAACAGTTCTGTTGGAGGATTAGGAATAAGACTTAACCCACCTAACGCAGGGTCCTCCGTTTCCTTTTAGCGGGTCAGTAATCCGCCGGGACACTGGCGTGAAGTATTTCCCAGCGCAGGGATGAAGGTCCTCTGGACCATTTGTCACGATTGTAAAACAAAAGCCGGGCGGCAAGTGCGGTCGTCCTCGCCACTGACGCTGCCCTGGCCTCGCCCTGCTGTCTGCTGTCTCGCTTCCCCCGCCCCGCCCCGCCCCGCTCGCTGTAAACACGTCCTCCCCACGGCCGCATACCTTGACCCAGCGCTGGCGGCGGCGCTCCGCTAATGCGCCAGCGTAGCGTCTCGAGCGGACGAAGCGGACGTGGAAACGTGCTTCTGAGGCCAGCACCACATTGCATGCAGCCAACACCGACTCAAAGGAAGGCCTCGGCGCTTGTTGGTGACGTCACGTCAGCTAGGCACGGCGAACGCCAGGTCTGTTGCAGGCAGAAACGCCTGGGCGTGCTTATCACTATAAATCTCTTATTTTTGGACAAAATGTTTGGTATTGTTTTGGATTCTGCAGTTTTATTTAGACGAAAAATTTTCTTACTATCGTAAAGCTACAAAGGAAGATCATAGTTCTGTATTACTGAATCATGTCGAAACAAACGTAAATCAATATGAGAAGATGCTTTGCCCCATTGCAAGCTTCGGAAATTTTATATTCAAGTAACTATATTTACTTGATCCATTTTGCTATCGAAACTTACCCCAACCCCCTTACAATTAACTCGTTCCTTTTATTTATTTATTTATTTATTTTCGTTTGACATCGTCACTGGAAATGTGAACTAATTTACATGTGTAAATGTCCAACTGTCACTAGATTAGTCGTTTTCAACGAAAGGAATTCTAAACGGCAAACAAAATAGCTTCATACATGGAAAATACTACTAGCCTTAAACTTTTTTAAACATGCACATTAGAAAAGATAAATATTACCCTCTTGCAACTGAAAGGAGAAACTTTATAAGATAAAAAAACTTTATTTGACAAAACAATTATCTCTCTTTTGCCTCTTCTTCTGTCCCCCACCACCTCCCCCAACATGTACAATCGTAAGATATTTCATTAACATTCAGTGCTTCTCAGACGCTAAGTCAACCAAGATACCTAAAGAAGAGCAACAATATGTTCACAGTTTCTTGTAAAAGCAACCCAGTACAAACGTAACTTCCTTAGATTTACAAATAAGGTAAAGAAGCACAAATTCTGTTGCTGCTGGACCAAGAAGTTGTTTTTGTATGTCAGTCATGAAAACAGGTGGAAATTTAAGTTCAGGAGTACACTATTTGTTAAGAAGTGTAATAAATTGCACAATTAATTGATTGCATAAATCTCTCAGAACAATGTGTGTTGGTCAACTACCGCCAATAGTTTCACATTTTCCTGTGTCAGAGAGGGAGACACCACCATTATGCCTGCAACAGACCTGGCGTTTGCCGTGCCTAGCTGACGTGATGTCACGAACAAGCACCGAGGCAGTTTTGATGCAGCGGCGTGGACTATGTGAAGCACGCTTCCCAATGAGGCACCAATGTCCGAGCCGGATGGTTGGTTGGTTGGTAGATTTGGTGAAGGGAACCAAACAGCGGCCATCGGACTCATCGGAAAATGGAGAGATGGAGAAGTAAGTCGGCCGTGCCCTTCTCAAAGGAACCATCCCAGCATTTGCTTGAAGCCATTTAGGAAATCACGGAATGCTAGCCACTTCAAAAATGGCTCTGAGCACTAAGAGACTTAACATCTGAGGTCATCAGTCCCCTAGATCTTAGAACTTCTTAAACGTAACTAACCTAAGGACATCCATCACACACATCCATGCCCGAGGCAGGATTCGAACCTGCGACCGTAGCGGTCTCGCGGTTCCAGACTGTAGCGCCTAGAACCGCTCGGCCACACCGGCCGGCTGCTAGCCACTGTCGTCTCGCTCGATCGCATAGTTTCTCCTTTATATGCGCATGCCTGCAAGGGATGGGAAAAACCAGCTGGTTAAAACCGATACCGGTATTTTAGTTCTGAATAACAGCAATTTTTTTCTGCATCTGTTTGCTCTTCGCTATATTTTATTGTAGTCTTCAGTCCAGAGGCTGGTCTGATGCAGCTTTCCATGCTAATCTGTCCTGTGCAGACCTCTTCATCTCCGAATAACTACTGCAACCTACATCCATATGAATCTGCTTTCTGTGTTCATCTCTTGGTCTACCTCTACAATTTTTCCCCTGCACGCTGCCCTCCAATACTAATTGGTGATTCCTTGACGTCTCAGAATGAGTCCTGCCAACTGATCCCTTCGTCTAGTCAGGTTGTGCCACAAATTCCTCTTCTCCCCATTTCTACTGGGTAACTCATTAGTTACTTGATCCATCCATCTGATATTCAGCATTCTTCTGTAGTACCACATTTCAAAAACTTCTATTCTCTTCTTGTCTAAACAGTTTATCGTCCATGTTTCATTTCCAGACATGGCTACGTACAAATACTTTTCGAAAAGATGTCCAGACACTTAAATCTATATCGATGGTAACAAATTTCTCTTCTTCAGAAACGCTTTTCTTGCCATTGCCAGTCCACATTTTATATCCACCTTACTTCGACTATCATCACCGAGCGAGGTGGCGCATGAATAACATCGGGGATAGGCTACAATCCTGTCTCGCTCCCTTGCAACCTCTGCTTACCTTTCCTGTCCCTCGACTCTTACGTATAACTCCCGTCTGGTTTCTGTACAAACTGTAAATAGCCTTTCGCTCCCTGTATTTTACCGCTGCTACTTTCGGAATTTGAAAGAAGTATTCCAGTCAACATTGACAAAAGCTTTCTCTAAGTCTAGAAATGCTATAAACGTAGGTTTTCATCAAGCATACAAGAAGGAAGCTGTTGTATAGTAGCACCTCTGACGCTTATTGCTTGTAAAATGAAAATGTTTGTGTTTTGCTACTTTATGCTTAATTTCAGAATATAATTCAACAGTTAAAATATTAATCTACTTAGTTCCTCTCTGAAAAGTTGATACCCTTGAATTATTAAGTAAACACGTAAGAGTTTTCTAACGGCCATAAGCCATTGAGATCATAGCTGGATCGCGGCCATAACCCGATGACAGCTTTATATTTATGTAATAATTCACCATTCTTCTTGAATAATATTACAGGAATAAAAGCAGTTGAATGTTTAGTCTTTTAATGACACCGTAAAACATAAGTGCTCAGATTTTTTATCGTAATAAATTATTCTGAGTTGATCGGTTTCGCTTCGCAAAATCTGATAACAGTGAATGTTTTATTGAAGAATTAACTCGAAGACAAATACTTAACTGGTAACCAAAGTTCAGGTTTTTTACATTCTGAATGCTCTAATAATAAGAATTACTTCATTACAATAATTTTTCGTTACGTGAGTGTTTGTACTGGGAAACCATCTCGATAGTGTAGTTGTATGTCGGGCAAATCTAAATAATTTTATACTATTGACCTCATATACACGAAGCTTTAGCAGACGTATTGGTTCGCAAGATCAATTTTAACAATATTTGAAAAGCTTTTGCTCACGTAATGTAAAATCATTAACAGTGACAAACACAAGGTAATTTTCTGTGTTTTGTCGTTGTGTTCGTTTCATTGTTTTCACTCGCCGAGCAGCTGCAGCGCGCGTGTATGTAAATTACTGCAGGCAATTCTGGATGCGTAACAACCGACCAGGTAAGATCAGTACAACCATTCATTCTTAAACGTTATACATAAAATACATTCAAATAAAAATACACCGTAAGGGAGGAAAGGTCACCTTCATTAAGGATCATTCCATGGTCTCGTTGTGGCGGGTGTTCGGTTTTCATTTGACTCAGTGGTAACTGGAGGAATGGTGCCGACAAATGGCGTTGGAAACTCAGTAGGAGAATTCCTTAACTCAACCGCCGGCTACCACGCTGCGGTTTGGGGTCACGTGAGCCTGTTTCCGCGTGCTGGGGATTCAGGGCTGCACGGATGGCACGATGAATTGATCACTGACGTCATTCGCGACGCGTCCGCCGGCTGATTTAGACGATAGCGTGCCACGCTCGCCGACCGCGAGAAGTGGTGTTACAGCGGGGAAGTCGCTCGTCTGATGGGAGCCTCAGCAGGCGCGCACAGCGCGGCAACCAAGCGAGGTGAGGGAGTCCTTTAACGGACAGGACTATTTTTTGTTTCTTTATTTCGGCTTTAGGTTACAACGACCATACAGCCAAGAAGGGTTATAAAGTGCCAAAGAACCATAATCGCAAAAAAGCACGGTAGCACAAAATTACGAAGTTAGCATGCAAACACACTCTTAAAGTGAAACAAAAGTTCCCTTAGACAAACACCAAACAGCCGGAGGCAGCGTTGACAAGGCCAATAGAGCAAAATTACAAAAAGCACTTTACCGCAACATTATAACAAACATCCATGTGATTTTATAGTAGAAGACAAAACGTCAAAGGGCAAACACGGTGCATCATACAATAAGTACAACAACAGCTAGGTTCCGAAAACGTTGACCAACCAAAATAAAAAGGGCAAGGAAAACAATAACTGCATCCAGTCCGAAGCAGCGCCTCGGAGGGGGAGGGGGGTTGGCGAAAATTGGTTGAAATGAGAGAATCATGATTTTTACCGCACAGCTTTACAAGGAGTGAACAAAAGTGTCGAAACACCAGCAGCACAACACATCACCAGGCCTGATACGTTATAGGAAAATCGTTGGTATTAAAAAATTCTTCCAGTCGTCTCGTTATGAAGTAGTAAAAGTCCCGCATGGTTCTCAAGGAAAACTGAAGTGTTTGTTCCCCAGTGGTGATCCTGCACAACTCGCATCGTCCAGAATTGGTTGTATGAGCAGGAGGATGAACTGTCGCGTCTCTCCTGGCGAACACAGTCACCAGATCTGGCTAAAACTGAGCCTTCATAGTCTACTCTGGAGAGAACGCTGCGTGATTCATATCCACGTCAATCATCGTTCCCTGAACTTGCACGGAGTGCTAAAACACCACGTCCTGTACTAGTCCACCGTGGCGCTCGGGTCACAGCACGAACTGATAATACCTGAAGATGGCGTATAAGAGCCCGAAACCGGTCGTGTTCTAAATAAAAGAACCTTACAACTTAGCGGTATTTTTAACCTATGGTTACATTACTTAGCCAGGGGTCACACGTTACAAATATCAGGCTGTGTATAACGTCGCCACCCCACAGAAAGTTGAGTAAGTTGGTTGCGCACATTTAACGTAAACTCTCCGGAGGTGCATTCTAAGATTAAACAGCAAGAAATAGTACTTGTTGTTGAGCGAGTCAAATTCCTATCTATAAGCTCTTTTATTGAAGGTATCTCGTGAAGCCTAATGTAAAGCTATGTTATACAAAAAAACACAAATATCATTAAACTATGGGAAATATCCACCGATTTTTCAGCCGCTCACACGTAGAAGTGTAAAAAGCATACCTGTCTATTAAAATAATTTTAGAAAGATATAATAAAATTACATATGAAGATAATAACTGTTCTCGAAAGAACAGATACCACTGATAACCGTGCAGCTTCTCCAGACTAAATGATAATTAATTGAAACCCTTAGCTGCTGACTGTGGTTGTTGACATACCTTGATGGGGACAGCTGAAAATGTGTGCCCCGACCGGGACTCGAACCCGGGATCTCCTGCTGAGCTGAGGGTTTCAATTAATAATCATTTATTCTAGAGAAGATGCACAGTAATCAATGGTATCTGTTCTTTCAAGAACAGTTATTATCCTCATATATAGTTAAATGGCTACCCGGCCATTGACCTTCGTCTGTGCGAGTGCGCACAGGTTGCCCGAACTCTTTCGGGAATCGTCAACTTAATTGGGCGCGAGTAACGAGTAGATGGGCGAAGTATCTATTAGGAACACTAGGTATGTAGATTGTGAACAGTTGGGAATGTGAGTCTCACGGGAAGCGTGCAAGGGATAAGTCCCTGCAGTCGCGCTATTCATCTGTGTCCTCGGTGGCTCAGATGGATACAGCGTCTGCCATGTATGCAGGAGATCCCGGGTTCGAGTCCCGGTCGGGGCACACATTTTCAGCTGTCCCCATCAAGGTATGTCAACAACACCTGTCGGCAGCTGAGGGTTTCAATTAATTATCATTTATAAAAAAATTACAAATTGTAATTGCCACTTTCATGTGTGAAAAGCGTGTTTAATCTACGTTAATGTAGATAAGTTTGAGTGCCATTAATAACTTGTTATATATGTGACGTGAAATAACGCCTGGAAAAGTGGCAGTTATAATTTTAATTTTTAATTTTACTATGCGTTTTTAAAATTAATTTTGTAATCAGGTGTAAATTTTAGACTTGTTTGTGAATGCGCGGAATAGTAGTGATCCATGGATTGAAAGCACGCGCTGCTACCAGAATGCAACAGGCAGCATGGTGTGTACCAAATTAGAGAACACAGTCAGGTCGTACAGGAAGCGCTGCAGAATACCATTGAACATCATTTGTAAAATAAGTACCTCCTCCAAAATTTTATCAACCAACAAGAAGTTAATTATTGCTCCTGCTTAATAACTGACAAATGATTACTTTCAGAAAACATGATCCTCTTCTGTTTGGACGGAAAAATAATAAAGATCAGCTTAAAGAAAAAAATGTTTAACTCCAAATACTGGACGTTAAATAATTTAGGTACGCTTCACAATTTTATCGGGATTACAAAAGATCAGACACATTAAATATTAATGAATTACAATTGACCAACTCGATTTCAGATAAGCACATAAGCCCGCTGGTGCCACAGTAGGCTCCAGATGTAGACTTCCGGCCCCAGCTGACAGCTAGGCAAGGGGGACTAAATTAACTGCAGCTATATGTGCAGCAAATATATTCGTAAACAGTAAAAGGGTGAAACAAAACTAAAAGTTTTGGCTCAGCTCTGAAATATATCACCTAGAATAGGTATGCTCACAGAAGTAACCAAGACTAAAAGGTTATTTATATTTTAAATGTACAATAAGTATTTGAGTATCATACAAAATATTTATCATACAAAATATTTATCATACAAAATATTCTTATTCCATTAAAGAGTAAAGAGGGAAATATTCTACTAACGGCAAGAACCAAGTCACTGCTATTGATTAAATTGGATCCCCTTTCTTATATTCAAGATGAGATCTAAACCTAAAATTGAGAACAGAACGCAAGGCCTTAAAAAATCAAAATCATTAGGAAACAACAGTCTAAACTTTTACTTAAAATTGTGAATCCAAAATTTAAAAAAAGAACACTCTATAAACAGATAGACCATACGGGAGGGAGTTGAGCACATGCCAGCTGTCCCTCCAAATAATCATGAATTAAATGTATGGTGCGGGAACACTGCTCAACTGAAGTTGAAAACCAAGCGGAAGGCAAGCGCCAAGCTGCTTCGAACTGCAGACGACCTAGACAACTTTGTGGCGAACATTACACGTGACGCTCACCCATAAACAGAAAGAAGCGGGACCGCAAACTAAAAAAGGCTTTGTCTCGGTTGCCCGGCAAAATCCTACAACGAAGGCTTTCCAAGCGACTAGGGCAGCGCGGGGCATGATTCGTAACTCTCGCCGAATCGCGCTGACTTCTGCACGAGGAACTCCCAAAAACACGGGAAGTAGATACCAGCGCAGGGGTACCCCGCCAAGCGCCTCACGCCAACAACCACAGCGCCACCTACGGTAAACGCCGGCTCACGAAGCACGCAGCGGAAAAATCCTTGCACCGGTTAAATAATTACGAACTCCTCTGCAGGAAACCGTACGCTCCGCCGGACACAACTACCGACATCTGCTAGCTTCGACCACCTCCTTCTCACTCGCTTCGCTCCTGCCTTCCTACCAAAGAGAGAAAACAGAAGACTCTCAAACCGGCAAAGAAAGTGCTCAGCTCGATCCAGCAGCACGCCTTAGCCACACTTTGTTGATACTAGCGCTTTATGTAATTCATTGCTTTGCATTTGGCTTCATTGGGCACCTTCAACAAAAGCGCATATCGATAGGACTTCGACTCACTCAGCTATAAATGGTATGTCTTGCTCTTCAATCTTAGAATGCACGTAACAAGGGAGTTTACCTTAACCTTTAACTCTTAACGTGAGGTCCGACACATCTCCAGCTCATTTAGTTTAGCTACAGGCTGGCGCACGAAAGGTGTTACCATTTTGTTTTTGAATATAAACTGTATTGTCAACACAATCTGAAAGGAACATACACTACAATGAACAGCCGTCCATGGAGATTTGTTATAACTCAGGACATTCTCAATATGTTCACCATTTCGTTTCCTAACTTCCTTCAAACGAACACTGAAGTTTGTGATTACCCTACGGCACATGTCTTCCGTAATTTCACTGCAATCTTGAAGAATAAGACGTCTCTGGAAATGTTTTTCATTTAGGTATCCCCCCCCCCCCCCCCCCAAAGAAAAGTCACATGGAATGAGGTCTGGACTATTGGGGGGTCCAATTTTGTCCGTCATTGAAACGACGTGGAAACCTCAGTGAAATGTGCCGCATGTCGAAATGCTCGTGTAAAATCTCAAATACAGTGTTTGCAGTATGTGGCCTTGCTCCATCTTGCATGAACCACTGCGTGTTGAAGGGCAAGCAGCAAGACGCTGTTTAATTTAATGGAGCTCAGAGGACTTATTCTTCGAGCCTGCAGTGAAAGCACGGAAGACGTGTGCCGTAGGGTAATCACTAACTTCAGTGTTCGTTTGAAGGAAGTTAGGAAACGGAATGGTGGACATATTGAGCATGTGCTGAGTTAGAACAAATCTCCATGGACGGCTCTTTATTGTAGTATATGTTCCTTTCAGATTGTATTGACAATTAAGTTTATATTCAAAAACAAAATGGTAACACATTTCGTGCGCCACCCTGTAGTATACCGACAAAGTTGGCAACACTGCCTGCCGCCTAGCAATCCGCTCTCACATCTGTTTATTACCGGTCACCAGTTTTCCATCCTTGTGCTGCTCATTGTGATTAGCGTTTTACAGTTATTTACATCAACCCTTTCGTTACAAGATAGCGCCGAACAGGTAGGTGTAAAGTCGGTTACTAATGCTTAAAATGGCAAGGGAGGCTTTTCTTTGGGTAATTGGAATCGGTTTGGTGTAAGACTAGCTAAAGAAGAGGGCAATACTGAATTACTTACGCAGAGAAATTTGTCAAAGGGCAGCAAAAGTGAGTGGATCAACATATGCTGTTTGTCATTAACATGACAAACCAGCACAAGAAGTATTTCCAGCTGCGAAAAGGAGGCGCATCATCTGGCCTGTAAGTAAGGGTGTAAAAACTCAATTTACTGGTCGTCAGTGTGTAAAACATATGTGCATGAAACATTTACTTAGTCTGTGATCAGTGTCTAAATGATAATTGTAATGGGTCATCAGAAGAAGACTGTTCAACCACAGAATATTCAGTTTATATTATGAAAACATAACTGTAGGTATTATCCTTTATCCAGTGTAATAAAATGTATTAATTCTTCAAATAAGCATTAACTGATTCAGTTGCACAGTTGATATGGTTGCCTCTACATTAATTTGTATTAAATAACCTAGTTATTAATATTATAGCCGGCCGTTGTGGCCGAGCGGTTCTAGGCGCTACAGTCTGGAACCGCGCGACCGCTACGGTCGCAGGTTCGAATCCTGCCTCGGGTATGGATGTGTGTGATGTCCTTAGGTTAGTTAGGTTTAAGTAGTACTATGTTCTAGGGGACTGGTGACCTCGGATGTTAAGTCCGATAGTACTCAGAGCCATTTGAACCTTTTTTTTTTTTTTTTTTTTTTTTGTAAAATAACGCCACTTTAAGAAAAGAAGGTTAATTGTACACAATCAGCTTACTCCAGTATATTGAAAATAAAAGTCGCGGTTGTGAAGTTTTGTTGAGAAATAACGCGTTTCGCCGTGGTTAGGCATCTTCACATTATGTAAAACTGTAAAATGTAGTTCATTGCGCCGGCTACTGCAGCTCTACGTCAAACACACACACACACACACACACACACACACACACACACACACACACACACACGTAAAACAACTCTTACAGCAGTAGGTAAAGTAAACGAAAATAACCTTGCAATGGTAACTTTTATTTTCAATATAACCACAAAAACCATTGTGTGTATCAATCAGCATAACGACGGAGTGGACTGAATGGTACAACTTAGTCCAGTTAGTGTGTGACGAGGGCGGCGTACACAGCCCGATACTTGTATCGTGTGGCCATAGTGTACTTAATAAAAGTTACCATGTTGTGTAGCAGGATCTTTGAATTTATCTTGTTGTTTGGTGGTGTAACACATTGTAGTTCCACAGTTCTGAAGACGCTCGCGTTGGTCGAATGAATCACGTAAATTAAAGAAAAAGTTACATCCGACTTGTGGGCGGCTGTAAAATTTTAGCTGCAGCTGCATCTGCATCTACATCTACATCTACATACATACATACATACATACTCCGCAATCCACCATACGATGTGTGGCGGAGGGTACCTCGTACCACAGCTAGCATCTACTCCCCCTTTCCACTCCCAAACAGAACGAGAGAAAAATGACTGCCTATATGCCTCTGTACGAGTCCAATCTCTCTTTTCTTTGTGGTCTTTCCGCGAAATGTAAGTTTGCGGCAGAGACTTGTACTGCAGTCAGCCTCAAATGCTGGTTCTCTAAATTTTCTCAGTAGCGATTCACGAAAAGAACGCCTCCTTTCCTCTAGAGACTCCCACCCGACTTCCTGAGGCACTTCCGTAACACTCGCATGATGATAAAACCTACCAGTAACAAATCTAGCAGCCCGCCTCTGAATTGGTTCTATGTCCTCCCTCAATCCGACCTGATAGGGATCCCAAACGCCCGAGCAGTACTCAAGAATAGATCGTATTAGTATTTTCTAAGCGGTCTCCTTTACAGATGAACCACATCTTCCCAAAATTCTACCAATGAACCGAAGTCAACCATCCGCCTTCCCCACTACTGCCATTACATGCTTGTCCCACTTCATATCGCTCTGAAATGTTACGTCCAAATATTTAATCGACGTGACTGTGTCAAGCGTTACACTACTAATGGCGTTTTCAAACATTACGGCATTTTTGTTTTTATTCATCTGCATTAGTTTACATTTATCTATATTTAGAGTTAGCTCCCATCCTTTACACCAATCACAAATCCTGTCCAAGTAAGCTTGTATCCTCCTACAGTCACTCAACGACGACACCTTCCCGTACACCACAGCATCATTAGCAAACAGCCGCACATTGCTATCCACCCTTTCCAAAAGATCATTTATGTAGATAGAAAACAACAGCGGACCTACCACACTTCCTTGGAGCGCTCCAGATGATACCCTCACCTCCGATGAACACTCACCATCGAGGACAACGTACTGGGTTCTTTCACTTAAGAAGTCTTCGAGCCACTCACATACTTAATAACCAATCCCATATGCTCGTACCTTAGTTAGGAGCCTGCAGTGGGGCACCGAGTCAAACGCTTTCCGGAAGTCAAGGAATATGGCATCCGTCTGATACTCTTCACCCATAGTTCGCAAGATATCGTGTGAAAAAAAAAGGGCGAGTTGCGTTTCGCAGGAGCGATGCTTGCTAAAGCCGTGCTGATGTATGGTCAGCAACTTCTCTGCCTCAAGGAAATTCATTATATTCGAACTGAGAATATGTTCGAGAGTCCTGCAACCATCCGATATTAAGGATATTGGTCTTTAATTTTGAGGATCCGTCCTTCTACCCTTCTTATTTACAGGCATCACCTGCGCTTTTTTCCAGTCGCTCGGGACTTTACGTTGGACAAGAGATTCGCAATAAATGCAGGCTAAGTAAGGAACCAATGCAGTAGAGTACTCTCTGTAAAACCGAATTTGGAATCCCATCAGGACCTGGTGATTTATTTATTTTCAACCCATTCAGCTGCTTCACAACCCCAGGGATGTCTAACACTATGTCCTCCATACGGTAATCTGTACGAGACTCAAACGGCGGTATGTTTGTACGATCATCCTGCGTGAAAGATTTCTCAAATGCTAAATTTAAAATTTCATCTTCCGTTTTGCTGTCTTCCGTTGCCAGGCCAGACTGATCAGTGAGTGACTGGATGGAAGCCTTCGCTGCTTCAGATTGTTACCAGAAGTGCTGTAGCACTGCGTGGCTCCTTGCAGTGAGTTCGCCACGCACGGTGGTCGCTGCGCTCACGTCTTCCGAGTTGAGTCGCGCCGCGCGCCTGCCGTGCCTCCACTGACCGGCCGCACTTGATCCCTGTGCGCGTCCCGCGCTCCCATTTGGCTCCATTTAGCGAGGGCGCGCCTGATTGACGTCAGTGGGTACGCGGTGGTCAGTGGCAGTCACAGTCAGAGGCTGCGGCGCGTGCAGGCGGCAGGCGCAGCGGGTGTCCAGCAAGCGAGCGCGCCCTCCTGCCATGTCTTCCGGGACCCCCCTGTGTGGCCTGCTCTACTCCAGGCCCGTGGTGGCCGGGCGCAACCGGAAGCTGGCGGCGCGCGCCGACCTCGTCTGGGTGAGTGCCCGCCCCGCTAACAGTGTTACCCTCTCCCTGCTGGGGACTCCAACTTGCCAAGCGCATCAGTCACTGCCGGCGGGTGTGCGGACATATTTGCCACGCCGGACATTTGCCACTGTTTTACCTGCTCCGGAGTGTTGGGTCCCTTGTCTCCCCTTCCTCCTCCTCCTCCTCGTCCCCCCCCCCCCCCCCCCCCCCCGCCGCCCAACCTGCAGTAAAGGTACCTTACTGAACGTTTCCGCTGGTTTTCTTAACATAGGACCAAAATCTCTATGGCTTTTCCGCCACATTTTTAGAGAGAGTTTAGTTTTGGAAACGATTAAATGCATCTCGCATTGGAATCCGCACCAAATTTCGAGGCACAGTAAAACTTCGCCAATCTTGGAGATTAATCGCTCGTCGAAATTACACATGCCTTTTTCTGTGCTCCTGCAGCAGCTCTCTGTCTTGCTTTGTGTACCATGGGAGATCAGTTCCGTCGGTATGAATCTCTCGATTACTGTTGATACTATTTCTCTGAACAGAAGCCACATATGGTCTTCACTTACATAGTTTGGAAGGATTGGAGACTGTCTCTTAGAAAGACGTAAACCGAATTTTTTTAGCTGCTTTTATAAATATAGTTCGCGTTTAGTTTCGGCGAATTCTTTCAAAATGGTTCAAATGGCTCTGAGCACTATGGGACTTAACTTCTAAGGTCATCAGTCCCCTAGAACTTAGAACTACTTAAACCTAGCTAACCTAAGGACATCCATCACACACATCCATGCCCGAGGTAGGATTCGAAGCTGCGACCGTAGCGGTCGCGCGGTTCCAGACTGTAGCGCCTAGAACCGCTCAGCCACGTCGGGCGAATTCTTTGTTAAGGAATTGAACCTCGCTACGACTGTGTGTTCACTAATCCGAGTATCTGGCGTAATGCTCAGGATTATTTGTGGCTAACAGTTCAAGTGTGTTTTCGTAACCATTTACAATTTGTATGGGCTCATGAACGAAAAGTTCAAAATAATTTTATAAAAAGCATTTAGAACAATTATGGAAGTTGTTTTCTATCTACAATAGGGTCTGAAAATGTATTTTTGTCGCCGGCCGGAGTGGCCGAGCGGTTCTAGGCGCTTCAGTCTGGAACCGCGCGACCGCTACGGTAGCAGGTTCGAATCCTGCCTCGGGCATGGATGTGTGTGATGTCCTTAGGTTAGTTAGGTTTAAGTAGTTCTAAGTTCTAGGGGACTGATGACCTCAGATGTTAAGTCCCATAGTGTTCAGAGCCATTTGAACCATTTTGTATTTTTGTCAACATACGGAAGATAGATTCAAGTCACTGCCAACTATAATAGTATGAATAGGGAACCTATTTGCGATGAGGCTCGAGTTTTCTTTGAAATGTTCAGCACTGTTTCATCTGAGACCGGGGGTCGGTAAAAGGAGCCAGTTATTAATTTATTCCGGTTGTCTAATATAACCTCTGCCATACTAACTCACAGTAACTACCTTCTTCAATGTCGCTTGTGAGCTGGAACAAACATTACATTATTTTTCCTTCAGTTGTGCTTCTTGTTTCTGTTGTAGTGCATATCATTACAATTACCAAAACATAGGATGCTTTCTCTGTGTAAATACCAGAGCTAAACAATGTAGAACAACAACATACGTTACAGGCATAGGATTCTGTATTACTTCATTTCCTTATTTCTAACATTTTAAAATTCTACGTCGGCTTTAGATGACATGTCAGTCATAGATATTCTTATCTCTGTTTATGAACGTACTTTCAGTCGTGTTTTGAATATTGCCCCGCTTCACTTTATTAACTAATGTTTCGCCGAAAGGGATATCGGACTTTAGAGAGTAAATTAATATGGAGTATGTCGTTCTTCTTTTCAAACATTCACATACCCATTTCTTCTTTCCTTATTGTCTTTTGGGAATGCAGTTGTAGTAATTAAAGTAGGCACAAATGCAGCGATCAAAAAGAAATGATTAGCGTACATTCGTATTCTCTTTACAGCGTTCCTTTCTTGTTGCTCCCATGGCGATGGCCTGTTTCTATCGCAATCAGTAAACGTGAAAGGAGGCTACCATACAGACAGAGGGACCTATATTTATACTTGGCAGAACTAATTACATACTGACATAATCATCGTAATTGCTTTCTTTTCCCAAAGGTTATGAATATTTCGATTTCGGAAAAGAAGCTCTGTATTTGCCCAAGATGTTGAAGAAGAAGAAGGCCTCTTACGTACTGCTTGTATCTGGTAACATGTGGAGACGGCGGTTTGAAAGCGGACAGAGGTAGTGCGTGGAAGGGCCGTCCCTTACCTTTGAGATCGCTACTCAGGCTACCTGGCAAAGGGGCAAGTGTGGCAAATGTCAGGCGTGGCAAATGTCCTGCGTGGCACATGTCCGGCATTCCTGCTGGCGTACGGTGGGGGGACACTTCCTGCTTACAAAATAACGAGACTGGTGCTGTCACATAGTGAGTACGCGTGCGCCAAAGAGGAATCAACCAGTAGCTGTGAAGCGTGAAGCCTGCTCGGTCGAAGGCGCCGTCTCTGGCGTTCGTAGAAAAATCGGTGTGGCCGTGGTCTTCGTTTATGTAAGAGTTGTTGCTATGTTTCGGGGAAAATGATAAGTGTAATAGCAGAGCAACGAATTGTCGTGAAGTTTCACATTAAACTTGGAAAATAAAACTGTTACTGAAACCTATCTTTTACTAAAAGAAGTGAATCGCGAAGACTTCATCACGTACGCGAGTTATTGAGTGGTTCAAGCGTTTCCAAGATGGCCGGCAAGGCGTTGAAGATGGTCGGCGCTCAGGACACCCTTCAGCATCAAAAACGGATGAAAATTTCGAAAAAATGCGAATTTCAGCATGCTGGAGTAGTCTTGGATCAGCAACTTCTTTTACTCAGCAGAACTAAAAACCAGTCCAAAGTTGCAATTTTCTATTTAATTCTTCATTCACTCGATGTCTAGTTTCGGGCTGAGACCCATTATCAAATCATCGCAACATAGTGCAAAATGGCATTTCCGAATATGTAAAAAAAATGAGCAATAAACAGTTACAATGCATACAGGTAACTGTGTTATCTGTATGCGTTGTAACTGATTATTGCACATTTTTGACATATTCGGAAATCCATATTCCACTCTGTTGGAATGATTTGAAAATTGGTTTCGGTCCTAAACTAGTGGTCGAGTGAGCAAATAGTTAAAAAGACTTGCAACTTTGGATTGGTTTTTCTTTATACTGATGGAAACAGTAGGTAATCTGATTCGATATGACCATAGGTTGAGTATTTGATCGCCGGCCGTTGTGGTCGAGCGCTTCTAGGCGCTTCAGTCTGGAACCGCGCGACCGCTACGGTCGCAGGTTCGAATCCTGCCTCGGGCATGGATGTGTGTTACGTCCTTAGGTTAGTTAGGTTTAAGTAGTTCTAAGTTCTAGGGGACTGATGACCACAGATATTTAAGTCCCGTAGTGCTCAGACATTTGACCCATTTTTTGGTATTTGATCTATTGCTGCATCTGTAGGAATTGACAAAGGGTGCTAAGGAAAATTGTACATAACCAGTTTAATAAGAGAATGCGTGTGGAACTATTGCCGAAAATCCTCATGGTGGAACAAAAAGTAGCTTGTGAAAGTGCTGGTACTGACACTTTGAATACTATTGAAAATGATCCTAATTTCTTGGAAATAGTGATAGCATGTGACGATCCGTAGTTTTTCACTTACGATCCAGAAACTAAGCACCAGTTCATGTACTGGAAAAGCCCAACGTCACTGAGGGCGAAAAGAGCTCGAATGAGCAAAGTAAGATTTAAAGCGATGATGACTGTTTATTCTGTTGTGTTCCTTCACTGGATTCCTGCTGATCAAAATATTAATCAACATTACTACCTTCAGAGTCTTCCTCTGCCCCGTGAGGAGATAAGAAAAAAAATCCCGAATTGTCGAAGAGCAAATAGTGGGTTCCGCAATACAACCCATAGACTCTTTCTGCACTGTCTGTCGTGGCGGTTCTAGTGAAGTACAGCATCGCAGTGTTAGAACACACATCTCATTCGCCTGATCTACCACCATGTGACTTTTATCTATTCCTCAAGGTCAAATATGCATTAAAAGGAACAAAATTCTCGGTCGTTAAAGCAATGAAATACAAATCGGCACGCGTCAAACTGTTTTCATCAATCGAAAATTCGTGTGGGGCATTGTAACAATAGGGGGAAGGGAGCAAATTGGAGGCGACAATAGCTAAATGTGTGTTTTTTAAATAAAATGTTTCACAGGAACGCCTCTTATAAGTCTGAATTTCTATCACTTCACTGTGGGTGCCATTTTGCGAAATGTGTGTCGAAGGAGACAGATAGCGAACAAGTACTGTGAGGGAAAGTTGAAAAGAACTTAGAAGAGAGAGTTGAAAAGTACCTGTATGTTTGTTCACTACTGTTGGCCTCGGGATCTGGAAACTCCCAGACTAGGATTTTCACGACGCGCAGCGCCTTTCATCCACATCTGCACGACTGTTCCGCGGATGACACTTCATTGCTTTGTCGAAGATTCATAGAAACACTTGTAGACTATTTCTCGAACGTCCCACTGTGGAAGGGCACGCGAGAAGAACTAACACCTAAATCTTTTCGTGTTTGCTGTGATTTCTTTTATTTTATTATGATGATCCTTTCTTCCTTTGTAAGAGGGAATCAAAAAAAAAAAAAAAATTCCATTCGTTGGTGAGAGTTGTTTTAAATTTCGTGAAAAAATCTCGCCGCTACGAGAAACGCCTTTGTTTTAATGCTATACCATTTCGCTTATAATGTCTGTGATACACTCCACCCTGCAGCTGTTCTTCGCATCTCTACCTCTTGTGTTAACACAACTTAGTTTGGGTCGCAGACTGACCAACAACACTCATGGACTGGCCGAACAAGCAGTTTGTATATGACTTGTTTAGTGGGTGAGCTACACTTCCTTCTGGTATCTCCATCTCACCGTAACAAGAGTTACGTAGGGTTTCACCTTAAATCACTGCATACTGAAAATCCTAGACTAGCATACTAATTTTACTTCTTGATCGCCATGGGCCGCGTCGACCAGTTGCGGATGATTTTCGCTTATTTAAATGTATTACATTTATTTTTGTTGAGGATCAGCTGTCATTTGTACTTCGTAACTGTTGCGTAGCAACTTGTACTCAGTATATAAATGTGTCGTCTGCGAAGAACCTCGGAGACCTTGAAACGTTGTGTGCCAGGTAAACCGTAGCAGTGCTGTATTATACTAACATCTACTCCTCTGATCAACGCACTGGTTATGCTATTGTAGTGTTGGGCAGTTAAATGTGAACAGCGCGTAGCGTTGCGCAGTTGGAGGTGAGCCGCCAGCAGTGGTGGATGTGGGGAGAGAGATGGTAGAATTTTGAGAGCGGACGATATGGACGTGTCATCAGAAAGAGTAAATTTGTAATACGGGATATCATGAACACATTATATATATATATATATATATATATATATATATATATATATATGACTTTTGAACATTATTAAGGTAAATACATTGTTTGTTCTCTATCAAAATCTTTCATTTGCTAACTATGCCTATCAGTAGTTAGTGCCTTCAGTAGTTAGAATCTTTTATTTAGCTGGCAGTATTGGCGCTCGCTGTATTGCAGTAGTTCCAGTAACGAAGATTTTTGTGAGGCAAGTGATTCATGAAAGGTATAGGTTATTGTTAGTCAGGGCCTTTCTTTCGTAGGGAGTATTGAAAGTCAGATTGCGTTGCACTAAAAAAATATTGTGTGTCAGTTTAGTGTTGATCAGAATAAGTAAAGAGAGAAATGACAGTACGTTCAGTTTTGCTCAGCTGTTTGAAAATCAAATAACGTACAAGTTTACCAGCACAGTCATTTATAATTTTCAAAAAGGGGTGTTTCAATCCTTGTCCATCATCGCTGGGAGACTGTAACATCGTCACGGAATCAGACTGTATATTTTCTGCAGGTCGTTTGTATGGGCGTATAACGGCAACTGTCGCTAGCTCCTAGCTGATATATGCTGGGTTTCTGCTGTTGAAAATAATGCCTGCCAGGGTACGCGAAAATTCCTAGACGCCCCATTAACCCTTCACTGACTGCTGTATTTGTGGAGTATAATTTGTAGGAGCAGAGAGGTACAGAAGCATCTGGTGCAGCATTTAAAACGACGAGCAAGTAGGCCTGGCGTATCGAGTTACCCGGACACGCTGTGACGCTGGGAATGTCGTCTGGTCGGCGATGTCTTAACCTGCACCAGCCTGTGTCCTTCCGAGACAGGTTTTTCGTGTCGGGCGACGCGGCTTCTCCCACGTATCGTATCGCAGCGCTCATCAGACTAGCTGGCGCGGCGCCTGCAAGGAACAGGTTGTGCCGGCGCGTGGTGGGGGGAGTGTCCGTCCGCGCCACTTCCCGCTGCTGTGGCCCAGAGACGCAGTTCAGCTGCGGCGCTCTGCAGGCACTCTAGCTGGTGACCACACTGAGCGACTGCGGTACTCCTGGTCTCCGAGCGTGTGTGTCACTCTCTCCTGCCTGCAAAGCCTTGCTCTTTATACCGTCCGCCGTATCTACTCCTACATCTACAAATTTATTCTGCAGACTAATATGAAGAGCATGGCAGAGGGTACTTACGTATCCCATACTAATATTGCTTGCATTTCCAGTCACAAATGCAGCGCGTGAATAAAGACGACTTAAATACCTCTGTGCGTGCCGCAATTGCTGTAATTTTGCCTTCATGATATGCAGGGGACCAAAGAATGTTTCTACATTTTGCAGTTAATAGGAGTTGTTGAAATTTTATGTGTGTATTTACACGGGATAATTTGTGACTATCATTAAGAGTTTACAAATACAGCCGACTGGTGTGGCCGTGCGGTTCTAGGCACTTCAGTCTCGAACCGCGTGACCGCTACAGTCGCAGGTTCGAAACCTGCCTCGGGCATGGATGTGTGTGATGTCCTTAGGTTAGTTAGGTTTAAGTAATTCTAAGTTCTAGGGGACTAATGACCACAGCAGTTGAGTCCCATAGTGCTCAGAGCCATTTGAACCATTTTTGAAAGAACACACAAGAAATGTGAGAAAGGCAAGCCAAAGACTGCGTTTTACTGATAGAACACTTCGAAAGTGTAACAGATCTGCTGAAAAGATTGCAATCACTACGCTTGTCCGTCCTCTTTTGGAGCACTGTTGCGCGGTCTGGGATCCTTACCAGATAGGACTAGCCGAGTACATCGAGAAAGTCCAAAGAAGAGCATCACGTTTTGTATTACCGCGAAATAGGGGAGACAGAGTCACTGACATCATACAGGGTTTGTGGTGGACGTATTTCAACAAAGGCGTTTTTCGTTGCGGCGAGACCTTCCCACGGAAATTTCAATCACCAACTTTCTCCTGCGAATGCAAAAATACTGGGTGATCATAAAGTCAGTATAAATTTGAAAACTGAATAAATCACGTAATAATGTAGATAGAGAGTTACAAACTGACACACATGCTTGGGATGACATGGGGTTTTATTAGAAGCAAAAAATACAAAACTTAAAAACATGTCCGACAGATGGCGCTTCATCTGATCAGAATAGCAATAATTAGCATAAAAATTAATACAAAGCAAAGATGATGTTCTTTACAATAAATGCTCAATATGTCCACCATCATTCCTCAACAATAGCTGTAGTCGAGGAATAATGTTGTGAACAGCACTGTAAAGCATGTCTGGAGTTATGGTGAGGCATTGGTGTCGGATGTTGTCTTTCAGCATCCCTAGAGATGTAGGTCGATCACGATACACTTGCGACTTCAGGTAACCCCAAAGCTAATAATCCAATAATCGCACGGACCGAGGTCTGGGCACCTGGGAAGCCAAGCATGACGGAAGTGGCGGCTGAGCACACGATCATCACCAAACGACGCGCATTTGTCGGACATTTTGTGAACTTTTTTTTTCCTAACAAAATCCCATGTCATTCCAAGCATGTGTGTCAATTTTTACCTCTCTATCAACATTATTCTGTGGTTTATTAAGTTTTCAGATTTATACTGACTTTTTGATCACCCGGTATTTTGTTGACGCCGACCTACATAGGGAGAAACGATCATCGTAATAAAATAATGGAAATCAGAGTTCGCACGAAAAGACGTAGGTGTTCGTTTATTTTTGTACGCGCTGTTAAGAGATTGCAGTAATAGAGAATTATTGTGAAGGTGGTTCGATGAGCATTGTGCAAGCACTCACGTGTGATTTGCAGAGTAGATCTAGATGTAGTCTGAAATTGTGTGGGTTTGTTCTCTTACCCTTCTCATCCACAGGAGTCACCGAGCGCGGTGGCGAACTGGTTAGCAGACTGGACTCTCATTCTGGAGGACGACTGTTCAATACTGCGTTCGGCCATCCTGATTTAGGTTTCCCTAGATTTCCCTAATTCGCTTCAGGCAAATTCTGGGATGGTTCCTTTGGAAGGGCACGGCTGACTTCCCTTCCCCATTCTTACCTAATCCTATGATAGCGATGACCTCGCTGTTTGGTCTCTTCCACATCAACCAACCACTTTTTTTTACCAGTGGCTTGGGACGTTGCACTGACTGAGAGATTCGTGTTAAATGCAAGCTGAATAATAATCGGTGCAGAGCTAGTGAGCTTCGTCCCTAGACATTTTAAAACTTCGTTTGCGTTAGGAGATCCGTTACTTCCCCGTCCCCAGCTAAGGCCGGCACCTGGGGCTGCAGATGCTGCCTGCTTGGTCGCCTCCAGACGGACGAGCTGGGGTCCCCCGTAGCCGTGGCGCGCTGGTTTCCCGCGTGTGCGAGCACCCACTGGTGCCTGATAAAAGCTAATTGGTTCCGGAACTGGCGCGGCATAATTGCGTCCCAGCGCTTTCATCGTCGCCCTTAATAAGCGGTGTGTGAACAATTTCATCTGAAAATTCATCACCGGGTTCCTTCCGCACGCCCTAGTAATGGCTGCTGCATACATAAACAAACGTTACCGCTCCCATCATGTAATTCCGTGCGGTCATTTCAACGCGTTTTCGGAAGCGTAGCGGTGTGAATAATGGATAACCCGCAATCAGAATTAAAATAAAAAAAGTGTGTGTGTGTGTGTGTGTGTGTGTGTGTGTGTGTAACGACCTCGTCAAGTCGTCTGTAAAATGTGAGATGTTTGGAGCACAGAAAAAATACGTAGTTCCCTTTAGCAAACGTGTTCACTTACCATTTGTTAGGAATACAGCTGTCAAAACGGCAGGTAATGATATATACACTCCTGGAAATGGAAAAAAGAACACATTGACACCGGTGTGACAGACCCACCATACTTGCTCCGCACACTGCGAGAGGGCTGTACAAGCAATGATCACACGCACGGCACAGCGGACACACCAGGAACCGCGGTGTTGGCCGTCGAATGGCGCTAGCTGCGCAGCATTTGTGCACCGCCGCCGTCAGTGTCAGCCAGTTTGCCGTGGCATACGGAGCTCCATCGCAGTCTTTAACACTGGTACCATGCCGCGACAGCGTGGACGTGAACCGTATGTGCAGTTGACGGACTTTGAGCGAGGGCGTATAGTGGGCATGCGGGAGGCCGGGTGGACGTACCGCCGAATTGCTCAACACGTGCGGCGTGAGGTCTCCACAGTACATCGATGTTGTCGCCAGTGGTCGGCGGAAGGTGCACGTGCCCGTCGACCTGGGACCCGACCGCAGCGACGCACGATTGCACGCCAAGACCGTAGGATCCTACGCAGTGCCGTAGGGGACCGCACCGCCACTTCCCAGCAAATTAGGGACACTGTTGCTCCTGGGGTATCGGCGAGGACCATTCGCAACCTTCTCCATGAAGCTGGGCTACGGTCCCGCACACCGTTAGGCCGTCTTCCGCTCACGCCCCAACATCGTGCAGCCCGCCTCCAGTGGTGTCGCGACAGGCGTGAATGGAGATGTGTCGTCTTCAGCGATGAGAGTCGCTTCTGCCTTGGTGCCAATGATGGTCGTATGCGTGTTTGGCGCCGTGCAGGTGAGCGCCACAATCAGGACTGCATACGACCGATTCACACAGGGCCAACACCCGGCATCATGGTGTGGGGTGCGATCTCCTACACTGGCCGTACACCTCTGGTGATCGTCGAGGGGACACTGAATAGTACACGGTACATCCAAACCGTCATCGAACCCATCGTTCTACCATTCCTAGACCGGCAAGGGAACTTGCTGTTCCAACAGGACAATGCACGTCCGCATGTACCCCGTGCCACCCAACGTGCTCTAGAAGGTGTAAGTCAACTACCCTGGCCAGCAAGATCTCCGGATCTGTCCCCCATTGAGCATGTTTGGGACTGGATGAAGCGTCGTCTCACGCGGTCTGCACGTCCAGCACGAACGCTGGTCCAACTGAGGCGCCAGGTGGAAATGGCATGGCAAGCCGTTCCACAGGACTACATCCAGCATCTCTACGATCGTCTCCATGGGAGAATAGCAGCCTGCATTGCTGCGAAAGGTGGATATACACTGTACTAGTGCCGACATTGTGCATGCTCTGTTGCCTGTGTCTATGTGCCTGTGGTTCTGTCAGTGTGATCATGTGATGTATCTGACCCCAGGAATGTGTCAATAAAGTTTCCCCTTCCTGGGACAATGAATTCACGGTGTTCTTATTTCAATTTCCAGGAGTGTATTTCCCAATGACATGTATCACTAAACACCTAAGAAGATGCACAGTACTAGTGGCAGGTTGCCTACCTTACAGCTTGCTAGGACAACAAAGATTTGATTTTCAGTATTTCATATGACCGACACTTCGTGGCAGATTAAAACTGTGATCGGGACGGGGACTCAATCCTGGGACCTTTGCCTTTCGCGGGAAATTGCTATACCAACTGAGCTATCCGAACACGTCTCACGAAACTCGTTACAGCTTTACCTCCGCCAGTAATCTCCCACCTTCAGTGCCAATTGCCACTTTTCGCACCATACAGAAATTCTCTCTAGATAATTTTGTAATTGGAATTGATCGTCTGATGATTTTACGAGACGGTAAATTAAAGCGTCATCTGCAAACAATCTAAGGGGGCTAGTCAGGTTATCATCTAGATCATTTATATAAATTAGTAACAGCAGAGGACCTATGACACTACCTTGCGGAACGCCAGATATCACTTCTGTTCTACTCGATGATTTACCGTCTATCACTACGAAATGTGACCTCTCTGAGAGGAAATCACAAATCCAGCCACACAACTGAGACGATACCCCATATGCACGCAGTTTGATTGATAGTCGCTTGTGAGGAACGGTAGCAAAACCTTTCTGGAAATTTAGGAATATGGAATCGATGCTGGAGGACCAGGGATTGGTGACCCTGTGCCCTGGAACTTTTTGCGGTGGCATCGCATCTGTACTGATGCTGGTGGTCCTCATATCCAGCCCTACCTTAGTTGGTGGACCCAGGCGACAAGCAACAGGAGTCAGAGAGCAACGTGTGTTGTGGTGTTTTGGGTATAGCAGGAAAACGGAATGTTTCCGGACATGAGTTGTTACGCAGGACTTAACCGTCTTGGTCCCCATTACGGAGTCTGTAAACGGAATTTAGTTATACCCGGTATATACTCTAATAGATATGTCATTGGTGTGCGTCAAAAAGTAGCTTTTCGTAAAAGGAAATGCAAATTACCCAAGATAAATTCATCCGGTGTTTGATGAGAACACTTAACGGACTTCCAAACGGCTTATTTATAATGTAATTCGACATTTGAAACTGTTTTATACTCCGAAGAGCCGAAGAAACTTGTACACGTGCCTGATATCGTGTAGGGCCCCATCGAGCATGTAGAAGTGGCGCAACACGAGGTGACATGGACTCGACTAATGTCTGAAGTAGTGCTGGAGGGAACTGACACCATGAATACTGCAGGGCTGTCCATAAATGCGTAAGAGTACGAGGGAGTGGAGATCACTTCCGAACATATCCCAGATATGCTCAATAATGTTCATGTCTAGGCAGTTTGGTTGCCACCGGAAGTGTTTAAACTCTGAAGAGTTTTCCTGGAGCCGCTCTGTCGCAATTGCGGACGTGTGGGATGAAGCATTGTGCTGCTGGAATTGCCCGTAGGAATGTACAACGCACATGAATGGATGCACGTGATCAAACAGGATGCTCACGTACGTGTCACCTGCCAGAGCGGTATGTAGACGTATCAGGGGTCCCATATCACTGCAACTGCACAAGGCCCACACCATTACAGTGCGTCCACAGCCTAGAATATTCCCCCGCTGACATCCAGGGTCCACGGATTCATAAAGCTGTCTCCATACTCGTACTACGTGCATCCTCTCGATAAAATCTGAGACGAGATTCGTCCGACCAAGCAACATGTTTCCAGTCATCAGTAGTCCAGTGTCGGTGTTGACAGGCCCAGGCGAGGCATAAAGCTTTGTGTCGTGAGTCATCAAGGGTACACTCGTGAAATGGTCGTACGGGAAAATCTCCATCGCTACGTAGGAGATGCTGTCCCCCACCGCTCGTAGGCCAGCTGTAACACCAAATTCAAAGTCACTCACATCTTGATAACTTGCCATTGTAACAGCAGTAACCGATCTAGCAACTGCGTCAGACACTTGTTCTCTTGTATAGGCGTTGCCGACCGCAGCCTGTTCTGCCTGTTTACGTATCTCTGTATTTGAATACGCATGCCTATAGCAGTTTCTTTGGCACTTCATTGTTAATGGGCGTTCGACTCTTCAAAGAATCTGGTGGAGGGGGGGGGGGGGGGGGGGAGTGAGAGGAGCTTACTCGTATATGGAAAGACCTGGCGACTTCAAAGTTTTCCTTTGGACCGAATGAAATAGAATTTGTGTTCCATAAAAATTTGCTGCTTTTGGTTGCGACTTACGTGGCACGACGTTTTCTCCGTGGAATTACATTAGCCATACGTCGAGTTTTCAAAGAGAGCAGAAGGGGAAAATGGGAGGGATCGGACGAGGGTTCGAGAGAAGCAAAACATGGAGTTCAAACAGGGAGAAAAGCGGAAGAGAACGTGGTCAGTGGCAGGAGGCGCAGTCGTCGTTTCTCTTATTGTTACTTGTATCGTTTTGCTTCAGTTTTCTAGTAACTGTGTCAGTGATGCCAAATTGCAGCGCGGTTCGGAGTATGCGTTAATCTGTATCTCTCCCCCCTGCTAACTGGCTGCGTAAGTCAGCTGAGACGACGAACAGAGACAAAGGCGTACCATCTGCAATATGACTGTATCTACTGAAATTCCGCTACGTTACAGCGAACCCTGGAGGCAGTGGAAAGCTTTAATTTAGTTGACGGTAAACTTCCTGTAGTCGTGCTGCTGCATTTTGATATGGACGTTGATCACTTGAAATTGACTCTTATGTTAATACACGTGTGATGATCGATGTTTTTGGGTTCTAGTGTTCATTTTGGGTGACATACTTGGAACACAAGTATTAGACGAACAATTTAGAAGGATAGCAACAGCGTACCCTGTGCAAGCTATTAGTTTTCCGAGACAGTCGGAAGAGGAGGCATACAGTGTATGTCTCGTGGGCGTCTTCTCACAATATCCTCCGCCTCTCCGCCTGAATTCTAGCCGCATGAAATGACGTAACGGCATCACGCGTGTACTGCGAAACTTAAGAGTATTACCCAAGTCCGAAACACACAGTAGGCGTAGCGACTGCCAAAGCTAAGACTGCTGTGTTGTGGTATGTACGGTAGCGTGTGAGCATCCAACCTTCCCATGTGGCTTGCTTGACTGGAAAGGAGAAAATAGTCAGTATACGCGGTAGTCGAAAACGGTTTCCGTATTGCACGGTACTCTAGCTGGAATTGTCACGGGACACACTCCCCTAGTATTACTTTTCCTCGACAGTAGTTGTCGATACCAGTATTTTTTCGAATTTTGGACAGATCAGTATTATTCCAGGTGCTTTTCTGAAAACTTTCATATAATGTTATACACACAGTATTATATTTCAAGCTAAAATTAATGAAAAGGAATTACTTCAAAAAATATTTTAGTTTTGATGATTTAATTAATAAGTACTAGTTCTGAACGTACAGTTAAAATTATTTGTTTAGAAACATCTGAAATTACGAATTATTTGCACATTTAAAATTCCTATTATTAATTGCGCAATCTTGTACTGTTACTATGTTTATTTCCGGATTCATTTATGAAATAATAATCGAAATTAATAATGCAACTAAAACTAGTAGGAAGTCATCTGCTAAGAAAAATTGTATACTCTTTGGAGTATTGTTATTTCCGCAGAATGAGAGAGTCGTTAACTTGCATCTGATGTGATCGAGAGTATTAGTGAATAGTCTGTGCGAACAATGTAATTTCGGCTTTCTGAACCTGAAAAATCAAAATACTGTATCATATACTAAAATGTGAGAAAATCAGTGGAAAATGTATTTTCGTAAAAAGTTCTGCAACACGAATGTTCCAATTTATTTAGTTCAAACCAACAGTGAGGGACTAATATTAGATTTTCAGTAGGCAGAATCAGACCCCTGTGTTGTTGTTGTGAATCAGACCCCTAGACAAGAAGAAATCGAGCCATCTCATCTTCGCTCCTCTCAAATCTTCATAAACGACTTTGCTTATTAATTTCTTGAACTCGGCTTTGTTTAATGTGGACAACAGATGAAAGAAGGGGGGGGGGGGGGGATTACAACGTGTGTTGATGACTAACATATGCTGAAGGAGGGAAGTTAGAAACGGCTGTCAAGTCTTCGTCCGTGCTTGCCACCGCAGCCGAAGTAGGGGTCGGCGAGAGGTAGACATGATGTGTTCATTTGATCAAGTTTTCCTTCTCTTTATCCGTAGGATAGTAACAACACATGACAGAGCTGACTAAAAACGACGTGTGCTTTTGTTAAATGTTTTTGTACTGCCGCTGTAGCCTGAAGAGGAGGTTTATACCTCGAAACACGTTGCTTTATTAAATAATTCAAGTAAGGGAAGAAATTTTCTGTCTGGTAGTGGTCTCTGAAAAACTTTTTCCCATGTTTATGCGGCTGCTGCTCAGCGATGAGTGAACTCTTGAACTCGGCCGTGACAGAGCGTGTCCTGCGAGAGATGAGCAGTCGCCTACTGCGCACACCACCTGCCTGGCGCTTGTCTGGCGTTTGTGATGTGCGAGAGGAGGCGGGGGTGGGGAGAAGCACTTTATTTAACAATTATCCCGTAGAACCATCGAACAAAAAACTCCCACCCGTAGTTGGAAGAGAACACAGGTCACATCCATCTACAAGAACGGTAGCAGAAGTGATAAACAGAACTAACGTCCAGTACCCTAGACTTACATTTGTTGTTGAACCTTGAAACATACTCTGAGCTCAGAATGCAGTGATGTTTCTCAAATGGAATGACCTCATCCATGGCAACCAGCCGAGATCCCGAAAACATCGTCATGTGAAACCCAACTTTGATTTTTTCTTACGTGGCATCCTGTTAAGTCGTGTATCAAGGAAGTCAGATGGGTGTAGTATTTCCGGACTTCGAGAAAGTGTTTGACTCAGTATCACACGACGCTTATTATCGAAAGTACGGTCGTACTGGGTGTAGAGCGAAATTTGTGACCGGATTGAAGATTTCGTACTTGGAGGACGCAGCAAGTTATCTTGCCCCGAGAGTCATCGACAGACGTAGAAGGAACTTGTGCTGTGTTCCAGGAAAGTATTTTGGATCCCTAGTTGTTCACATTGTATATTAATGAACCTGCAGACAATACTGATGATAACCTGAGACTATCGCAGATGAGGCAGCTGTCTAGAAGGCATTACTGTCTGAAAAAAGCTGCAAAAATATTCAGCATGACCTTGATACGATTTCAAAGTCGTCCAAAGCCTGGCGAATTACTTTTCATGTTCATAAATCTGAAATTGTGAACGTCACAAAATGAGAATTTTGTTTTTCCTGCGACTACAGTTTCAACTCGTGCAAAATACATTGGTGTAAGAATCTGTAGGGCTATGAAAATGGAAGTCTCATGAGCTCAGTTGGGGGTAAGCATGTGATAGAGTTCGTTTTATTGCGAGGATACTAGGAAAATGTAATCACACTTCAGAGGAGATTGCTTTCAAACCATACCTGCGAGTCATGTTAGACCTTTGCTAACGATTATGGGAGCTGTATCATATGCAGCTAACAGGTGTTATTGTTGAGAGTCACAGGGTTGATGATATACCTCAGCTGGCAGACTCACTAATATAGATGCGAACTATTGGGTGAAAACCGTTATAGATAGTTTCGAGAACCAGCTTTAAGTGACGAATCTAAGAATGTATTTCAAGTCCCTACATATCGCTTCCGTGACAATCGCGGAAACAGGATTTGGCTAATTACAGAAGGCGCAGAGGCGTTCAAACAGTCATTCTTTCCACATTCCATACATAAGTGGAACGGAAAGAAGCCCTAATAACTGGTGCAGATGCTAGGCAAACAGCCTAGCCGCGAATTTTCTGCCTAATATTTTCCTATCTTGTACATCAAATTGTGTTATCCTTTCAGGTCTTCTTTTATCGGTTCAGTTTTTGCTTTGCTATGAGTTTCGTTCAATTCCACAACCCACAGAGTTTCAGCCTGTGTTTTATCGTATCCAAATACATTTGGTATTATACTGTTCAATTTCTTCATTTGCTCTGAATCTGCACGTTCCTTCTTCAGTATAATTTGCTCCAAAATTTTTCCTGACTACCTTTGCACCTCTCTCTCTCTCTCTCTCTCTCTCTCTCTCTCTCTCTCTCTCTCTCACTCACACACACACACACACACACACACACACACACACACACACACGTTCTTTCTGTTCTCAAATGATTTTTGGAAGCCTATTTTTTCTGCCGTGTCTATCAGAATTTCTATTTCTTTTTGTGCTGTTTGTATACTCTGACACAGAATCGCGTGGTCGTCTGCGAGACGTAAGCTGTCTGTCCCAATATTAGTTACTAGTCCGTCAATTTTTAGCTCTGGTTTTAGTTTCGAGTACTCGAAAAGAACATTTTCTAAGTAATGGGGGAATCCATCACCTTGTCCTACTCCTATTTAAATTTCAAATTGTAGCGATATTTCTCCCTCGAATTTTCTACCATTTCGTGTTTCGCTAATAATTATAGTGGTTTTGGGGGCCCAGACCTCGTTTTTTTTCTGAACTTGGAAGAGAGACTTACGGTCCAGTGAGTTAACACCTTCTGAAAACCTACAAAGGTACAAACCACTTTCTTCACACAATTTTTTTATTCATGAGAACTAGTTTTAGAACTAATGTTTGTTCTGCTCATGATCTGTTAGGTGTGACCTTTTTTTTTTTTTCCACAGTTTTACATTCATTCAAGCTGTTGTCCTAATCGGTCAAGTAGATAGTATTTTGTGTGGTGCGAGCCGAAGAAAAATTTTCTATAATTATTAACATCCTTCTGTCTCCCTTTCTATGCAGTGGATGTATCAATGCAGTTTTTCGGTCATACAGAATTTTCCGCATTTTGTCAAATCCTTTGCTTGATGAGAGTAATTTATTTGAAGATTTTTCTTTGGGCCTGCTGATTTCGGAAATTCTGCAATAATTCCGTCTTCGCAACATGTTTTTTTTTTATCTTTGAATTTCTCTAGCAATTTGCTCTTCATTAGGTGCTTCTGAATGTGGATTGCATTTTACGGTATTTTCTGGTGGAAACCCTTCCGTGGGCACAGCGCAATTTAATAGTTTTGAAAACATTTGCAGATTTCTCTGCAGTTTTCTTGGTTGTTATCTGTCAGCTGTTGATTCCCCTTCCTAACTCAGAGGTGAGCATTGTACCCATTTAGATTTGTTGAGGTTTTATAAAAACTCCTCGTGTTGCTTTTTTTGGAAGTCGCCTTCAATTTCGTTTAAATTCAGGCCATCCCCTGAATTGTAAAGAAGAAAGGGTAGTATTATTTTTCATTCGACTTCCACGCTAGGTTCTTTGTTAAACCTTTCTTGTTGTTGGTGTAGAGTTGACGGCAATCACTTTACGCCTGCATTTTTACAGCCCCCCGGAAAATGACTTTATGCGGGAGCAGAGTGAGACAGGATTTTATGACGATGTCTTGGTGTCACTGGGAAAGAGGGGAGCGCGTAGCACAATGGCGAAGATTTCTCCCTGTCCTTTTGTTCTTCAGCACAGTCGGCCTGACCGATCTAGCGCGCAACAAGCGTTAGATTCCTCTCCTCTCTCCCCCCCCCCCCTCCCCGCCCCCACCAAGCGGCTTCAGCCTTCACATCCGGTCGTGGTCAAGCGACGGTGTTATGACGACGTGGGATTGACAATTGTGGAAAGTGCTTACGTTTCCAGAGCACTTTAAAATATTGTGACTTGTACTATGAAGTTTACTACTTTTTTTTCGTAAGCTGGTATCATCTGTCAATCCGTCATGACGATAGAATATAACACAGGCTTAGAAGTGCATACACCGGCCGCCCAAAGAGTTCTGTGACTGATTTTAGTCCTGGCGCATTAAGTGACGTCAGCGCAGTAGGCGGTGGCACCTTGAACTGGCTCAAATGGCTCTAAGCACAATGGGACAACATCTGAGGTCATCAGTCCCCTAGACTTAGAACTACTTAGACCTAATTAACCAAAGGACATCACACACATCCGTGTCCGAGGCAGGATTCGAACCTGCGACGGTAGCAGCAGCGCGGTTCCGGACAGAAGCGCCTAGACCCGCTCGGCCACAGTGGCCGGCGCAGCTTGAACTAACAGCTGTAAACAACAGGTATGTACTCGAGCAGTCATTTGTGAGCAGGCGGTGTTAAGCAATAGACGTGAGACCATAGTGTGTCAACTATTCTGTGTCGCACGCCCCACTGGAGCAAAAACCCCTGAATTAAATGTTAAGACAGTCTCCAGTATGTTTTGAAGAGGAGGAAAGTGTGTGCAAAGTTTCCCCAGCACACTTTGACTCCCTAACAAAAACAACAGCGCGCGGACGATTTGATTCAAATGCAAAACGCCATGAATTCTTTTCTGGAAAAAAATCATCTCTACTGAAGAGACTTACTGTTGTTAATACAAACCTAACACAAAATGACAGAGTGCAGAAAGTTACGCTTTGACAACATAACAGACATTAAAGTCAACATGATGCGCGGGTTGATCAACTTCCGAAAGGAGGAATTTCCGATAGTATCACGTGGCTGTATGAACATTCTCTATTTTTCACATAAGTGAGAGTGTGTGTACAACACGTGAAGCATTAAAGCCATCATCTTAGCTTTTCCCTATTTTTTTATTAATCGAGTCTCGAATCTTTTTGGACTGACGGTATGTTCACTGGAATGGCAATTACGTGCAATAGTATAGTAAGGTTCAAGCTTAAAATGATATTTTAATTATTGAAAATAAATTTTTCTGTTACGTTTCTAAAAGTAATCTGAAGAACATAATTTTGATACTACCCACGTGGGAATGCATCCAAAAATCACTCATCAAAACCCATCCAGGACTCTGTCCTCCTTAGATCTTCTATGTTTTTATCTTCCTCAGCTCACATTCACTTAGCAATTTTCTCGCAATTCCACATATGTTTGGTCATTCTGTTCTTCTCCTCACTCTTTTTAATCTTTTACATTTCTCTATTATTACTATGGGTGCTACAGAAGAATGCTGAAGATTAGATGGGTAGATCACATAACTAATGACGGGGTATTGAATAGAACTGGAGAAAAAAGAAATTTGTGGCCCAACTTGACTAGAAGAAGGGATCGGTTGGTAGGGCATATTCTGAGGCATCAAAGGATCACAAATTTAGTATTGGAGGGCAGCGTGGAGGGTAAAAATCATAGAGGAAGACCAAGAGATGAATACACTGAACAGATCCAGAAGGATGTAGGTTGCAGTAGGTACTGGGAGATGAAGAACCTTGCACAGGATAGAGTAGCATGGAGAGCTGCATCAAACCAGTCTCTAGACTGAAGACCACAACAACAACAACAACAACAACAACAACAACTACTACTACTACTACTACTAATACTACTAATATTACTATTGCTACTGTTGTTTTTACTTCTCTCATTCGCGAACTCCTCATCCCCTACTTCCGTATCTTCCTGTTTTTCGTGTCTCCTCCTGTTCTTCTCCATATGAAAGTATCTTTTGTTTTCCTTGTTTATCCACTACAGCCCTCATTGCCCTTTAATGCCCATCCACCCAGCTATGCCTCCGCCCATCTACTGCAATACGGATAAAGTACATTTAAGAGCAACAACTGAATCCAAAATAAATGTAAGAAATTACGTAGGAAAAAACGTCCGAAAATTCTTATTACAACTGTCGCCTTGCAGTTTACTGACAGCTGAACTCTGTAGAAGGACCAGACTGAAATGATTGTTTGGGGATGTTGTGCTTTGTCACAGCGTTACGTACTTTTTCATTCAAATTTTTCCACTCGTTTGTTTCTTCGTGCTGAAACTTCTTGCAGCCAATACGCTCTCATTTTTTGTGGGTTTCAATGCAACTGAGTTATAGTGAAAGTGTATATTTCTTATTATTGTTAGACTTTTGCAATAAGTGTTGATGAGTGGTCGAAACTGTCCCTTGAATGAAGAGTGCAGTAGCCGTTATGCCGTACACAATGGAGATTTTCGATAAATTGGCTCGGAACTAGCAGTCAGTAGTATGCCGTAGCCTTCAGTGTGCTTAACGAGGAAGTCTGCGCTGTTGTTTGTGTGCCCGCCCGTGACGCAAATGCGTACAAAAACAATCCAGCGCTCGCCACGCGGTGCAAGCAGCTTGCATCACAGCAGTCTGAAGTTCTGCAGAAGCTGAAGATGCCAGGTGCATAAGCGAGCTGTGTTTACGACGGAACTTGTGTGTCTGTACGAACGAGAATATCTCGTATCGTAAATCACAAAGTTTGGTGGTCCGTTTGGATGAGTATGTGCTAGCCGTAGGGTTACGAGTTCGTAGCCTGCGGTCGCTGATATGTTTATCCAATTTCGTGTTGTCTAGCTTAGAGTTCGAAGAGCACGGATGAATAACGATGATAATTTCGTGTGTAATGATAATTTCATGTGGTTTAACATCCTGTTGGAAGTCATTCAATTGGACTCCACTTCGACGACTTGCGTGGCGATAACCTATCCGAGAAATCATACCGAATAAAGGGGACATACAATTTAACCCTTTACCTTCTATTAGGACGTATGTATCCCACGATAGGTTAGCAGAGGACCAGAAGGAAATTGCTACATATTATTGGTATGCATCAGTGTTACAGTGCTTAATAGTTTGCAAAATTCGTATAGTTACAGCCTGTTGAGCTGTATTAAAGTTTCATTTTTCCAGTCTGCACTGCTCCGCCCGTATTATCGCATCGAATTAGCTGGTGCCTGCAGGTAGGCAACCGAATGAACAGATCTGCAAAGCGGCCTACAGTATCGCCTTCCAGCGCAGTTCGCGTCAGTGAATTGCGCGCACTCATTGTCGCGTTACATACAGTGCCTCCACTGAGCACCTGTAATTTGAATTAAAAACTTGGAGGTATGATCTATTCACTGATGTGTGTCTACTTTCTGTATGCCTTGCAGTTTTTGCATACTCGTCCTCTGAAACGCCACAAGTACCCTGTCTCTGTCACACCTCCCCGCTCTTGAAAGCGAAACGGCGAGAAATATTTTTTCATATTGTTTCGTACTGAATACAACATGAATTAAAGTAGCCGTACATTGACGTCTTGCAGTCCGAAAAAAAATTGCTAGTGAATGGCTTAACGTGGAATCCGAACCACTTGTTGTTTATGGCGACTGTTCACACGAATGAGCGATGAAGGCTAGGTGAAAGACTGTTGTGGTTGGCAGGAGAGCCAACACCGTATTGCTGAAGGAGGCCGAAATGCACGCGTCTCAGCTCACGCAAGCTGGCGTGAGGTCTGGAACATGACAAGGGAATTAGACTTCAGAAAAACGGAATACTTAACTTTAATCCATTAATGGTGAACGTCGCTCTTGATAGTACATGAATCACAATCAATAATAACTGGTAATTGCGCCTTGCTAGGTCGTAGCAAATAAAGTAGCTGAAGGCTATGCTAACTATCGTCTCGGCAAATGAGAGCGTAGAAGTCAGTGAACCATCGCTAGCAAAGTCGGTTGTACAACTGGTCGAGTGCTAGGAAGTCTCTCTAGACCTGCCGTGTGGCGGCGCTCGGTCTGCAATCACTGATAGTGGCGACACGTGGGTCCGACGTATACTACCGGACCGCGGCCGATTTAAAGGCTACCACCTAGCAAGTGTGGTGTCTGGCGGTGACACTACAAAGACAATCTAATAAATTCCGTGGCCCACCCAGGATTCGATCCCTTGACATATCTATTTTTAGATAGGGATGGGAAAACCTACCTGTTAAAACTGATACCTGTATTGTGGTTCGGAATAACCGGTACTTTTCGGAATTTGTTTGATCTCTGTTATAACACGTGTTTTTTTACTAACAACCGGATAAAAAGCGAAAATAATTAGCAATAGCAGCAGAAATAAAATTTTTGGTTTTTACATAAACGTTTTTTTTTAGAAAACGAGTAATTTCTATACGTAAAATTTCTGTTGGCTTCAGGTTTTCCGTGGTATAGGATTGCTGAAACAACACTGTACCTGTTAGCATGTGGCGCGGCCTATTGGAAGGTATGCGTGTAAGTGCATTATGCGAGATTTGTCCCATATGGTATGTGTGGTGGTGTCACGCTAACGTCGTCGGGCATTAGTTGTATTACAGAGTGACACCATTGCAAGGGAAGTACTTTTCGAACTGTGGTACCAGGGAACAGGAGGAGCCACAACAAACTTGCGACATCATATGGAGAGAGAACTTCTAACTTAACAATTTAGTTGTAGTTTACAATAAAAACTGAAAGTAGCTGATCTTTTGTTGCCTGCAGCGGTGACCGGGCGGTTCAATGCGCTCCAGTCAGGAACCATGCTGCTGCTACGGTCGCAGGTTCGAATCCTGCCTCGGGCATGGCTGTGTATGATCTCCTTAGGTATAAGTAGTTTTAAGTCTAGGGGACTGATGACCTCAGCTGTTAAGGCCGATAGTGCTCAAAGCCATTTTGATCTGTTGTTCGTGTCCATGTAATATGCCTTTTATGTGCTTGCAGACCATGAAAACGGATAAGTTAACACGGAAAACAGAGTTCTTCAACTTCAAATGTTCAAATGGCTCTGAGTACTATGGGACTTAACTTCTCAAGTCATCAGTCCTCTAGAACTTAGAACTACTTAAATCGAACTAACCTAAGGACACCCCGGGTTCGATTCCCGGCGGGGTCAGGGATTTTCTCTGCCTCGTGATGGCTGGGTGTTGTGTGATGTCCTTGGGTTAGTTAGGTTTAAGTAGTTCTAAGTTCTAGGGGACTGATGACCATAGATGTTAAGTCCCATAGTGCTCAGAGCCATTTGAACCATTTTAACCTAAGGACATCACACACATCCATGCCCGAGGCAGGATTCGAACCTGCGACTGTAGCGCCTAGAACCGCTCGGCCACTCTGGTCGGCTTTCAACGTCAGTTTTCATCCTTTTAGCACTGACTATGCCACATCGTGTTGCGGCACTTCTGCGCGCTCGCTGGGGCCCTACACGTTATTGTTCAGGTGTACTAGTTTCTTTGACTCTTCACGGTATTTTGGCTATAAAAACCGCAGCCGGTGTATGGCCTCGGCAGTCTGTCTCCTCCATCATCATCGGTCCATATGTTCTCCACAGCTGGCCTCATTGTCGTCCCTGTCCTCTCTGATCCTGTCAGTCCAGCTTATCCTTGGTCTTCCCATCGGTCTGTTGCGTTTGATGTCTTCTTCCGCCATAAAACTGACGTACTTTGTAATTTAATAATTGATTATATACAAAATCGCCTACATGGTATCCTGTATCGTGCTGTATAATAGTACTATCGATCATTTTGACATACACTCTCCATCTGGTTTTTCGTGTATTTCAGCCGGACTGTCTGCAGGACACTTCTGTTGGCAGACCGTTGCCCGCTGACCTCCAGGGTTACGGTCAGAATTCTGGTTGGTTGGTTGGTTGGTTGGATGATTCGGGGCAGCAAGCGAAACAGCGAGGTCATCGGTCCCATAGGATTTGGAAAGGATGGGGAAGGTGTCACCCGTGCCGTTTCAGAGGAACCATCCCGCCATTTGCCTGAAGCGTTTTGAGGAAATCACGGGAAACCTAAATCACGATGTCCGGACGCGAGATTGATCCGTCGTCCTCCCAAATACGAGTCCAGTGTGCCAGCCACTTCGCCACCCCACTCGATCCAGAATCAGAACGTGGATAAATGTGGCGTACTGCGCATACATAAACTGACAATGTGGCACTGCCACATAAAATTAGTTTTAGGAAAACCTGATGTCAGGCTGGAAGACTTTGGAGGATGCCGAAGGAGATGCAACTCAACCGTGAAGGAAGTGACTTGTAAGATACTAGTTCGACCGATTCTCGAATAGCTGCTGGTGCCTAGTTAGCGGCCCTGACCACTTAGAATAAGGTACGAAGAGAAGATTCAGGGAAGTGCGCCGCGAAAGATTTACGGAGATACAGCCGAATCTCTACTGACAGACTCTACAAGAGCAGCGCTGAGCATCGCGGAGACTGTTAAAATCTTGCGAGCGTACGTTGCAGGAAGAGTCGGGCTACTTACTATCCCTTCGTACCACGTACATTTCAGTAATGTACACAACGGAAATCAGAGCTGGTATGGACGCTTACCGACTTTCTTTCTTCCGAAACGCTTACGTAATTTGTTTAGATCATGCGTGGACACACAGTCGTTCCAGCAGAGAGAATCACGAGGTTCTAACAAGAAAAGGAATACTTATTCGCAACGGGTAAGAACGACTATTTCATTTTACGAATTCCTAAAGAAAACTGGCTGAGCCGAGGGGTCTAAGCGGCGAATTTTAGGTCCCTTCTGGTCTCAGGCGTGTTAGTGCAGACAGCGAAAAGGACTTTGGCGGAGGACCAGCGTCCTCGAGGCGAGGTTAGACGTAATCTTCGACAGGCGGTCGCGCCAGTAATGTACTCAACGCGTCATCATCTGTCCTTTAAGCGAGGAACACACACACACACACACACACACACACACACACACACACACACACACCTGCGCGTGATTCCATTAACTCCAGTTAGTTTCAAGTTTGTCGCGCCACTAAATAAATATTGCCATTTGCGCGTAGGACAAGCGCTGACTGAAGGAGGACTTGTGCCACATAAACGAAAGTTCGTAGGTCTGTTTCTACGTCTGAAAGATGATATATATTCAAATTTCACGCCAGTGCCATAAGAGTGGCGCTGGTAGCGTCAATATGAGAATGCAAATCAGGTTTGCTTTAAATACACGCTCTAACGAGCGTTAGTGTCAGTTACCTTTGAGACTGGACATGGTGAGTTGACGTTAGTCATGCCTTTAAGACGACAAAGACGCCCATTATCAACTCACTGAATCTGGATGAGGTCGTGTAGTAGGGCTACGAGAAGCTGGAACGCCTTCTGCGATACTGCACAAAGACTTGACAGGAACGTAGCCACTTTACGTGACTGCTGGCAGCGGTGATCACGAGGATGTACGGTCGCAAGGAGACCGGGCTCCGGCGGTCATGTGGCACTGCCTAGAAGGGAGGCCATTGTGTTCGGCGTATGGCTCTGGCACACTGTACTGCACCTCCAGCAGCAACCTGAGCAGCAGTTGGCGTCGCAGAGACACAATGGTTACAAATCGGCTATTTGAAGGACAGCTCTGAGCTACACGCCTGGTAGCGGCCATTCCACTGACCCCAAACCACAGCCATTTGCGACTTGAGTGGTGTCAAGCAGGAGCTCATTAGAGGGTAGCGTGAAGCTCTGTTGTGTTTTCTGATGAAAGCCGGGTCGCTGTCACTTACGGCCGTGTAATGATTAGGAGTCCAGTTGACTACCTCCAGCCAACCTGGACCAACACCTGGAGTTCTACATCTACATTTATACTCCGCAAGCCACCCAACGGTGCGTGGCGGAGGGCACTTTACGTGCCACTGTCATTACCTCCCTTTCCTGTTCCAGTCGCGTATGGTTCGCGGGAAGAACGACTGCCGGAGAGCCTCCGTGCGCGCTCGAATCTCTCTAATTTTATATTCGTGATCTCCTCGGGAGGTATAAGCAGGGGGAAGCAATATATTCGATACCTCATCCACAAACTCACCATCTCGAAACCTGGCGAGCAAGCTACACCGCGATGCAGAGCGCCTCTCTTGCAGAGTCTGCCACTTGAGTTTGCTAAACATCTCCGTAACGCTATCACGCTTACCAAATAACCCTGTGACAAAACGCGCCGCTCTTCTTTGGATCTTCCCTATCTCCTCCGTCAATCCGACCTGGTACGGATCCCACACTGATGAGCAATACTCAAGTATAGGTCGAACAAGTGTTTTGTAAGCCTCCTCCTTTGTTGATGGACTACATTTTCTAAGGATTCTCCCAATGAATCTCAACCTGGTACCCGACTTACCAACAATTAATTTTTTATGATCATTCCTCTTCAGATCAATAACGGATCCTTCTTTCTATGTATTCGCAATACATTACATTTGTCTATATTAAGGATTAATTGCCACTCCCTGCACCAAGTGCCTATCCGCTGGAGATCTTCCTGCATTTCGCTGCAATTTTCTAATGCTGGAACTTCTCTGTATACTAACGCATCATCCGCGAAAAGCCGCATGGAAATTCCGACAGTATCTACTATGTCATTTATATATATTGTGAAAAGCAATGGTCTCATAACACTCCCCTGTGGCACGCCAGAGGTTACTTTAACGTCTGTAGACGTCTCTCCATTGAGAACAACATGCTGTGTTCTGTTTGCTAAAAACTCTTCAATCCAGTCACACAGCTGGTCTGTTATTCCGTAGGGTCTTACTTTATCAGGCGACAGTGCGGAACTGTATCGAACGCCTTCCGGAAGTCAAGGAAAATAGCACTACCTGCGAGCCTATATCTAATATTTTCTGGGTCTCGTGAACAAATGGTCTTGTGTGCGACTAATTATCACAGTCGGAGGACTCTCGTGGTTATCTCACACACCCTGACTGCAAATTTGTACACCAGCCTGGTGATCAGACATGTTGTGCTGCCATTCATGAACAGCATTCCAGACAGTGTCCGCCGCGATAGCTGAGTGGTCAGCGTGACGGATTGCCGTCCTACGGACCCGCGTTCGATTCCCGGCTGGGCTGGGGATTTTCTCCGCTCGGGGACTGGGTGTTGTGCTGTCTTTACCATCATTTCATCCCCGGCCAATGACGCCAAACGCTCGTTTCCATTTCCATTACAAGCAGTGTTTCCCAACAGGATAACGCTCGACGACATACCACTGTTGTAAGCCAGTATGCTCCACATAGCGGCGACATGTAGCCTTGGCCTTCTCGATCACCAGATCTGTCTCCAGTGGAGCACATATGGAACATCATCGGACGACAACTCCAGCGTGATCTACAAGCAGCATTAACCATCACTTTATTGACCGACCAAATGGAACATGCTTGTGACTCCACCACAAAAAGTCACTTCCAGCAACTCAATAACACAACGGATGCACGCTTGTTTGCTTGTATTCAATATTCTGGCGGTTACACCGGTTATTACTGCATCATCGTTCCACATTTGCAATGGTTTATCTCGCTGTTACATTAACCTGTGATCTTGTATCGTTTATCACTTAAATATGTTGCCTGCAGTAATGTATTTCCGAAATTTCATTGGTGTACAGTAATTATTTTTTGGTGTTTTTTTTTCCTGTCAGTGCAGCTTTTAAGCTTTTAGAATGCGTTTTGGAGCACAGCGAGCGGTATAAATGTTAAAAATCAGATAAAAACAGTCTCCCTCGCGTTTTCAGATTTTTTATTTGTTACCAACCGGTTTCGGCCCTTTTCCTCGGACCATCTTCAGGCTTTCGACCGCCATCATGGCTGCTGGTGGTGGCAGACGGAGCGAGATCCGTAGAAGTAAGGTTGTCACTGCTGTCGGTCAAAAGTCTGAAGATGGTCTGAAAAAGGGCTGAAAGCGGTTGGTAACAAATTTAAAATTTGAAAACGTGGTCAGCACTGTTCATCTGATTTTCAGTGTAGTTTCTGAATCTAACGGAATCAGAGCTCGGAAATGCTGATTGTGAGAGGAACTGGCGGCCAGTCAAAACTGGGCCGTACTCGGCTGACGCAACAAGTAGGGCACTGCCTGCAAAAGCCACGCGTCTGTGTAGAGTCCCGGTAAGCCAGGCACCTGTGTTCTTGTCCCGGTGGAGAGCAAGTATCCAGTGTTCAGCGCGGCGCGGCTTATACTCTACTAAAGAGTGAAAACACACACACACACTCGTAGATACAGTAGTTTCCAATCTGTTTGTGATTGTAATGAAATACTACGCAACCAGTAGCATAAAAAAATACAATTTCAATAGAAGGTTATACGCATAGCAGTATTTGCGGGTGTTGATAATACGGTGCATACCGTCATGTGGCTCATACCGTCTTTACAAAATTAATATACAGAAGCAAAACGACAAGTGCACTCGTAAATGTTATCATTGGCATTGCTGCTCTCCATAACTTATGTCGTAAATTGTATGAGGGAAAGTTATATTACGTTAAATGACAAGGGACACAGGGAAAGCAGTAGAATACGAGCCCGCTTAAAATTACGTCGATCAGTTTAGAAGTTAAAATATTTCATAAAGCGTTCGGTTGTTTTGTATCTCAAAATCACCAGATGATGTCCTGTTTATCATTACTATTTCTACAATCGTCCCAGAAATTTCCAGCTTCGCAGCACAAGCTTGAAAATTCTAATCAGTGCAAAATCTGAGGAGGGCGATGTATTTACATGTGCTTTTCTGCACCTACATCTACATGGATTATCTGTAATTCACAAATAAATGCCTGTTAGAGGGTTCTTCAAACCACCTTCACACTGATTCTTTACCGTTCCACTCTCTAACAGCGCCCGGGACAAACGAACACTTAAACCTTTCCGTGCGAGTTCTGATTTCTCGTATTTAATTACAATGATTGTTTCTCCGTATGTAGGTGGATGCCGACAAAGTATTTTCGCATTCGGAGCAACGTTGGAGATTGAAATTTCGTGAAAAAACCTCTCCGCACCGAAAATCGCCTTTGTTTTAATGATTGCCACCCTCTTCGCGTATCTCATCCGTGACGCTTTCTCCATTATTTCGCGATGGCACAAAACGAGCTGCCGATGTAAATACAAGCAGTAACCCCGGCTACTACTTTACGTTTCGGAGTGGTTCGTCATTCCTCAATAGCTACAAATTGTAACTAATAGTTATTACCCCACGTCGCCATGACGAAACGAAAAAAAACTACGCAACCATATTGTTACTTTTTTGTATAAAATGCATTTTAAATATCAGCTGTTTATTTGTCCCATTAGTCATCTAGCTGTTTCGGTTATCAACAATCATCGAGGATGTAGGGTACAACAGATCAGTAAAAAAATCCCATATTCCTTGGAAGCTGAACGATATCGAAATTATCCAGTGAAATTGTACAAATACCTGACATAATTCAGCTTAGAATACTGACAATCGTATCTCATGTCAAATAGACAGGCGTTATAGGATGTTTTTCTGTAAGGTCTGTCGGAACCGCGCAACGCTGCGGTCGCAGATTCGAATCCTGCCTAGGACATGGATGTGTGTGATGTCCTTAGGTTAGTTAGGTTTAAGTAGTTCTAACAAGGGAACATCCCCATCGCACCCCCCTCATATTTAGTTATAAGTTGGCACAGTGTATAGGCCTTGAAAAACTGAACACAGATCAATCGAGAAAACAGGAGGAAGTTGTGTGGAACTATAAAAAAAATAAACAAAATATACAAACTGAGTAGTCCATGCGCAAGATAGGCGACATCGAGGTCAGGAGCGCCGTGGTCCCGTGGTTAGCGTGAGCAGCTGCGGAACGAGAGGTCCTTGGTTAAAGTCTTCCCTTGAGTAAGAAGTTTAATTTTTTTTATTTTCAGACAATTATCAAAGTACAGGCACTCACACATAATCAACTTCGGTCTCCAAAATTCCATGACACGTTCAGATTTGCTTGGACATATGCAGGATTTGACGGTCTACACAGGGAAAACTGTGTGACTGTAGAACTGTTGCATTTATTTTTTGCAGTTTATGTCACAAACTCTTACGTTTTTATCACTTTTTGGGAGTGATTATCACATCCACAAGAAAACCTAAATCGGTCAAGGTAGAAGAATCTTTTTACCCATTCGACAAGTGTACAAGTTAGGTGGGTCGACAACATATTCCTGTCATGTGACGCACATACCGTCACCAGTGTCGTATATTATATATCAGACGTGTTTTCCTGTGGAGGAATCAGTTGACCTATGACCTTGCGATCAAATGTTTTCGGTCCCCATTGGAGACACGTCCTTTCGTCTACTAATCGCACGGTTATGCGGTGCGGTGGCAAAAGACAGACACTAAACTTATTACAGTGAACAGAGACGTCAATGAACGAACGGACAGATCATAACTTTGAGAAAATAAAGAAAGTAAACTTTTCACTCGGGGACAGACTTGAACCTAGTACCTCTCATTCCGCAGCTGCTCACGCTAACCACGGGACCACGGCGCTCCTAAACTCCCACTATCCTTGATGTTGCCTACCTTGCACATGGAGTACTCAGTTTGTGTAATTTGCTTTTTTTTTCATAGTTCCACACAACTTCTTCCTGTTTCCTCGTTTGATTTGTGTTCAGTTTTTCAAGGCCTATCCAGTGTGCAACTTATAACTAAATCTGAGGGGGGTGCGATGGGGAGGTTCCCTTGTAAGTGTAAGGGACTGACGACCTCAGATGTTAAGTACCATAGTGCTTAGAGCCTTCCTTTTAAATGTAAGGTCTGTGTGTTAGACACGAGACACGACTGTGAGTATTCTGAGACAAATGGTGTTAGGTGTTTGTACAATTTCAGTGGATAATTTATATACTGTTCAGCTTCAAAGGAATATGGGATGCTTTTAGCTAATCTGTTGTGCCCTGCAACCTGCATGAAGGTTAATAACCGAAAACGGTGGATGAGTAATGGGACAAATAAACAGCTGATGGTTAAAATGCATTTTACGTCTGTTGGACCTCACCTTATGGAGACATTACATATTGCCACTTATTGCCCATTCGTCGCGTGCGATTTGCCCCGGCACGTGGGAGCTGCAGGCAGGTCCTTCACGCTGAGTGTCAAGTTGAAGACTGTACGCGTGGTACCGTCGGTTGCGTCGTTGAAGTACACAGTGAGCTTACCAGCTACGCTGTATTCTAAACGTTGTCGGTTCTCGGAGGTGTGCTCGGTTCCTTGGGGTAACATCGTTGTCGATACCACTCGCGAAGTTGTCTATACCACTCGCCGCTGCGAGTCCAGGCGTGTGGGTTGGGCTACGACGCCACGCGACGCGGTGTCTCTGCGCCGACGAGTGACGTACTTGGAGTTGAGTGGGCGGGGGCAGCGGCTGCGATTGGCCGGCACCAGACGTGCCAACGTGTTGGAGGGGGGCGTCTGGCACCTGGGCTCGGCGGTGCCGCACCTCCACATTCCAGTGGCGAGCAGTGATTAATTGCCACGGCGTGGTATATTCCGCGTGCCAGACTCGCTAAACAAATTTCCTCCACGTTGCAACGTGGAAGAACAAAGTGCTGCGTTGTTGCTGGTCAACTTTCCTAGTGATCTTCCTCATCAGAATAGAAATAGACATTTATCAAGCAGTCTTGCATATATGGCCCTTCCAGTCGTCTCCATATACGCTGCCAGAAGAAAGCAACAGTACACTTGGAAAGACGACATCGATTTTGGTCCGATGACGGGATGTGTTACCGTGGGGATAGTAGATGTGCTGATAATGGTTTCAACGTCGTCCGCCAGAAGATAGCGTGTGATAGTGGAATAGCTACCAGAGCACTGTCTGCGTTAAGAATGCCCACAGGCAGAAGGCTCAGTGTTGTACAAATGTGTGAAGCAAGTGAGTAACCATCCAAGTGAGATAGTTTCAAAGGGATCAGATTGCGCCCTTTCGAGTGGCAGAATGGTCCTTGTGGAAAATTGCCACACAAATAGGACGTGCCGCGTCAGTAGTGCAACGATGGCATCAGTGTCAAGTGCACATTCTCACACGCGTAGACGAGGTTCTGCACGTTCATGCAGCACAGATGCCCGCCAGAACTGTCGTACTGTAAGGGCAGCAGTGGCAAATAGTTTGGCTACCACAGCGTAGAACAGTTGCGAACTGGTTATTAGTAACGGGAATAAGAAAATGGTTCAAATGGCTCTGAGCACTATGGGACTTAACATCTGAGGTCATCGGTCCCCTAGGACTTAGAACTACGTAAACCTAACTAACCTAAGGACATCACACACATCCATGCCCGAGGCAGGATTGGAACCTGTGACCGTAGCGGCCGCGCGGTCCCAGACTGAAGCGCCCATAGCCGCTCGGCCACACCGGCGGGCAGTGGGAATACGGCCGTGCACACGTGTAGTCCCTTTTATCACTCAAGCCACAGCATCCAAGCGGGCAGTTCGACTGGTGAGAGTAGTGGATCATCTGAAACACTGAATGGTGCGCCGTGAACTTGAGCAGATTCTGTTTGCACGCAGGTGATGGTTGTTTGTGTGTACGACGTACTCCTGGCGAGCGCTGTATCCCAGACTGGCCCCACCTCAGGCCTCATGGTCTGGGGTGCTATAAGCTACAGCTCTCGCTCACCTTTGGTGCTTCTGGAGAGGACGCTAACCAGCGCTCAGTACGTGCAGAATGCTGTTAGACCCCTTATTTTTCAACAGGAAGGTAATGTATTGTTCCAACAACATAATGCTCTCCCACACACTGCCCGTGGAACTCAACGTACTCTGCAAGACGTGCAACAAGTTCCCTGGCCAGCACGAAGTCCAGAGTTGGCTCCAATTTAGCACGTGTGGGGTATGATGGGAAGAGACCTCGCCAAACTACTACTCTTACAGAACTACGTGAACAGTATCTACTTATTCCACTTAACATCGCTTCATCTCCAGTTCCAAACACAGCGTGTGTGGATATTGTTGAATGATCAGCAATTTGTTGGCTAGCTTCGTCACAGCAGTGTACCGTAAACTTTGTCTGCCATGCTTAACGTTAATGGTAATTTCTGTTTTTAAGTGGGCCTCACATCCTGTATCGCAGCACCAAGAAGGAGTTGTGCGAAAAAAACTAAAGCTGGTAGGTGTTTTTTTCCATCTGGAAGATGATGTCAATTGAGATTTCGCGCCAGTAACGTAACAGTGGCACTAGTAGCGCCACTGTGAGGGTGCAAATCAGATTTGCTGTAAATACACACTGCAACGGTTCTGAGAGTTTGTAGCCGACGAGATTATACGTGGTGTGTTGGCGTTACTCGAGAATACTTTTAAGGCGACAAAGACGCCATTATCAACACCTCATTGTGTGAACGATGTCGTGTTATAGGGCTGCGAAAAGTTGGATGTTCGTTCTGAGATACTGCAGAAAGACTTGGGAGGAATGTAGCCATTGTACATGCCTTCTTGCAGCGATGGTCACGGGAGTGCATGGTTGCGAAAAGACCGGGCTCTGTACGGCCACATACCACTGTCGAGAGGGAAGACCATCGTGTTCTGCGTATGGCTCTGACGCATCGCACAGCATGTGCAGCAGCAATTTGAGCAGCAGTTGGTATCTCAGTGACACAACAACCTGTTACAAATCGGCAACTTTGAGAACAGCTCCGAGCCAGACCCCCTATAGCGTGAATTCCACTGACCCCAAACCACCTCCATTTGCGACTTCAGTGGTCTTACGCGGAATGTCAGTGGGGAGCAGGATGGAGGTCTGTTGTGTTTCCTGATGAAAACTGGTTCTGTCTCGGTGTCAGTGATGGCTGTTATTGGTTAGGAGGAGGCCAATTGAGGACCTACCCGCAACCTGTCTACATGCTACTGACACTGGACTTACTCCTGGATTTATGGTCTGGAGTGCGATTTCGTATGATAGCAGGAACTCTATCGCGGTTATCTCATTCTTCCGGACTGCAAATTTGTACGTCAGGCTGATGATTCGACATATTGTGCTGCCATTCATGAACAGCATTCTAGGGGGCGTTTTCCAACAGGATAACGCTCGCCCACATACCGCTGTTGTAACCCAACATACGCTGCAGTGTGTCGACATGTTGACTTGGCCTGCTCGATCACCAGATCTTTCAATCGAGCACATGTGGGACATCATCGGATAACTCCAGCGTCATCCATTAACCGTCCCTTATTGACCGACCAAATGCAACAGGCCTGGAACTCCATCCTACAAACTGACTCCCGGCACCTATACAATGTAATGCAAGCAGATTTGCATGCTTGCATTCAGCATTCTGGCGATTACTTCGTTATTAATACGTCAGTATTTCACGGTTGCAATGGCTTATCTCTCGCTTACGTTAACCTGTGATCTTGCAATGGTTAATCACAGAAATATGTTACCAAGACAGATTTATTCTCGAAATTTGAATACTCTACATTATCTTTTGGTGTTGCGATTTTTTTGCCATCAGTGTACGTGGGCGTATATTTTGTTATAATTTCGACGACGAAGTTTTATTCAGACGTATTTGATGCTTACCGACTTTTTTTTCGCCTTGCACTTGAAAATGGCTTTACTGCCCTAATCGCTATATTGAAAGAAATCTTTTTCTTCGATACATACCGGTTGTTTCCCCCAAAAGTCGTCAGGAGCTTTTTAGGTGGTGTTTCGACAAATTTTTCCAATTTCGTTTTTGTACCTGAATTCAGCCCAAACAAATACTCACAGCTCATGCGACTCCGATTGTGGATGGAAATCGCCAGTTTGTTTCCCGTTACAAACAAAATGATTGTTAAAGCGGAATTTTACCTTCCCATTCGACAGAGGGGTCCATATTAGTCTAGTGCGATGTGCGTTTTATCGGTGTGTATAATAGGGACAGTAAAACACGAAGAACAGCCAGTACTGCAGTAGCGACTGAGCAGCGCTGCTTCTGCATGGCGGTAGCACGCAGTGGGAGCCAGGGAGGAGCTGTCCCTGCTGCAGTACTGACTCTTCCTAAGAGTTTTACGGTCCCTCTTACTACACATCGATAAAGCGAAAATTGCACTAGACTAATATGGGTCCACTCAATGGAATGGACACGTAAAATTCCGCTTTAAAAATCACTGTATTTGCAAACAGGCGATTCACGTCCACATAGCGGACTCCAGCTATACAATGAAAAAACGAAATTGCAAAAATTGTCGAAACAGCAGAGAAAAAGCCCGTGACGTCTTTTAGAAGAGAGACCCTGTGTATAAAGTTCCCTGCTATCTTTGGGCTACTCACAGGGACTGCTGTGGGGATTTTGACGCGGTTTTCACTAATAGCTAGACTCATTCATGAGGAATTTTTATGGGCGCAAGATATAAGCTTGAGCCCGCCCGACTTGAGCTGCCGCTATCGGGAGACTGACACAAGCTACCGCTGACTTCCAATGCTGATGTGTACGATCTTCAGCTGATAAGAACAGGTTTTTTTTAGTGTAGAGTTAATGGTTATGAAGCGGAAAGAGGTCTGACAGAAAATGTAGTCGAGCAGACCAGGTGGTGCAGTAGCTCGCATCTGCCATGATTGCCCAAAAATATCACTCCAGACGTCCATCAAATATTGGACCACAACACTCGTGTCTCCTGAGAACTTTGCTGGTGTGCGCTGGGTTGGGTTGTTTTGGGGGAAGAGACCAAACAGCGAGGCCATCGGTCTCATCGGATTAGGGAAGGACGGGGAAGGAAGTCGGCCATGCTCTTTCAAAGGAACCATTCCGGCATTTGCCTGGAGTGATTTAGAGAAATCACGGAAAACCTAAATCAGGATGGCCGGGCGTGGGATTGAGCCTTCGTCCTCCCGAATGCGAGTCCAGTGTGCAAACCACTGCGCCACCTCGCTCGGTGGTGTGCGCTGCTTAAATTGTTTGTCATATGAAGGTGACGATATACAGTTAATTAACGTTTTTCTCTGAATTTTGATCATAACTCTACGCAGCGGCCAAAAAACAAAATTACCGCCAAAGCAGGAAAGTTATACAGCCATAGATATTTGATAGCACTCTTGTGAAGCTGGGGCAGGATGCTAAGAGACAGTTTTGGTGAAATACTGTCGGCCATAATCGGTTATTTAGCTTCCAAACTCATTGACTAATTTTAGTATTTCATTTCCTAATGTAATTCCGTCAGCATCACCAGACCTAATAACCTTTCACTCCCTGTATACTATCGCTGCTATCTGCAGATCTGTAAAGCTCACACTAATCCACATCCACAAATACTTCCTCATTAATGCGAGCTGCCATGATTTCTTTTTGTAGGTACTACGTGCTTGCGTTACCCTGTTGCACTCCACCCAGCTGTCGTACTTGAAATACCACGGCACGGCGTTTTGAATTACCGGCAATAAACGTCACCAGTGCTGTCTCTATTTCTGGGAGCCACACAACAGTGTGTCATCGTGTCTGGCGAGACACTCAACATTGTCTTCCGTGAGCGCGTACCGGCTTTTCTAACGATAGCTTTTTAATTTCTACGCAAGTCTTTGTGTTCCTGCGTGGCACTGACGTAATCCTGACGAGGGTCATCGTTAGTAGCAACTCCTAACAGGGAATACCAAGTGCTTCATGTTATAACAGACAGGGAGAAAGCAAACAAACAAAAACAACGAACCACCGATTCCTGATGTTTCCTTAGCCACGCACGCAGATTCCCGACTCTGTCACGTGGAATACGGGTATCGGAAAATACGCATACGGTTGTTTATTTGGTTGACTGTTTTCGGTCGTGAGCGTTTCCTTGTGCCTATCAGTCATATGTACAGTGCTTAAAACCATCTCCTTACTATACTTTCCCAATAGACGTCCCTGGTGAATTTATTTTGCATGAAATTTGTTAAACAACAGACGCTGTTTTTTCATGATCTGCACTCTTACAAGGAAAGTTTATGCAGCGGAAAGCACAGTTTACGCAATGGCGTATTACCGTCATTCATTTCTCCATGGCTCGCTAGGAAACCTCTGTTTTTCCTTCCCCTACTGTTTTTCACATTAAAAGACAATTTGCCACTGCCGTACGTCAAAACTGGCAGTATCTACTCATTGTAAATGTACCTTTCCTGACACGTCTGAAGGACTCTTTCGAAAGCTGCATTTAATCTACCAAAAGCATCCACATAATTTTTACGCTTCTGTTTATTTCTTTAGCTGTTCATGTAGTCCTTCTCGTAAATTAGTTGCAATAGTTCACAGCCTGTATCTGGTTCTTTTCAATACGTTAAGTTTTAATTGTTAAGGCCACATTAAAATTGATTTTCAAGTCACCAGATCTCGTTTCACACTTGCTCTATAAAGTTCCTCCATTTATTGTTGAAGTTCATCTGTGATAGAGGCAAATCGTACTACATCATCCCAAAAACAAAAAAAGTTCATATATGTTCCAATATCACGTATTACTGCTTTCTTTCTCCAGTTTAAGAATCCTAAAACTTTCTCTGTATTACACGGACAGTTTGAGTGATAAAGAATTTCCTTGTAACGTTCTATTTGAGTTCTGAATTTTCTACTGTCTTCGTTGAGGTATGATGTGAGTTCTAGCACTGACGCATACATTATTTATTTCACTGAATATCTTGACTAGTATCTTGTTTATCGACGGCTGTTTGTTAGTTCTGATTTACTTGAAACTGCCTTAAAAGTTTTCTAAAAACGTGTTAAAGGGGTAATTCATATTCATTGTCTTGTCATATAATTTCTCGCCCCCTCGGAGGGACAACGACCTTGCCGCAGTGGATACACCGGTTTCCGTCATATCACCGGAGTTAAGCGATGTCGGGCCTGGCCGGCAGTTGGATGGGTGGCCATCCTGGCCGCCATGCTCCGCTGCCATTTTTCGGAGTGCACTCAGCCTCGTGTTGCCAGTTGAGGAGCTACTCGGCCGCATAGTAGCGGCTCTAGTCAGAGAAAACCATCACAACGTTTGGGAGAACGGTGTGCTAACCACACGCCCCTCCTATCCGCATCCTCATCTGAGGATGACACGGTGGTCGGATGGTGCCGATGGGCCACTTGTGGCGTGAAGACGGACTGCTTCTTTTTTCGGAGGGACAAGGAAAGCGATAAATGGATGAGGAAACACAATGGAGCATTGACGTAATTTTGCCCGTAGTGGGAATGGAATGGAGATGCGTGGTACATCAGCCAGTCGAATGGAGGAGTCGGTGAAGCGAGGAAGTTGGTTGCTGGATCCTGGAACATAATAAAAGACCGCGACGACCAGCTGAGGCTCGTGATTGCTTACAGCTGGGGACTGTAATAATGTTGTTGTTGTTGTTGTTGTTGATGATGATGATGATGATGATGATGATGATGATGAATGGCGCTGACACAGCGTCAGTTCCGAAACGCACATAAAGTTGTAATAAGCGAACGATGCATCATGTAAAAGATGTAAAAGACTTGAAAAGTTAGCAGTGCATAACCCGCACTTTCCAGCCCCCCCCCCCCCCCCCCCCGGTCTCTCTCTCTCTCTCTCTCTCTCTCTCTCTCTCTCTCTCTCTGACAGGTCGTTGACGCGAGCGTCATCTGATTTTTTCAGATGCGCTCTGTACTGCGGGTATCGT